>NC_143513.1:84234263-84531763 GCF_031878675.1 Megascapheus bottae
TTGAGAAAACCCAAGGACAGTGCTCAGGACTGGCCAAAATAAAATAAATTATGGAGCTGGGTGCCAGGGGCTTATGCCTGTAATCCTAACTAATCAGGAGGCTAAAACATGAGGACTGCTATTCAAAGCCAACCCAGGCAGGAAAATCCATAGGACTTATTTCTGATTAACCACCAAAAGTGGAGCCGCTGTTCAAGTGGAAGAGCGCCAGCTTTGAGGGAAGAAGCCCAGAGACACACTCAGCCACAGGACCAGGGCTCACACATGTACGTGAGCACATGCATGCACGCATGCACACACACACACACACACACACACACACACACACCCCACCACCACCACCACACATACAAAAGCATGGAGAAATCCCAGCCAGGCAGCTTACCACATCTGTCCACAGGCCACTGCTGCCCCCTGGGTCCTTGTGAGCTTACAGCAGCCACTCCCCAGGTCTGGTGGAGGCACTCTGGGAGAGAGAGGCACTGCCCCACGATTCCCAGGGGACCCAGAGGGCCCCATGTGACAACAACATCCTGACCCTCACATAGTCACTGCTCTGAACATGTCTGCGGTCGGTCACACAAGCACCCTGCCCGTCTCACAGATAGGAAAACTTGAGGCTGGGAGCAGGCAAGCATCTGCTTCATCTTGCAAAGCTGGTATCTCCAGGATTCAGCCATTATTCTCCCCAAATCTCTTCCATATAGACTGGCACTAAATTGGGCTATGGACAGGGACAGAGCTGACCGGTCGCGCCTCTCACTAGGCACAGCAGTGAGGATGTGCTCCCAAGCCCAGCTCTTCCTAAGCTGGCTTTTGTAGACATAGCACTGGGCTATCATCTCACTGACGCCCTCCCATAGCTGCTCGTGTAGGTCCAGGTACAGAGACGAGGAGACCACCCAACTGGGCTTTGCCTTCTGTCTTGTGAACCAATGCACTCCACTGTTATCAAGACCCTCTGTTTCATCTGACCAGCCCCAGGGGCTCCATACCTGCCCTGCCCAGGATGTCCCAATAAAGTATCAGAAAAAAAATGGCCGGCACTGGTGGCTCATGCCTACGATCCTAGCTGAGGCTGAGAGCTGAGGATCACGGTTCAAAGCCAGCCGGGGCAAGAAAATCTGTGAGACTCTTATCTCTAATTAACCACCAGAAAACTGAAAGTAGTGCTGTGGCTCAAGTGGTAGAGCAGTAGCCTTGAGCTGAAGAGATCGGGGACAGCACCCTGGCCCAGAGTTCAAGCCCCATGGTCCCCCCCCCCACACACACACTGGCAGAGTTGGTTCCTACAAAAACCTTGCCAGAGGAGAGGCCCCTGGTAAGGACCCCAGTCCAGTGTGTGGTCAGCGCAGCCCATTTCACGGGGAGCTGGCTCACGGATGCACGAGCTCCTAGAAAGATGTCTGATTTCCTCTGTGGAAGGAGAATTGTGGGCCACTGTCACAGGAGAACCATCGCTTCTCCCGTCTTCCTGCCTCTGCCAAGAAGGCTGCATAGGCCGGGCTGTCCTGAGAGAGCACCCAGAAGGGGCTGGCCCCTGCCCGCTGACCGCTTGGGCATCCTTTTGCCTCCACATCAGCTCCTGCCTGAGCTGTAGAACCCCCAGGCCGCAGCCACAGAGTTCAGGCAAAAGTCACATTTCTGGCCAGACACGGAGCAGAAGTGAACCCCTGGCTACCAGGCCTCCTTACAGATTAGGAGCAGTCGCTCCACATGGGTCACCCAGCTGAGGGGAGATTCAAGGAGCAAGCTCAAGAGTGAAGGGTATTGGGACGGCAGGCGACAGGGTTAAGCACTGTGACTTCACTGACTTAGTCAGACCTTCTAGAACATTCCATTTCAGTCTAGAGCCTTAGCACACAGCCAGCATCACCATCCCACAGGTGGCTGGAGTCTCCCCGTTCTCTCACTCCTCTCTCTTGCCATGAGCACACCCACAAATGGACCACCCCTTCACAGGGGACAAGCCACCTAAGAGAAGGCCTGGAGCTGACCTGCTGAGCCCAGCCAGCAGCAGTCCTCTGCCCAGCCAGCTGGCAACTTGGGGGAAAAATGCCACCACTGAATTTTGTGGCTGTTTTGGATGCATAACACCTGTGAGACACAGTGTTAAAGAAGAAAACAAAGGCCCAGTGAACAGCGAGCGAGCGAGCCGGAGGGAAGCCGGGGAAAACAGGACATGGAGGGACCTGGCTTATGCAAGGATCTCATCAACTCCTGTAAGCTCCGACGCTCTGCGGCCTCATGGAAACAGCCCTCAAATCACACACCGTGGCAGCCAGGGTACACGACGGGGTGATTCCAGACCCCAATGTGGTTTTCACTTTCTCTGAATAACCAGGGGGCCCCATGGTGACCAGGGCAAGGCCCCGTGCGGAGCGGTCACGTGGTCCCCTCCGCAAGCCACAGACAGGAAGATGACCTCCTCTCATCATTCTGGGTGGAATCAAGGGTCCCTGCCACCAGTGAGTCGTGAGTGGACTGCTCGTCCGCTTCCCACATGGAACCATGTGGGGTCTGCAGAGGCCCTAATGAGCCTTGGAGCTGCTGGGGGAAAGTGGCCCCAGGGCCCCAGAGCCAGGAGCCTCGGTGGAGGCTGTCAGTACCGCTCTGTTCTATAGTCTATGCTGGGTGTACTTGAACTTCACCTGTTGCATGAGAAGAAAGGGTGAGAGCCAGCCAGTGTCCTGGACAGGTAACGTAGCAGATGGCATGAGTCAGGATTCAGTGTGACACAGAACAGGCAGATGGCTGGTGAGGGCTGAGCTTCCAGCCTGCCGCTTGAAGGGCCCTCACCTGCTCCCTGCTCCCTGCTTCCGAGGGCTGGGAAGACATGCGTGTGCCGTCACCACACAGCCTGCGGAGGGCACAAACCTGCTCACCATAGCATGGTCTCTGCCACCCCGGGGAAGCTGGGCGTCTGGAAGGGAGGGCTGAGGGGGGGTCTCACGTGTCCTGGAAGGGGGGGGAACAGCATACTGCCAGGCTGGGCCAAGATAGGGAGGGAGGAGACCTCTCTGTGTTAGTCTTTCTGCTCTGGCCCTGGGCCTGGTGATGCAACCTCCCTCTGAGGACACAGCTTCACCCTGGTGTGATATGCAGGGTCCCTGGGGCGCGGGGAGTTTCAGTACTTTGCCAGAAATAGTCAGGGCTTGAACATGGTTGCAGGATACTGGAAAACCCAGGTAGAAAGAGGCAAAGAAACCAGGTGGGAGAAAGGGGCCTGCTGAGTGCTGCAGGCCTGCGGCCTCTTCCCGGAGGGCAGTGGACAGGTAGAGCGGGCACGTGGGGGGCTTGGCATAGTCCATTCTACTCATCCCAATGCCCTTCTCTGTTGAACCTCGCTTTGGTCTGTGTGGTCCCTGGGGAGCAGGCACACTGGAAGGAAGGTGTTGGTCCCAGCCGGGGCCAGCTTTGCAGAGGCCATAGAGACTGGCACAGTGGCCTACCAGAAGTCAGACCCTGTGCTGCTTCCTGGCAGGTGCCCCACCCCTCTCGTCCCTTCAAGAGGCTTCAGTCTGGCAGTCGCAGCGATCCCTATCCCCCAGTCACTGGCGGAGGACACCTCTGTGTCAGCGCCTGGCCCTCGGCGTGATGGACTCCACCAGCTATTGATTTAGTGACAAACGCCCCTGCGAGGAATTGATCGGGTGCTTTCATTACACTAAAAATGCTTTAACAAGTTCATTCGGAATTAGGCGACAGGAAAGCCTCGCTTGCCTGGGATGGGGTCCTCCAGTGGAGGGGGCTTTTGTTGACTCATCATCAGGAGGTAGTGAAAACAGGTGAATAAAGCGAGTCCAGTGGCTGACACCTGTAGTCTTAGCTAGCTGAGACACGCAGACCTGAATGAGCGTGGTTAGAGGCCCGTCAGGACAAACGAGGCATTTTGAGACTATCCACCCAGTGAAAAGCTGGCATGCTGCATGCTAGCACACACCTGCAACCCAGCTCTGCAGTTAACTGAGGCTCGGGGCCCAGGTATACCCTTGGTAGGGGCTAATGATAAAAGAAGTTATTCACAAAATACCAAAAGGGCTAGGGATATAGCTCAAATGGCACAGTGTCTAGTAAGCAGAAGGCTCTGAGTTCAAATCTCAGTACTGGAAAGAAAAAGCCTGTGGAGTAAAATTACCATGGACAAATTCAAAACATAAATAAAAGATTAAAAGAAGAGGAAAACAACTCCAACCCTGACTGCCTACCGGACAGCTACGGAACTGCAGCCCTGCTCTTTCCTGATGAGACTCACTTCCTCAGACGCCTGCTCCATTGACCACTGGCCCCGACCAGCAGGCACTGTCCCCCCCACCTCCCAGCACACCAGCAGGCAGCCTCCCCGATGCCCCGCTGCACCAGCAGGCGCCAAGCCTGGGCAGGCACTCACCTCCACAGCGCACGTCGGGCTGCTCATCTTCTTCTGAGCCCTGGGTGGGCGCAGGCCAGAGCAGCAGGGCTGGCAAGGTCAGCAGGGCCAAGGCCAGCCTCACGAACTCCATAGCCATGTTCTTCTGGAGGTCTGCTCTCCTCTGCTCCTCCAGGGGCAGCAGCCGAGTGCCACTGGAAGTCCCTGACCTGCAGCACTCAGGAGACCTGGCTGGCCCGGCCCCGCCCTGCCCACAGGGGCTGCAGCTGGGGCCCGGCAGGTGCAGGAGGCTGTACTGTACCCCGCCCCATCCTGCCCACTCCCCACCTCTCGCCCCAGAGACCTTTCCTTGTCCCCACCCCCATCTCAAGTTCTCAACCCCAACCCAGCCTCAAAGACCCCCATTCCCTGGCCTTCCCAGCAGAGGTTCCTCCTGCCCCCTCCTCAACAGCACCCCCCCCCCGGACTTCCCCCAGGCCCCGTGATTCCTCCTCCAGAGTTCTCTGGGCTCTGAGACACAAAGCCTTGAGTGCACGTTTTTATCTGCCTGCAAGTCAAGGGATTCCTTCAGAAGCTCACCAGCCCCTCTGTTGTCGGTGTGTTTGCCAGTCCTGGGGCTTAAATTTAGGGCATAGGCAGTTCCCGAGCTGCTTTTGCTCAAGGCTAGTCCTCTACCACTAGCGCTACAGCTCTACTTCTGGTTTGCTGGTGGTTAATTGCTCTAAGGTCTCACAGCCTTACCTGCCCAGCTGCCGTTGACCCTCAGATCCCACCTCCTGGGAGCAAGGATTACAGGGGAGAGCCACCAGAGGCCATCAGAACTATATTACTTGTGCATGTGTGCATGTGTGCATCCATGCACGCCCCGTACCAGGGCTTGAACTCTGGGCCTTGCCACAGTTCCACTTCTGGTGGTTAATTGGAGATGAGTGTCTCACAGATTTCTTGCCTGGGCTGGCTTTGACCTGTGGTCCTCAGATCCATCACATAGGATAGAGAGGTGAACTACCGGTAGGTTGTGGGTGACAGCGCATTCTTCATCTAATTTCCCCTAGAGTCACCTAGTCCTCAGTTCAATGAGTGGTCACAGGACAGGCACCACCTGCTGCCTGGGTTCTGTCTGTCCTCTCGAAGGAGGCCGGCCCGCTGAAGGCGAGGAAGGGCCACCAGAGTGGGAACGGGAGGAAGGGGGAAGGCATGGTCCACGCTGTCTCCGAAGTCCTGCCTCAGTCCTATTCCACTGTTCCTCGAAAGAGTATTGAATGACAACCACAGCCCAGGCTGGGGCCTGTGCCCGCCCGGTCAGTGACCACCGTGGACGGCCATCACCAGCCTTCGTTGCTGTCAAGGGAGCCTCTCAAAAGTCAGCCTTGGGGTTCAGCTCACCCGCTGCAGCTCGCTCCCTGAGGAATCAATGATTTGATTTCGTGTAGGTAAGCGCAGTGGGAAGTGAGGTAAGGAGTGCCAGCCTGGTACCTCCTGCTGGGTACAGGAAGTTGTGTGCTAAAAAGCCCAGAGGTGAGCCAGGCCGTGCATTCACTGCAGATGCCTCCCCGCGAGCGAGCAGGGAGGGCTCTGCTTCACAGATGCAGATGTCAGAGCGCTGGGAAAACTTTTTGCGTTCTCTATGCTCTTGGGGAGACTGGGTCTGGCTGGTGCCATCTTGGCCACTTGGTAGATGGCAGGGTTGACATCTTGTCTTCTTGGTGGGGAAGGTGAAGCCCCAGGCTCCCAGGGGATGTGTGTGCCTGAACCCCTGGAGACAAAGGCAGGCCCTTGGCTGATAGGCTACTAACCCTGTCAGTCCAGCTTCCTGTGACCTGCCCCCGACCTGACCCTATTTAGGCCGGAACTAGGCCTAAACTCAGGCACCATTTCACCATACCACGTGTCTCCTTGTTCAGGTCCTGTCTCCTGTCCCCTGGCTTTTCTCTGATCACCATGCCTTCCCAATTCAGTTCTCCATTGGAACTGAATTTTGTTTTGTTTTGGTATTGGTATTGTTTTTGCCCTTCTTTCCTCTCTGGCCTTCCTGGCTCAGTTTCCTAACAGTGTTAAGTGTATTTTCTGGCTGCTCTTTTTTTTTTTGGCAGGGTGGGGGGAGGGAGGAAGTTGGTGGTGGGGTTTGAAACTATGGACCTTGGTGCTGTCCCTGAGCTCTTCATCTCAAGTCTACCACCCTACGCCTTGAGTCACAGCACCACTTCTGAATTTCTGGTGGTTAATTGTAGATAAGAGTCTCATAGACTTTAGTGCCCAGGCTGGCTTTGTTACTTGATTGTCAGATCTCAACCTCCAGAGTAGCTAGGATTATAGAATGTGCCTGGTGTGGGGAGCTGTACCTGGTGTGGGGGTCTGTATCTGGTGTGGGGGGCTGTATCTGGTGGGGGGAGCTGTGCCTGGTGGGTGTGTTGATTACATGGGACTTAAACTCAATACTCTTCTAGGTCTGCTCTAAAAAAAGCCAAAGTATATGAAATGCAAAACCAAACCAAATCAAAACCAACAATATGGTTGACAACAGAGGAAGAATTTGAATAAAAGGCACAAATCCGGCCACAGGGTGAAGGGTGTCGGTATGGAGAAGGCAAAGACTGCCACCTGGGGTGCGGGGGGTCCCTGGCAGCACCCACATAATCATTTGCATTTCAAATCCTCTTTCCTTCCAGGAGTTGTCCCCCACAGGCCTGACCTGTGCAGCTGTGGAGGTGCTGTCCTACCTAGGACTCCCTGGAAGGGTGGGGAAGCGGGAGGGGGGGCTGGGTGACTGTCAGGAAGACGGAATGGAAAGTTCTTCATGGACTGCAAAGGTGCTGCACTGTATACAGTGGAGCCCGGCACATGCTGGGCAAAATAAGCTAGCCAGGAAGGATGCCCAGGTGACACCCGGCAGCCCTGGGTGGGCACTGCCGGCTGGGGCTCTCACACAGGGGGAGCCTCTGTCCCTGGATGGCTCACCCTACGTTCAGGGCCACTCAGGGCTGGTGAGGGAACTCAGTGGCCTGATGCCTGGAGGGTGGGGACTGGATAGAGAGAAATCCTACTAGGAGCCTGGAGGCGTGGCACTTTGGGGAGGAGGTACGGGGGTCTCAGCCTACCACCTATACCTTCAGGGCAGGGGCAAGCTGGAGAAAGAGCTGGGTCATCTGGCCAGTCATCCCAGTCCCTCTGTCTATGTGAGAAATGCAACCAAAACCAGGACAGCTTCCAGAATGCCAGACACACCACTGTGCAGGAGAGCACAGGCCTGCCCAGCACAGTGTCTATGAGAGGACAGGCCTGTCCAGCGCAGTGTCTATGAGAGGAAAGACTTGCCCAGCGCCGTGTGCAGGAGAGGACAGGCCTGTCTGGCGCAGCGTGCAAGAGAGCACAGGTCTGTCCAGCGCAGCATGAAGGAGAAGACAGACTTGCCTAGTGCAGTGTGCAGGAGAGGACGGGCCTGTCTGGCGCCGTGTGCAGGAGAGGGCGGGCCTGTCCAGCAGCAGAGCCAGCAGCAGATCTGTGTCCTTTATTACAAAAATGTAAAGGCAAATATGTCCCCTGACATCAGTGAGCTGTCCAGTGAATGACTAGATGACCGGCCCAGAGCTCACGGTAACCCCCAGATGTACAGCCAGGTAGCCAGGGACCAACAGAGAACTGGCGCATGTGAGGTGAGATGGTCTCACTGAGACTGTCCTTAGATCTGTGGCTGTGATTCCTCTCCAGGTGGTGAGTGTGCCAGGGCAGCACACCAGTCAGTTCAGGTCAGGGACAAGAAGGGTTTTTTTGTTTGTTTGTTTTTGCCAGTCCTGGGCTTGAGCTCAGGGCCCGAGCACTGTCCTTGGGCTTCTCAAGGCTGGAGCTCTACCACTTGAGCCTCAGCACCACTTCCAGCTTTTTTCTATGTATGTGATATCGAGGAATCAAACCTGGGTCTTGGTGCAAGCTAGGCAAGCACTCTACCGGTAGACCAAACTCATGGCCCCAAGACGAGAAGGAGTTTTACTGAAGCCATTTGTACCTTTTAAGGACTATTTCCTATTTTAAAACAAGTCCACAGAATCAAATGTAGTCTTAATCCTGGGAGAAGCGGTTAAACATGCAAGCCGTGGTCCCTATAGGAACCTTCCTGTTTTCACAGCATCATTTGAGCTGGCAATGACTTCAGAAAAAGACTTCTTTTGCTGTGGCACCTGGTACATTGCACTCTTCTTTGCAAGGAAAAGGCTCTCATGTTCTGGGTTTGTTTACCCAGAGAAGGAAGAGGATAATTCTGATCCCCGCCCCCCCCCCACCGTCTTCTGATTCTGATGCCCCTGTGCGTTTGGTGAGGCTTCAGGCACCTGGAAAATGGCTGACCTCTGCATCCTGGGAATCCTCCTTACTCGTCCAGCTCGCCAGGGCACTTTCCTCCTCTTCACTACTCTGTGGGCTACTCTGTTGCATAAGAGAGGAAAAGCTCTTTCCTACTAGTAAGTAGCTTTCAAGGTCATGATCGCCCAGATGCATGCTGGGACCATTTTTGGCAGCGGTGTGGGTAAAGCTCAAACCTAGGGCCTCGTGCATGCTGGGCAGGTGCCTTCCACGTTAGCTGCACGCCCAGCCCCCAGCACCCCCACCCCGACCCGAGGCAGCCTTTGCAGCCAGGCCTGCTGGTTGGAGTGTCCTAGATGGGGCTGCTCCTCCGGAGGCGCCGTCTGTCCTCCGGCAGACCTTGATCAAGCTCGGTGCTGGATGAAAGACGCAGCCCAGACCTTCTGCCCAGGGCCCGCTACCTTGAGGAGCCGAGGCAGGGTCTGTGGCTGCCTGCAGGGCCCAGTGTGCGGAGCGGGGTGTGGGGGGGGGGGGCTGTGCCTGAGAACACCAGGTTTTTGAGAAGAGGAAGTTGGGAAGGAAGCTGGTTTTCAGGCAAAGACAGTGGGGCTCTGTCCTTCCTGCAGCTGTCGCAGAGGCATCAGGACATCTGGCTGAAGGCAGCAGGGGGGGGTGGATTCCACAACTGGCCCCCACCCCCTGACCACTGGCCCTGGAAACCACAGAGGCATGCCAAACCAAGCTCAATACTTGGCAGCCATACCCTTGCAAAATCACTAAGATTCCTTTTGAAATGGAGACTGTAAACACGCGTTAACACAGCATCTCACTTTTAAAAGGTTTAACAGCAGGGGAGTGTGGAAATTTACCCTCTAGGCAATAAAGAATGAATAAGAAGAGATAACTTCTCAGCTGAGGTTGAAAGCAACCTCTCACTCACCAGGACATATATTTTCCTTTCCTTGAATTGTTTTGTGTCTCTTACTTAGAGCCTAGACCTCCTGGGCTTGGGTCACGTGACCTTCCTGCCCTGAGCATAAGCAACCTTAATCGCTTGCTTTAGATAAATGCTCAGGCCATGCCCCCCGTGTGTCTAAGTAGGCATACATACTCACCTGGAAAACCCTGCATCAAGTCCTGTGTGACAGGAAGTCATCAGCTTTCTGTGCGTCTTCCAGAAAAGCCGACACCACCCACAACAGCCAGGCTTGTCTCCTCAACACCTGCACCTGCACAGAGTCCCCGCACGGCACACCTTTGGGAGGGTGTGTCCTCCCTCCGTCCAGGGCACGGGGACAGCAGGGCCCAGCCAGGTTGGTGGCTCAGTGGGAAGCGGATATGTGCCGGTGGAGCCGGCCAGGTGGACTGGAGATGGCCGGAGTTGCTCCTTTGTGCATCGCCACCCCGTGCAGCTGTGGACTGGGGCACAGAGTCACCTCACCCTCTCTCTCCCACCTTCCCCCAGGTCAGGGTTAGGGTACAGTTGAGTCCCAGGGGAAATCAACAGGGACAAGCTGAGTGGTTCTGAGGAGCATGGGAGAGGGCTCTTGGAGGACTCTGCAGAGGGCCAGACACCATGAAGAGCCTGCCCTGGGCCAGCAGGAGCTGCCCTGCAGAGGACAGTTGCTGGACGATGAGCCCTGAGGAAGGAGATCCTAGGGACAGACGCGGGGAGCTAGGGACAGGCCTGGCTGTCCCTCTGTGTGGCCTCCTCTGGCTGCCTTGCTTGGAGTCCTCTGAATGTGGGGAGAGGTCTCCCCTCACCCCCACCCCACGGCCTGGGTGAGGACCAGTCTCTCCCTCAGGAAGCCGTAGAGGAAGCTGAGTGCAACCCCCCCCCTGCCCCCGCCCCGGCACCTCAGCCGCGAGCACAGTTTCTTCAGCGTGCTCACTCGTGGATACGGAGGGGATGAGCACCTGGCAGTGCTGCAGGATTCAGCCTTTTCCACGTGGACGCCACCTCCACTTTCAGTGCCCTCAAGCCCAAGCCCCGGGAAGCGGAACTGGGCTTCCCAGTCCCTCTCTCTGTGGAGAGCCACCATTCTGACCCGATAGCTTCATTGCGAAGCCTCGTCTACTCTCGCAGACCCAGACTTCCCCTGCCACGGGCGATGGCCGGATGGCATCTCAGTTCGGAGTTCGGCTGAAGCCATCTGTGCCTCGTGGCCCGAGGTGCCACTGGGCTGTGTTTGGTGGCGCTCACACAAGGAGATGCAGGGGTCCAACACGGTTTGTATTTGCACTGTGTTGGTTTCCTGTTTCCCCTGAAAGCGAGGGAAGCTTGCTGTTTGGTTCAGTGTATGTCCTCAGGGGGAGCCAGGGGGAGCATCTGTCATCCAGGATGCTGGCCGTCCAGCCCAGGGGACACTGCGCTAAGGACTTGGCTGGATGAGGAGGAAGGACACCGAGTTCCTGCCATACCCACACCCGTCTCCTTTCTGATGATTTGTATCTGAGTCTGCTTAGATCTGCTCAGACTGGGGAAGAGAAACGCATATATAAAGTGGAGATGAGATACCAAGACCAAGCGGCCAAGCTGGCCTTCCCCTGCGTCAGGAGGAAGGGCCCTGCGCGAGGGGCAAGTCCGGCACCCAGACTGCGGCCCTTCTGAGAAGCTTCCAGAACACAGATTCAAACCACAGCAGCCATTTCGCTTTCTGACCACTTGTGGGACCTGGGAGCTTCTTACCATTCATGTTTGTTCCTACTCACTGGACCAGGGCTTCCAAGGAAGAAACCAGACTGGGTGTTCCCAGCGCCATCGGCCACGGTCCTCTCGCAGCACAGGCACAGCCTGTGAACGCCGGCCGTTCCACACCCAGGACCTCACTGGGCTTGCATGTCTGCTTTTTAGTTGCTGCAAATTCCTCGGAGAGCATGTGTTCTACAGTCTTGACATTAGAAAATTCCACGTCAGTCACAAGCTTGTTAAAGGACAAGAGTCAGTAGAAGTCATCGACAGCCCATAGACAGGAACCAGATGAGGAAAATAGCCGACCATCCCGATACTAGCCCAGGAAACAAACCCACCATGGACAGAAATCAGCCAAGACCACTGTCCCACCACCCAGACCAGCCGGCCACTCACAGTGGCAGCCCAGAAAGCCAGCCTGCCATCTACCAGGCAGACCTGTGGGAAGCAGGCCCCACGAGGATGGTCCTGGGCTGACCGCTTCTGAACTGTGACACCCGCCAGCTCTCCTAGCTCTTGCCTCAGCTCTCTTCTCACCCACCACATGATTCTCCCCACCCTGCCCACCAGCCACCCCCATCACCCCCGCCGAGCAACCCTGCACAATGAGCCTCAGCCCACCCCCCTTGAACATGCCTCTCGACCAAGCCGACAATTACTTGTCTGGACCCAAGCTTCTGGACCAGAAGGCAAACACAGGTGGCTTCCACCCCATCTGTGTGGCGGCCATTTGCCAGTGCTGCCTCTGCCATGAGTCAAGCAGGCCTCAGAGGCTTTGGGGAGCCCTCCTGGCTGGCACAGTGTCCACAGCAGCCGGGGCTTCTTGCCTTCTGCTATGCCTTGTGATTTTTTTTTTTTTGTTTTTTTTTTTTTTTGTGGGTCATGGGACTTGAACTCAGCCTGGGCGTTGTCCCTGAGCTCTTCGACCCTTGAACCAAGCCCCTCTTCCCGTTTTCTAGAGGTTAAGTGGAGATAAGAGTCTCAGGTCCTTTGTGCCTGGGCTGACTTTGAACCTTGATCCTCAGATCTCAGCCTCCTGAGTAGCTAGGATGACAGGTGTGAGCCATTGCACCCAGCTCTTGTGATGATTTCTGTCCTAATGCAGCCTTTCAGGGCTGGGAGACCCCCTAGGGACCTGTGAGGGCCAGCATGGTCTCAGCCCTCGCCTCTTTACCCTATGGTTCTGGAGAACAGGCTCGCCTGCTGCTCATCCTGAAGCTGCTCAGTCCCCAGGGAGCTCAACAGTGTGTTTTCATGCCATAGCTAGTGTCCCCAGGTGTGAGAATGCTTTGTATGTGTCAAGGAGGATGCACCTTGTCTCAGTCAGGTGTGCAAGACAATCGAAAACACCTCTGATTCTATTACATCAGATTGGTTTGGAAACCTGACACTTCAACTGAAGACTGAAATTTCACCAGGTTTAAAATGCATGGTATTACAAGAGGCTTTCAAGGAATAATCTTATTTATAATCTAAAACCCAAGCTCCTTCTACAAATGAATAGTTAAGCAAAAACCTCAGAGAAGAAAACAAAATCTCAATATCTAATAAGATAAAGTATTTATTTTGCAAGAGACAAACTATGTACTACTGATTGATGAGAAGGGGTTTCCTGCAAGAATTCCATGATGCCTGAGACTCAGCTGCTGGAGCCTGGCAGCTATGCCACCCTCCTCAACCACCAGCTTCAGAGAAGAGCACGTGTGTGTGTGTGCGTGTGTGCGTGTGTGTGTGTGTGTGTGTGTGTGTGTGTGAACGCATGCATGGTCACACAAACACACAGTTTTGTTCTGAAGTGGTTCTGGGAATCACTTTGGAATCTTTGCAAACACAGACATATGGGTCTCACTGCGGTCCCCTGGGGTGGGATGTCAGACCACAGGACAGAATGCTTCAGAAAAACAGGTTTTACTATGCATCAGAAACTGGACACATCACCAGGTGTTCTTTGACCCTCAGACCATGAAACAGTACAGGTACCCCCGGAAAGGAAATCTCCTAAGACAAGTGAAATCCCTCATGCCTCACGGAGACTAGGAGAGAGCAAGGGTTTAAACCAGCAGGCTGGCACAAGGGAGGGGAGAGGGCATGTCCACCAGAACTCATAATGGAAGTCATAGCCTCTTAGAAGACAGTGCTACGTTGTGAAGCCATTTTCTTCTGGTTGGTTGTGGGGCTTGAATTCTGGGCCTAGGCTCTGTCCCTGAGTTGTTCAGCTCAAGGCTAGCATTCTACCACTTGAACCACAGCACCACTTCTGGTTTTCCAGTAGTTAGAGATAAGAATCTCAGACTTTCATGCCCAGGCTGGTTTTGAACCATTATCCTCAGATCTTAGCCTCCTGAGTAGCCTAGGTTAAATTAGTTTTTGAACAATGTCACCCCTTCCCGTGCTCTCTCCCAGTTTTTCCTTTTGTTTTAAAATTTTACTTTATTGCTATTATAAAGGTGTTGTACAGGGTCAGGTAATGAGTGCATTCTCTTTTGTACAGTGTCTTCCCTTCCCTCCCTCTCTCCCAGCCCCTCCTTCCCTTCTCTACCCATGAGGAGTTGCATAGTTAATTTTCAACAGCGTCCAGTAAGCTCCACTGCTGCACATTTTCACCTTTTTCCCTCAAGGTCTGTGTCCTCCCACTCTTCCAAAGATATACATAAAGAGAGGGCCGGGAGTTCAGCCTAGTGCTTGCCTAGCATGCACAAAGACCGGGGTTTGATTCCTCAGTACCACATACACAGAAAAAAGTCAGAAATGGTGCTGTGGCTCAAGTGGTAGAGCTCTAGCCTTGAGAAAACCCAAGGATGGTGCCCAGGCCCTGAGTTCAAGGCCCAGGACTGGCAAAGAAAAAAACCCACAACAAACAGAAAGGGAAAAAAGAAAAACAAAAGAAAAGAAAAAAGAATAAAGAGAAAACCATCAAAACTAAAAATGTTTAAAAAGAGTAAAAAAGAAGAAAGAGATCTCTGTTTCCATGTCTAGGAGATCTATCTATAATTTTATATAAAAAGGTACATAGGCCTTGCTTCTTTGTGTTTCTTCTCTTGAGTCACTCACTTCTTTTGATTTGTGAGAGTATCTAGAATCCTGTATAATTTATCGTATCCCAGTGTATTTTAGATCTAATTTCTGCATGTCAGAGAGAATATGTGTCATTTGCCTCTCTGAGCTTAATCACTTAACATGATTTATTCTGGTTCTAGCCATTTCCCTGCAAATGACATTGTTTTAGTCTTTCTAGAGTCTGTATAAAATCCCACTGTGCTTGGGTACTGCATGTTTTCCGTCTGACTAGAGCCCCAGAAAGATGTCCTGTGTGCCCACCACGTGAGGACACACAGAAATAGAGAAGCCAGGCGACCTAGAAAGTGGTCCTCACCAGAACCCAAACAATCTCGACTTCCAGCCTCCCATATTGTGAGACTCAACATGCTTCTTGGAAGCCAGCAGTCCATGGTGCCTCTGAATATAACAGGGGGAGCCATCCTCGCTCACATCTTTGGTCCCTGCCCCTTGGTACCAGCTCCTCACAGGATCTGACCACACACTGACCCCAGCGGAGCCTGGGACCCCATGTCCTCAGAGGAGGAGCAGGAGACAGTTGTCACTAGAAAGTATACGTTACAATGATAACATACAGGCCAGGAAGAAAATCCAGCCAATTTAGGCTTGTGATTTGCAAACCCTCGTTCTGCCTGGAGTCTCTGAGCACCTGGCAGGAAGAGTACGGGAGGTCTCTGGAGGGCTCTTCTCTGGGGATGCCACATCCAGTACGCTCAAGCCAACAGCTATTTTATTTGTTCCAATGTGTTTTGATCCAACTTTAAAGATGGTTTGCCGCCTGCAGAGAAGAGGCTCACTGGAGAGTTGTTTCGTAGTTCTACTCTTTAGTCCAAAGAGATCAATAAACTCACAGAATGCTTAAGAAAATGACTGCATTTTTGTATGTGAAGGGGTTTCAAAAGTGATGGAAATTTGAAAACTAAATTCAGACACGTGTTACAGCTAGAAATCCATGTCATGAAATTCCTAAAGAACTTTTACAGTCTTTGGGAATTGCTATAGATGTTCACTTCTTGTTTTGTTTTGTGCTGGTGGTGGCATTTCACTTAGGGCCTCATGCTCTTGTTTACCTTTTCTGCTCTTGGCACTCTACCATTTCAACCATGCCTCCAGTTCTTATGGCTTTTTGAGAACTGAAGAAGGCAGTTTGAAGCCAGCTTGGGCAGACAAATTTGTCATGTTCCTATCTGTAATTAAACACACACACACACACACACACACACACATGTTCCTATCTGTAATTAAACACACACACACACACACACACACGTGGAGCGGTGGATCAAGAGGTAGAGTGCTAGCCTTGATAACAAAAGGAAGGAATGAAGGAAGGAAGGAAGGAAGGAGAAAGGGAAGGAAGGAAGGAAAGAAAAGGCCCAGAGAGGGTGCCTAGGCGCTGAGGTCAAGCACCAAAAAACCCCCCAAAACCAAACAACCTTCCCTGACTAATGTAATAAATCCATTGTTGTAGGGGTGGTTTTATTTTTCTTCTGCCAACGTCGTAGCTTTTGCTCACGACTGACGTTCTACCACTTGATCTTGTTGTGTCTAAAGCAAAATTTACTTACTCAGCCTGCTTTGAACTTCAACACCCATTCCTGTCTGTTTCCGCTGTGAGTAAATGGAGCCAAGAGAGAAGGTACACTCTTCAATGTCAAGCCAGTCTCTAGACATGGTGGTAACGTCACTGCACACGAGCCTTCACAGGCTGGACAGAACAGATCTCCAGTCTCTAGACTTGGTGATAACGTCACTGCACACGAGCCTTCACAGGCTGGACAGAACAGATCTCCAGTCTCTAGACATGGTGATAACGTCGCTGCACACGAGCCTTTACAGGCTGGACAGAACAGATCTCCAGTCTCTAGACATGGTGATAACGTCACTGCACACGAGCCTTCACAGGCTGGACAGAACAGATCTCCAGTCTCTAGACATGGTGATAACGTCACTGCACACGAGCCTTCACAGGCTGGACAGAACAGATCTCCAGTCTCTAGACATGGTGGTAACGTCACTGCACACGAGCCTTCACAGGCTGGACAGAACAGATCTCCAGTCTCTAGACATGGTGGTAACGTCACTGCACACGAGCCTTCACAGGCTGGACAGATCTCCAGTCTCTAGACACGGTGATAACGTCACTGCACACGAGCCTTCACAGGCTGGACAGAACAGATCTCCAGTCTCTAGACATGGTGATAACGTCACTGCACACGAGCCTTCACAGGCTGGACAGATCTCCAGTCTCTAGACACGGTGATAACGTCACTGCACACGAGCCTTCACAGGCTGGACAGAACAGATCTCCAGTCTCTAGACATGGTGATAACGTCACTGCACACGAGCCTTCACAGGCTGGACAGAACAGATCTCCAGTCTCTAGACATGGTGGTAACGTCGCTGCACACGAGCCTTCACAGGCTGGACAGATCTCCAGTCTCTAGACATGGTGATAATGTCACTGCACACGAGCCTTCACAGGCTGGACAGAACAGATCTCCAGTCTCTAGACATGGTGGTAACGTCACTGCACACGAGCCTTCACAGGCTGGACAGAACAGATCTCCAGTCTCTAGACATGGTGATAACGTCGCTGCACACGAGCCTTCACAGGCTGGACAGATCTCCAGTCTCTAGACACGGTGATAACGTCACTGCACACGAGCCTTCACAGGCTGGACAGATCTCCAGGTGCTCATCCCATCATCATCACCATCACTCTCAAAACAAGATAAAAAATCAGGCTGAATGAAAGGCTTTCTCTGGAGCATGTGTCCAAGTGGTGACTGGGAGAGAATGGTATCTTTAGCTTATGTGTATCAATATGGAGAGTATTACAAACTGAAACGTCTTTCCACCTGTGTTCCCACACTGGTCCTTTCTCAAGTAGCTGTTTACCCGCAGTGCTGATGACAGCCAGCAGGTGGCACCCTCAAGGCTCCAGTCAGCCAGGAACCAGGAGGGGAATCCGAAAGGTTCTGCACCCATGATGATACTATCAAGACACCTGAGAGGCAAATTATGTTCTCTCTTGCCTATTTTCTTTCTAAACGTATTTGACAACCTGCCTTTTATGATCACATTTCTGTTCTTTGAGACAATTCTTTTATACATCACTCTCGTACTTCAACACAAGGTATCAATCATGGATTAAGAAGGATAAGGTCGTATATAAGAACTATTTGTGTCTTAATTGTCTTGGAAGCACAGAATGGTAATTGAAGAATCCAAAGGTCAGAAAAACCTATTTTGTCTTTTTTGTTTTTGAAGAAATCAAGAGGCCAACAACACAAAGATTGATAGAAATACATTTTCCTTGTCTCTTCCACACATTGCACTAATGGTAAAGATGTCAAGCTGACAGGACTGTGTGATGTTTTCTAATGATGAATATGCCCCAGTAAGACCACTAATAGAGATGCTAACTTGTAAGTAAAATAGATAACCAGAGCAATAAAAGGGGTAATTACAAAAAATTGAGAACACTGGGAAAAAATGTTTAACTTCACTAGCAAGAGCCAATACTGAGATGTCGTGACTCACCAATCAAATTCACACACACACACTGAATTTATTAGTAGCAAGTATTGTGTGAGATAAAATGATTCAATCCTTCCCCCAAGGAACAAAGCCAAAGGCTCAGAGCCTTTGGCTCATTTAGAGGTTAAAAGGCAGCTGGAGACCTGTTTGCTGAGGCCAAACCCAGGGTACACCGCTACAGTTCAAGTCCCAACTTGAGAGCAATCTTAACTTCTCACTAGGTAGGATAGTTTGCTATCTATATATCTTGATGAAGGAGACAATCTCCCAAGAAAGAAAACACTCAGCCGGGCGCTGGTGGCTCACACCTGTAATCATAGCTGCTCAGGAGGCTGAGATCTGAGGATCATGATTCAAAGCCATCCCAGGAAGGAAAGCCCAATTAACCACCAGTGAATCAGAAGTGGAGCTGTACCTCAAAGTGGTAGAGCACTAGCCTTGAGCAGAAGAGCTCAGGGACAAGCTCCCAGGTCCAGTTCAACTCCCATGTCCAAACATAGATCACAACAAAAACATTAAACTGTTCAATGTTTATATGATTTTATGTTTGTAGTCAAAAACAAAGCCCCTACATACTCTGAGTGATGAGTATCTGGAAGCACGTGGGAAAGTTGTCTCTAAGTAACAGGACAAAGGATATTTCCCTGCCATAATCTTGCTTATCTATACTAGCCAGATTAATGCAATATTCATGTTTGCTTTGATGAGAAGAAAAACTGCGGTGGGATTGCCCTTTGCTGTCCTTCTCTCAGAGGACCCAGCAGTAAGGTGCAGTTGTAGAGCGTGGAGGCAGAGAGCAATCTTCTGCCCATGCAAAACCTGTGGCTGCCTTACCGTGACCTTCCAGCCTCCAGAGCTGTGGAGAGAAATTTCTGTTTTTTATAAGCTCCCCAGGGAGATTTTTTGTTTTAGCAGATAAGGGGACTGAGGAAAAGGGAAAGTTACTATTTTCCCCATTTTGAGGTTTCTCTCCTGAGCCTACAGTACTTTCAGCATCAGAAAATAATTTCTGATGAAAAAATTAACTGTAACGCATAATAACTCAGATCTTAATAAAACATTAACTCAGAATGGATCATAGACTTAAATGTAAACCCTTAATCATAAAACCTCTAGGAGAAACTCTTTACAACCTTGGTTAAGTAAAGATGCCTAAGTATCCCAAAAGCACAACTCACAAAAGAAAAAAAGAAAGGATAAGTTGGACTTCAGCAGAATTACCCATTTATGTTCTTTTGTTCCTTTTTTTATTTTTGCCAGTCCCGGCCTTGAACTCAGGGCCTGAGCACTGTCCTTGGGCTTTCTCAAGACTAGAGTTCTACCACTTGAGCCACAGCTCCACCTTTAGCTTTCTCTATGTATGTTATACTGAGGAATCAAACCCAGGCCTTCATGCATGCTAGGCAAGCGCTCTACCACTAGGTCAAACTCCCGGCCTCCAATTTCTGTTCTTTGAAAGACATTTAAAAGCATGAAAAAAGTGAGACACCAACTGGGAAAGCATTTTTTTTTCAAACAGATAAAGACTTCCTATCCACTGCATAAAAAGTTTTCTTAAAATCTGGCAATGAGAAAAATGACTAAAAGTAGGCAAAAGGTTTGCACAGGTATGTCAGCAAAATGATCTGTGGAAAGCAAAGAAGCTCATGAAAGATACTTCTGTCGTAGTCACCCTTAGAGAAATCCAAACTAGAATCACAATGGAACACCACTGCATGCTTATTAGAATGGGGAAGAAGCTGGGCCATCAGGTGTTGGAAGAGCTCAGCACCGCTTTGCCTCTCCTGCACTGCTGGTGCACATGCAAAGTAGAGCAGCCAGGCCTGGGGCTGACAACTGGGGCTCCTGCATGGAGACATGCACATTGGAGGTCCTCAGAGCAGTGGTGGAGAGGTCGGACAGCTGCCTCCTGCCCCGTCCTGAGAGACTCACGTCCTCCCTGAAATAGGTATTTCTCAAGCATTAAAAGAGGCTGGCTGAGCCAGGTGCCGTGGCTCATGCCTGTAACCCTAGCTACGAAGGAGGCCGCAAACAGTCCAGGAAGCATGTCCTCAACCCATGGAAAACAAGGGATGTGCAAGATGGTCATCCTAGCAACAAGGGAAGCATAAACGGCAAGACTGTGCAAATAGGCAAAAGGGAGACTCTAGTTGACAACGACAGCAAAAAGGACTGAGGCCATGACTCAAGTGATGGAGTCCTTCCCGTCTTCTTTTTCTTCTAGGTTTAGAATGAAATGAACAGCATATCTGATGATTCTCCTGAAGGGCATATCATAAAGAATTGGGAATTTTTCATAAAGAAGGACTAAGGGGCAAAAAAAAGTGAATCATCTGCAATACTTCATTATCTCCAATAAATCAGAAAATAGAGAGATATGACTCATAAAGATTGAATACCATTCTTCAATTAGACTTATTTTATACAATTAGACATATTTTTATAAAAGTAAAAAATGGTAAAACTTCATGTGTACAACTTTTTATGTCATAATACCAGAAGCCACAATACTGTAACATGCCACATACCCAGATGAGACAGGAGTTAGCATGATTGTCTGTCTGTGCCAAGGAGGATTACTGTAAAGCAGAATAGACTCTCAGGAAGATATAGAAATCACGGTTTCTATTTAAAAATTGGCTAGAGAAATGGCCCCCATACTTAAAACAACTTTTAAGAAATATGCTAGCTGGACACTGGTGGCTCATGCCTATAATCCTAACTATTTAGAAGCCAGAGATCTGAGGATTGTGTTTCAAAGCCAGCCCGGGGAACAAAAGTCCATGAGACTCTCATCTTCCGTTAAACACCAGAAAACCAGAAGTAGTTCAAGGTGGTATGCATTAGCCTTGAGCTGAAGAGCTCAGGGACACTGTTCAGGCCTAGAGTTTAAGCCCCACAACTGACAAAAGAAAGAAGGAAAGAAGGAAAGAAGGAAGGAAGGAAGAAAAGAAAGAAAGGAAGAAAGGAAGGAGGAAGGAAGGAAGGAAGGAAGGAAGGAAGGAAAAAAGGAATAAATATTCTAATATTCTAAGAGCCTGGTCCACACTTGTAATCCTAGCTACTCAGGAGGCTGAGAACTGAGGATTGCGGTTTAAAGCCAGCTTGGGCAGGAAGTTCTGTGAGACTCTCATCTCTAATCACCAACTCAGCAAAGACAGGCAGTAGCGATGTGGCTCAAGTGAAAGCCTTGAGGACTAGCCAAAAAAAAAAAAATCTAAGTAAAGGATCCAAGAGCAAAGGAAAGAGTGCTTCCCAAAGACATGATGTTACCACATAATCACCCCAGTGATGAGTATAGCTAGTCTCTGAAAAATTACTGGCTGAGAAGCCAGCCTCTCCTTGCTCCCCCCATTTTAACTTTAATTGCAGCTGGGACCAAACTGGCAGTTTTCTAACGGCTATAGCATTCATAGTGCCACAGGGCAGTGTGTAGACTTCCAGGGGACATCGGTCACCCATGGTGAGAACAGAGGATGTGTCATCAGTGTGCCCCCCAGGATGTGTCTGTGACCACTGTGACTGCAGTGGATCTCAGGCCTGTTCCACAGGAGGTGACTCA
Source organism: Megascapheus bottae (assembly GCF_031878675.1). Taxonomy (NCBI): domain Eukaryota; kingdom Metazoa; phylum Chordata; class Mammalia; order Rodentia; family Geomyidae; genus Megascapheus; species Megascapheus bottae. Next base: position 84,255,783 of record NC_143513.1, read on the forward strand.
GGGGTGGAAGTGAAAGCCAGGACAAAAACTTGGACCATCAGGCCATAGTAGCAAAAACATACTGCAAAACTCTGCCTTAATAACATTATTGTTTTTAAATGGGATTTTTATCATGTGTTTTGGATCTTGCCTGTGTTTTTTGGGGATCCCGTTAGCCTCTGAGTCCCCACAGTGGTTCATCTGCATGTGGAGTGGACAGCAGTGGACTGTCACGGGATGACAGTTCAGGACCTACATAGGCTGGGAGAAGTTGGGCGCACCCAGTCCTAACTACCATGGTTAGTTAGATGGTTACCATCTGAGGCATGTCCAGTTGAGAACCTCTTCTCACGTGTGTGGGGCTCGGCGCCTTCCCAGGTAGATATGCTGTAGATGATGGGACATCAAGTCTTTCAGCCAATGCCGAAAGACAAACACCTTCAACTACGAGGCCCTCTCATCAGGGGACACCAGTGTACTCCACCCCTAAAACAGAGCAAGAAGAAACGTCTTGTGTGAAGGTAGGGCCACCGCCTCTGGGCAGCAGGAAGTAGTTTCTAAAGAAAGAAATCTATGGCCCTCCTCCTTTATAAAAATGTAAAGGTCTATGCTCCTTTGGGGGGGGCGCTGTCACTGTTAGGCAAGGAGTTGGGGCATTTCCTCGGTGAGAAAGGGGGTGACGTATACGTCCGTGCGTGAGGGTGGCTGCGTTGGGCTGCAGGAGAAGATAGTGGTCTCCACAGACAAATTATAAAAACAGAATATATAGCCTAAAAGTAGAATGTGGACCTAAATATCCAGAGGCTCCTCCGTCAGTTAGATTTGTAACAAAAATTAATATGAATGGAATAAACAATTCCAGTGGAATGGTGGATGCACGGAGCACACCAGTGTTAGCAAAATGGCAAAATTCATATAGCATCAAAGTTGTACTTCAAGAGCTAAGACGTCTAATGATGTCCAAGGAAAATATGAAGCTTCCACAACCACCTGAAGGACAAACATACAACAATTAATTTTAGTGAATCTTAAATCAACAACCTCCTACTCATATTAATGTCTTGATTAAATATCACAATGCAAAATACCTACACGTTAAGAGAATACCAGCTGATAAACATGACATGGGCACTTATAAGAATATATTTAATATATGTACACCCATTATGTTTTCAGGTAACAGGAGGAAAAGTGAAGCAGAATTTTTATTTCTCTTGTTAAGGCACTGTCATTTAAACATGAACCTGGAGTGCTCGAATTAGAACTCAGGTTTTCAAGGTGAAAGCATGTCAAGAAGAGTCAGATGGCAGTGGAAAATGATTGTGCTTCTGACACATAAAACCTCCAGAAGGAAAAACCGAAGTGGCATGTTTTATCCACCTTACTTAGTGAAAAAGCTGCAGTTGAAATTGGTTAAAGTAGCAGGTACAGTGAATATTGTCACAAATTGTGTTAATGTTTGAAACGGTGTGGGTGGTGACTACTAGTGTAGTATCAAAAATATGTTCAGGATTGTTTTGATCCTGTATTTATAATAAAAAGATGTTGGGGGGGGTCGATGAATGTCTGTTAAAAGCTGTTCCTGTGTGTTACATATAACAGACATGACCAATATTTGTTCACAGTCTTTGTTTAATAAACCATGCATTTATGTTTAAATCCACAAAAAAAAAAATAGGGGCCTTGGAATGTGGCCTAGGAGTAGAGTGCTCACCTAGCATCACAAAGCCCTGGGTTCAATTCCTCAGTACCACATACACAGAAAAATCCGGAAGAGGTGCTGTGGCTCAAGTGGTATAATGATCGCCTTCACAAAGAAAGCTCAAGGACACCTCAAACACAACATTGTGGCATGCTGCCTTAAAAGAACAGCCCAGTAGAGTGTTGCTGATATGCAGCCCTCATGGCCTATGGATAAACTGGAAAAGGACAGCCATGGTCTAACCACTGAAGGCCGAGAACTCCTCTGCCTGATGGAAGAGTTGACAAACCCTAACTTGGTCTCAGAAAGTGACACATGAACGGACACCTCCATGTCCTCATACTCCAATGAAAGCTTGAACTTGGGATTACCAGCCTGGCTTCTTTTTGAGCCTGCCCACCCTACTGTCTGAAGGTGTTTTTACTTTGTTAGGCGTATGTCTCCTTTGTGTCCATCTTAGAGTTCTTTCTACAATGAGACCAAGAATTTTCTGGCTCTTAGACCTGGTACCTAAGATGACATGGTTTTAATGACTTTATAGTTAAAATGCTCTTTATAATGAGCAGAAGAAAATAGCATAGGAAGTGAAGGTGTTATGACCTCAAGTCAAAACGAACAGACATGGAAGATGGCTTGCAGGCAGTCAGGTCATCACAGACTCCACTTAGGCGGGTCTAGGTTCAAGGTGAGAAAGAGCTCTCAGGCTTCCCGCAATTTAAGTATCTGTCTGTAAACTTACAACAGCTCATACAACTCAAGCATTATACTTTTAGAGCTTTAATATAGCAAAAAGTTTATGAAGACACAGGGCAGCCATGAGTGACACAGTTGCTTTGACTATTCAGTGTCACCTCCTCCTGAGGGTCTCTCCCTTGCAGGAGGGACCTCTTCCCTGATTTAACTTGCTGGTGTTCTTGGTGTTTTCACTTGCACAACTATGTGTGTGTGTACCCATGAGCTGGTACCAGGCACTGAACTCGAGGCTTCTGGCTTTCTTACACACCATTGGTGTTCTACCCACTTTGTTTACAGTCTGTCATTTTGTTAATTGGAGATGAAGTTTCACATACTTTTCTGCCTAGGCTGGATTTGAATTTTAATTCCCCAGGCCTCAGCTTCCTAAGATACTAGGACTACAGGCATGAATCTTTGCTCAGTTGGTTTAAAAAAAAAGTCATTTTTCTCTAGCTCTCATTGGAGTTCTATTCCTGTGCCTGTGGTTTTTTTTTTAATCTCTGCATCACCTAATATGCTTTTCCTTTCACCCTGACATTAATTCTAGACTTACAGATTTTAAAATATACAAGTTCATGTTTTCTTCCAGTTATGTCCATCTGATCTGATGGGTATGTCATGTATTGGAGTGGCAGTATTCTAACAACTAAGGAACTATTAATTTGATATATTACCAATTACGCTATGCATTTCCTTGGGAAATCTCATTTTTTTCCCCAGTTCAGAACAATGTATTTTACCTTTTGTCTCTTCTCATCTGTGGCCATTCCTTTGTCTTTTGTACAGGACTGGCTAAGGGTTTTGCGGACAGTTCATGAATTTTGGCTCATCTCTTTTTTTCATGGTTGGACTGAAATCATAGAATTTTTTTTTTTTGTCGGTTGTGGGACTTGAACTCTGGGCCTGGGTGTTGTCCCTGAACTCTTCAGCTCAAGGCTACAGTCCTATCCTTGGATCCACAGCACCACTTCCAGCTTTTTTCTATGTATGTGGCACGGATGAATGGAACCTCCCCAGGTCTTTGTGCATGCTAGGTCATCACTCTATCATTAGGCCAAACTCCCGAAATCATGGACTTTTTTGGCCAGTCCTGGGGCTTGAAGTCAGGGCTGAGCACTGTCCTTGAGCGTTCTCAAGGCGCGCTCTTTACCACTTGAGCCACAGCACCACTCTTGGCTTTTTTTTTTTTAAATGTACGTGGTACTGAGGAACTGAACTCAGAACTCTGCGCATGCTAGGCCAAACCGCCGGCCCCACCTCTGGCATTTTCTGTGTGTGGGGGTCGCAGGAGTCAAAGCCAGGTCTTCGCGTGTGCTAGGTGAGCGCTCTACCACTAGGTACCACTAGGCCCCGCTCCCGACCCTGCCGTCCCCATTCGTCCCGTCCCGGGGGACCGGGGATCTCAACAGGGCTTGATCATCGACCTTGGCCGCGTGGCGGAGGCCACATGGGCAGGCCACGTCTTTCCACCACATCGCCTGTTTGTTCCGCGCGATGGCGGGTGGAGCCCGTGCTCGGGGGAGGACAGCGAACGTTTCACGACGTGCACCAGCGCCTCCGCGGGGGCGCCCCCGGGGTGTGTCGAGTTCTCGAGCATTCCCTCGGCGCCTCGCTCTGCTGCGGTCCGGGGCCTCGGGGTTCCGCTCCGGCCGCCCGGCTGCCCGCGCAGTGGTCCGGCCTTCCCGCGGGAGGCCTGGCGTCTGGCAGCGGACCACTTCCCCCTTTTCTGGTCACTTTCCGCAGCGTCCACGACATCTTCCGACTGGAGACGACGACCGGGCGTCCCCCTCCAACTCGAGCCCGCCCGCCGACCGGGGCGGTGCCTTCTCCGCCGGGAACTCGCCGTCCGGCCCGGTCCCCGGCTGCGCTGTGGAGGCACAAGAGCCGGCCGCGCCCCGGTGGGAATCCACCCGTGCCGGCCTCCACTTCCGCCGTGGGAACCGCGCGCCGGCCCCGGGCTCCGCGCTCCGCCCCGCGTCCGCGTCCTCCCGGCGGGGGCCGGGCCCGAGGCCCCCACGCGGCCGCCGCCGCCCTCCTCAGCGCCCCCGGACGGACCCAGCCGTCAGCCGGGCGCGTGCGCACTCCCGCCGCCCGGCCGCGCCGTTGGCGCCGTCGCAGCCCCGCTCGCGACGCCCCGGCCGGCCGTCGTAAGGCGCAGTCGTGCCGGCTGCCGCAAAGCGCCGTACGACAACGGGTTGATGTACGGCCCGCGGCGACGCCGGCTCCGGCTCACGGGCTCGGGAGCGCGAGCCGGGCTGGCGCGCGGCCGCCCTCGGAGCGTTCGGGGCGGGGCCCGGGGCTTCGGCGGCCGCGGCCCCTCCCCCTGCGCGCCCGCTCCGTCCCTCCCGCCCTCCCCGCTTCCCTCCCCACGTCCCCGCCTCCCTCCCGCTCGTCCCGGCCGGCCCTTCCTTCCTCCCGGCGTGCACCGCGGCGCCGCCATGTTGCCGTAGTGTTGTTTTCTTCCTGCGGAGGCGACGGGCCGCAGCCGACCCCGCCGCGCCGGCCTCGCCTCAGCGCCCTCGCCGGCGCCGGCCCGCGCCGCGCCCCCGCCGCCCCGGTCCGCTCCGGCGCCGTCGGCCGGCCCGCGGCTTGGGCGGCGGCCGAAGGCCGGGCCCGGCGGGCACCATGGCGGCCGCCCTGGGCGCGGGCGGAGGAGCGGGCGCCGGAGGTACGTGGGCCCGGCGGGCCGCCCTGAGGTGCGGGCCCGGGTCCCGCCGGCGCCCGGCAGCGCCCGCCGCCGAGCGTTGGGCCCGAGGCGGCGCGGGCCGGGGGGCGAGGCCCGGGGCCCGGGGGCGGGCGGGCGGGCGGGGCCCGGGCGGCGGGCGGGCGGCGGGGAGGCGGGGAGAGCGCGGCGGCCGGGGCGCGCGTCCGCGCCGTCGGGGGCCCCGAGCGCGGCGGCCGTCGCGAAGCCCGTCGGCGCGTGGCCGGCGGCGGCGGGGCGGCGGGGCGCCGTCACCGGCCGCGCTCGCGTCCCGGCGGCCGGCTGTGGGCGTCTCGGCCCCGGCCTCCGCCGGCCGCGCAGCCCGGCCGCGTGTCGTGGCGCGGCGCCCGGCACACAGGCGGCGTGCGGACTCGAATCCTCCTCGGGCCCGCGTGTGGGTGCAGCGCTGGGCGCCCGGGCGCGGGCTCCCCGGGCTGGAGCGCCCCACCCGCGCCTCGGCTCCCTCCGGCCCACTCTCCGGGCGTGGCGCACGCCAGGCCGGCCCTCTTCCGCTCGGCCACACCTTTAAACACGATCCTCGCAAGATCGCGGTGGCTTGGGAATGGTGACGCTGCTTGGCAGCTCCTCGTTCAGTGCTCCAGGTGGCTGCTTTGGCGTTTCGTAGGAACATGTTCCTTTTGGATCTTCTTTCTCTTTTCGTATTGGGATTGTCTTCTAGGTCTCCGGCTTGTTCTCCTACTCGAACCATGTTTTCAGTTCCTTGCACAACCTTAAAAGTAAAAAAAAAAATGTGGGCTTATTGATGGTATAGTGCCCTCGAGATTCATTATGTAGCTCCGCTTTGACTTACTTTAAGGAGAATGCATTGCGTTCGTGGTTTAGAAACCATTGCTAGTCTGGAGAAAGTGATACATTGGGATGAAAGTAGGCAAGAGATCAGGGCTTTTGACTTACACTTCTGTGTTTTACTTTATTACTGTTCATTTAGCCAGTCCTGGGTCTTTGAACTTTTGCAGCTCAAGGCACTCTCCTACCCGAGCCACAGCATCACTTCTGGCTTTTTTTGTTGATTAACGGGAGATAAGAGTATCCAGGACTTCCCCTGCCGGGGTCAGGCTTCCAACTTGACATCCTCAGATCCCCGCTTCCTGAGTAGGATGGCAGGCATGAACCACCACTAACTACTACCTGGCCTGTTTTAGTTTTAGTAGGTCAATAAGTAGCAAGGCAGGAAGTGCAGCACCACAGTACAGAAGTTTCATTTGAGGTTAAGACAAACCATTTATTACATTTTTTATTATTATAAAGGTATGATATACAGAGGGGTTACAGGTCAGGTAAGGAGTACATTTCTTTTTGAGCAGTGTCACCCCTTTCCTTGCTTTCTTCTATATATCCCCCTTTCCTCCCCCAAGTCTTACAATTCATTTTCAACACAGTGTGTAGTATCTCTCCTGCACTTGTTCACCCTTGTCCCTGCCTTTCTTTGCTCCCCTTGCCCTCTCTCAAATAGGCAAACTTACATGCAAAACAAAAAGTACAGGAAATAAAAACCCAAATAACTATTTCTATTTCTTTGAGTTCATTTAAATAAATATCTTTTTAAATGATTGTAACTTTTTTTTTCCTTTCATGAAAGCTTAATTTCGGAGCTGGTCATTGGTGGTTCACAACCTAATTCTAGCTACTTGGGAGGCAGAGATTCAGAAGATGTTGATTTGAGGCCAGTCTAAGCAGAAACATCTGTTAGACACCATTTCTAGAATAACCAGCAAAAAGAGCTGTAAATGTAGCCAAGCAAGCACCAGGCCTGAGTTCAAACTCTGGTATAGATAGACAACAACAACCAAAAAAAAAAAAAATTCCTAATTTTTTATTTTCACCTGCTAGCATTTGAGGAGTGGAGGGAAGAATTGCTTTATTTTCAGGCAGCCAGAGAGACTCCTTTTAGCCTTTCTTATTGAGCAATGTGTACTAGTGATGGACTTAGGATCTGAGAACATAGTATTTTTTTTCCCAGTTCTGGGCTTGAGCTCAGGGCCTGAGCACTGTCCTTGCGCTTTCTCAAGGCTAGAGCTCTACCACTTGAGCCTCAGCACCACTTTCAGCTTTTTTCTATGTATGTGGTACCGAGGAATCGAACCCCGGTCTTCGTGCATGCTAAACAAGCACTCTACCACTAGGCCAAACTCCCAGCCTATAACTCCCGGAACATAATTTTTGAAGGGTTGTTTTTCAGATACATGCTTTTTGGTTGACAGATTTTTCTTTTAGCATGTTAAATATTTAATTCCACTACTTTTTGGCCTGGATGGTTTCAGATGAGTATTGTCAGTATGCCAGTTTAATTAAGGTTCACTTGCATATGAGTAGTCATTTCTGTCTTTGTGCTTTCAAGATCTTTTGTTTGGTGTTTGACAGTTCTGGTACAGGGGCTTCAGCTCAGCACCTGGATGCTGCCCATGAGCTTTTGTGCTCCAGGTGGTGTTCTACCACTTATACTATAGTTCTCCTTTGTGCATTTTTGGTGGTTCATTGGAATCTCGTAGAGGTCAAGTGTCTCATGGACTGTCCTGTCTGGGCTGGCTTTGGATTGTGATCTTTAGATCTCAGCCTCTTGAGTAGCTAGGACTAAGGGCCCAAGCCACTGGCACACTGCTTGACAGTTTTAATTTTTGGCATGGATACTTTTACCTGCTAGTTCATTGAACTCCTAGGTTCTGTGGAGTTATTTGGCCATCAGCTCTTGAGTAGTGTGAACTATAATGAATGGTGCGGATTACAGTCAGCTTTCCTCTCCCTCTTGCAGCTGACTAAGGTTAGTGAGCCTTTTCTAAAAGAGTGTGACTGCTCAGTGGTTCCCTGAGCAGTTGGCTTGGAGGTTCACCTTTATTTTGCCCCACTCAGAACACTCTCAGGGCTAATGCTAATAACAAAGGTAGTGCCAAAAGCATTTAAAGACAAATGCATACATTCTGTTGGGTCACCTTGGGCCCAGAGACAGAAGAAACCACACATAGACCAAAGCCTGGAAAGAAAAAATACGTAGAGTACCATGCAAAAATGAAATATTCACAACTCAAAGAGATAGATTTAAGATTTTTCTTCCTTTGCATTTGTGAATGTATGCATGCTGTGATGAGTGTAAAATTTTTATCAAGTATTAGAAGAACTCTGTCTGTAGCCATTTGACTTTTTTTTTTTTTCTTTTTTGCCAGTCCTGGGGACTGAACTCAGGGACTGACACTGGTTCCTTGGGCTTTCCTCAAGCCTAGTGCTCTACCACATGAGCCACAGCACCACTTGCAGCTTTTCCATATATGTGATACTGAAGAATCAAACGTGGGTCTTTGTGCATGCATGGCAAGCACTCTATCACTAGCCCAGCCATTTGACTTTTTTGTGTGTGTGTGTCATGGGACTTGAACTCTGGGCCTTGGTGCTGTCCCTGAGCTCTTGATCTCAAGGCTATCACCCTCCCCCTTGAGCCACAGCACCAGTTCTCATTTTCTGGTGGTTAATTGGAGATATAGAGTCTTATGGACTTTAGTGCCCGGACTGACCTCAATCCTCAGATTGAGTAGCCTCCTGAGTAGCTAGGATAACAGGTGTGAGCCACTGTGCCTGGCTCCATTTGACTTTTTTTTTTTGCCAGTCCTGGGGTTGGGCTCAGGCCCTGAGCACTGTCCCTGGAATTTCTCAAGGCTAGGGCTCTACCACTTGAGCCACAGCACCACTTCTGGCTTTTTGCTATGTATGTGGTACCAAGGAATCGAATCCGGGTCTTTGTGCATGGTAGGAAAGCACTCTACCACTAGGCCAAACTCCCGGCCCTCCATTTGACTTTTTTAAAGTTATACTTCCAACTAGTTTAATCATTGTTGGTCTGTTTAGCTTTTTTAAATACAAAGGTTAATTTGGTGATAATTTACATTTATCTATAAGAATAGTCTTTGTATTTTCATGTCAATACACAGTGGCTTCCTCAGCATGGATGTGTTGAATATAGATTTTTTTTTTTTAATACATATACTGGAGCTTGAACTCAGGGTCTGTCTTACACTCTCACTTGGCTCCTTTACTCAAGGCTAGTGTTATACTACGTGAGCCACACTTGCATTCGGAATAGTTACCCATTGGATAATAGGAGACACAGCTCTCATGGCCTTTTCTAGCTATGACCCTCAGATCTCAGCTTCCTAAGTAGCTAGGATTATAGGTGGGGGCCACCAGCATTCAGTGACAGTACATTATTTTTGGAAACTTGTGTCTGAACAAAATTTTAACTTGTCAGTCAACATGGGTGTGCTCAGAATTATGGATAGACATCATTCCCTTACATTTGTGATGGCTTGCTGTGTTCTGCTCTGGAGAAGACATGTCATTCATGGTCCTCATAATTTCTGTGTTACCTTGTTTCTCTGAAACTGTTTTGGTTATTCTGGTATCAGTCTTAAGACTTAAGCTCAGGGCTTGGGCACTGTCCCTGAGCTTTTGTGCTCAAGGCTAATGTGCTAACACTGAGTTACAGCTCCATTTCAAGCTTTTTTGTAGTTAATTGGAGGTATGAGTGTCATGGACTTTTCCTGCCCTAGATGGCTTTGAACTGCAACTTTCAGATCTCAGCCTCCTGGATAGCTAGGCTTATAGGATTACAGGTGTGAATCATTGATGCCTGGCTTCTTTGAAAGGTTTTTTGTGGGTTTTTTTTTTTTTTTTTTGCCTTCCAGTAATAGGTTTGAACTTCTGGAAGTTTTTAGCAACTCTGTCTTTCTCTTGCTGTTATGTGTATGAGTATATGTATTTCTTTTTCAGTGCTGGGGACTCATGCTCAGGGCTTCACACATGCTGGGGGGTGCCTTCCTGTTGAGATACATCCCCAGCATAGCATTTTGTCTGTTAACCTTTACCAGTTTGGAAAGTGGTAAACAGTAAATGAATTTAGGTTTCACATTTTAAAGAGTGTCTAGACCCATGAAAGAAGAAATAGTCTCAGTTACTCAGTCTTAGTCAGAATGGGAACTTTGGAGCTGGCTGATGCTCTGTCCGTGGCTCCCACCGCAAGAGGCAGCCAGTCTTATACCAGAAAGGATTCATTCTCAAGATGACCGATGTGCTAAAAAGACAGAAGGTTCTTTTTAGGAAGATCCTGTTTTTTTGTTTTTATTAAACAAGGAGTACAAACTATATAAAACTATGATGAAAGAATTTTTTGAAATTTTTGCTTGGCTACTTAGAAGATATTTACACTGCAGAGCTAATATGCTGATTTTGAAAGTTATTGAATATCAACTGGCTTTTGAAAATTATTTCAACAATAGATCTAGATTTGTCTTACATAAAACAAGGAACTTTGAGTGACTCAGGATAGGAATATATATGAAGTAGGAAGGTTGAGCACCTTTGAAACATAAAATATACAGGGCCAAACAGTGAATGTTGTAGACTTTCAGGGTTCATGATTTCTGTTGTAGCAACTCAGCTCTGCCCCGTGTACCTGGAAAGCAGCCATGAACCATATGTGATTATATTTGGCATAGATGTGCTCCATTAAATGTTTATTTATACAAATGGGTGGTGGCTAAGTTTGAGCAAAGTGATACCCTGTTTGGCCCACAGGCTAAAATTTGCAGACTGTGAAACAGATAGTTAATAAATCTCTATCCTAAGCTGTCTATAACATTTTTTTTTTTTTTTTTTTTTTTTTTTTGCCAGTCATGGGCTTGAGCTCAGGGCCTGAGCACTGTCCTTGGACTTTCTCAAGGTTAGAGCTCTACCACTTGAGCCTCAGCACCACTTCAGGCTTTTTTTTTCTATGTATGTGGTACCAAGGAATCGAACTCGGGTCTTCATGCATGCTAGGCAAGCACTTTAACCACTAGGCCAAACTCCCGGCCCCTGTCTGTAACATTTTTAATCCAAGTCCAAATTCCTGAAAAAGAGGAAATAATGAAAATGGTAAATAAAAGTTGCATCATTGGTGTGTGTTAGAAAATTATGAAAATTCCAATAGATGTCTTGATGGAAATGAAATGTTAATGCAAGGTTTACACTTGGAATGAGATTGTTCTGACAAGGTGTTGACTGTACTTGTCTTGCTCATTGCTTAGGCCTTTGGGTGTATACTATTTTTCAAATTCTGGACTTCCACATATTCATTATCTTCCCCTATTTCTGGTTAGCATGACTCATACTACTGTAAACTGATGGGACTGATAAGAGTTAGAACCTTAATAAGAATGTGTTTAATAATCTGAAAGAAAGAGGGAAATGTCTGGAGAGAATTTAAGAATTAAAGTTTGGCCTAGTGGTTAAAGTGCTTGCCTTGCGTGCTCGAAGACCCGGGTTCAATTCCTTGGGACCACATACATACAAAAAAGCTGGAAGTGGTGCTGAGGCTCAAGTGGTAGAGCTCTAGCCTTGAGAAAGTCCAAGGACAGTGCTCAGGCCCTGAACTCAAGCCCAGGACTGGCAAAAAAAAAAAAAAAAAAAAAGAATTAAACTAGGCTTACAGGGCTCTTTAACATGCTTCTTAAGACTGAGTCATTTTAGTGAGTATAATGGCTTCATTTCCATGTGTATCAGAATCCCCCCCCCCTTTTTTTTTGGTCCTGAGGCTTGAACTCAGAGCACTGTCTCTGAGCTTTTTTGCCCAAGGCTGGTGTTCTACCACTTGAGCCACAGTTCTTCCTTCTTTTTCATGTTTAATTGGAGATAAAGAGTCTCAGATTTCCCTGCTTGTTCTAGCTTCAAACCAACATCCTCAGAGTTCAACCTCCTGAGCAGATAGGATGACAGGCCTGAGCCACTTGCACCCAGCCATAATTCCCTAACTTTTAAAGGTGAAATAAAATCTGTTGTATATAGATAGCACATCCCTCACTCTCCTCTCCCCTACTTTTTTTTTTTTTTTCCTCCTGTCTTTTTTTCTGTGGTTCTGGGGCTTGAACTCAGGGCCTGGCGCTGTCCCTGATCTTTTTTTTCCCCCCATGTATGTGGTGCTGAGGAATCGAACCCAGATATTTGTGCATGCTAAGCAAGCACTCTACCACTAAGGCCAAACTACCAGCTCCTATCCCTGATGTTTTTTACTCAAGGCTAGCACTCTACCACTAGAGCCATAAAGTCTACTTTCATCTTTTTTGGTAGTTAATAAGCATTGAATGGATGTTTCTGCCCAAGGCGGGTCAGATCTCAGTCTCCTGAATAGGATTACAGGTGTTAGCCAGAGCTATGTGTTGAAAGTTTAGAACTTTTATCCTCAATCTCTTACTCCCCAGGAGAAGCAGCTGGAGGAGCTACATCCATCATTAATTCAGTCAACTTTTGTCATGAATTCAGTCAACCATGTCTTTGTGATGAGACTGCCATAAGAGTCTCCAAACCTTGCTTGGGGTCAGCATACCATGGTCCATGACTTAACACCTTTCTCCATCTTTTTAATTTTAAGTGGGCTCAGTACTGCAAGATGCCCACTAACGCTGCCAGCTATTGATAGGGTGCCTCGTTACTCAAATCTTCTTCAGAATTTAGGTACTGCAACTCACTAGGAAATAGCACAGGGACCAGGGAAGTACTGTACAGTACTTTGAAGCACTTTTATCTCCTACTGTGATGTGTTTTTCCTTAATGGTGTCTTTTGGAGGATAGATGCTTTAAATCTTGGTTGTGTCATAATATATCAGTCTGATCTTAATTGATTTTGGTTTTGCAGTCATGTAAGAAATTTTTGCCTAGCCCCAAACACATTTTTGGGTGTGTGTTTTTTGTTTTTTGTTTTTTTTTTTGCCAGTCCTGGGCTTGAGCTCAGGGCCTGAGCACTGTCCTTGGACTTTTCTCAAGGCTAGAGCTCTACCACTTGAGCCTCAGCACCACTTCCGGCTTTTTTCTATGTATGTGGTACCGAGGAATCGAACCCGGGTCTTCATGCATGCTAGGCTAGCACCTTAACCACTAGGCCAAACTCCCGGCCCCTTGGATGTGTTTTTATGAAGTATTGATTTAGGTTTACATCTTAGTAGTAGCAGTGAGATTTAAGAGGCAGTCAGGGGAGAAATCTCAGTTGAGCCTGCCTAGGTATGAAAGGTCAGGATACTGTGTCTCACTCAGTGGCTGGGCAGTGGTTTACATCTGTTGTCTCAGACTGGGTGAAGTGGTGCAAACCTGTCATACCTAGTGACAAGGGAAGCAGGAGTTTTGCAGCCCAGGGTGGGCATAAAGTGAGACCGTACCTTAAGAGTAACCAAAGCTCAAAGGGGCTGGGGACACGGATCCTGTGGTAGAGCCTTGCAAGTGTGAGGCCAAGTTTAATCCTTAGTAATGGTTTAAAATGTCTAAAAAAGACCAGGTCAGAGTCCAACAAAATAACGGGAAATGGTTATATACGAAGCGGGTAAAGCCAGGAGAGATGGTTAGATGAATAAAGGAGGGAGAGAATGCAGACAAGAATTCATTGTTGGGCCTGTAATCCTAGCTACTCAGGAGCTGAGATCTGAGGATCAAGGTTCAAAGCCAGCCAGGCACAAAAGGACCTGAGACTCTATCTCCAGTTAACCTCTAGAAAATGGAAAGTGGGGCTCTGGTCAAGGTAGGGCCGTAGCCTTGGGCTGAAGAGCTCAGGGACAGCACCCAGGCCAAGCTCAAGCCCCATGACCTGCCCCCCTTGCCCCCCCCAAAAAAGAATTCATTGTTGAGCTGGTAAGGTGGCTTGCCTAGCATTCATGAAGCCCTGGGTTCTATTAATCACTACCACATAAACAGAAAAGGCTGGGAACTGATGCTACCCCTTAAGCCATAGCGCCACTTCCAAGAATTCATTGTTTATATATTACAAAATTAAGAAAAATAAGGGAAGGGGGGGTGGGTCAAAGGGAGAATGAGAATGTTGAAGTGGGTGACAATGACCAAGATGCATTGCATTCATAAGCCTAGTTATATGACACCTTTGTACAATTATTTAAAGATAAACATAAAAATTAAAATGTCGAAAGCACTCATGATATATGGATCTGTTGCATCTTGAAATATCAGATTAGGAATCCTTCAGTTGTTTCGTAGTTGATTATTTATTTGTGTCTGTCTTGATATGGCAAAACTGACTTGAATGGACTCTTCCTCACAGATGATGACTTTGATCAGTTTGATAAACCTGGTGCTGAGCGGTCCTGGAGAAGAAGAGCTGCTGATGAGGATTGGGACAGGTACATACAGGCTGACTCGGTGCTTCTTTCCCCTGGGAATCTGGGCTGACTCTTGGTCCTGCCACTGGGATATGTAGAGATGTTTCTGAGAATGGTGTTGTGGCTTCCTGATGATCTCTGTTCCAAATAAGTCTCCTTTGTGGCCTAGTAAGGGCTCTCCAGGGAGAAGACTGCTTGAGGGGCCATGCCAGACCTGCACTAGCAGTACTGGTATTGACTTTGTGGACACCTAGGACATTCAGTGGTGTAACTGTGTGCCAGTCTGGTTCCTTTTGCTCAACATCCTACCCAATATTTGGATGGACTTTAAAAATTATTACCATCTGAATATATATTGAAATTACCTTTTCCTGATTATTAATAAAAATGAAAGTGCCTTTTTAAGAATGTATAGTGCATGCCAAATACAAACAGTCACACTGAACTCCTGGTAGAAAATTATACTGGGTGAGGGGGGAGGTGTTTTCTGAAGTACATTTCAGGATATTTTTGTTTGTAAATGAAAGTGTACTTTCAAAGAAGTAAGACAACAAAGTTGTTCCTATCCAAATGGTACTCTTGGTGAAATCCTTTAGAGTTCCTGAGTGGAACAAGGAAACCTCTTTCTAGGTAGTGGGCTTCCTTTTTAAATTTCTAGAATAGTTGCTACTCGTTATTGTGGAGTCATATGACTAATCAATACTGAAATTGCCAGGTATGGCCAGGAGTTCATTGCTAAATTTTGTAAGAGTTGATGTAGTTTTAATGTATTTGGTAAACAACTTTGCACATTTACATCTTTTGTAAAGCTCTATCCATCTAACTGAGGCCTACATGAGAAACCATGTTTATTCTATGGGCTGTGTGGTTGGTACTTAGAATTTGGATTCTATAGCCTGACTGAGTTCACGTATTGTGTCACAGCTTCCAGGGAAGTGATCTTGGGCAAGACCGTTGACGTCTTAGAGTTTATGATTTCCCAGTGAAAAATAAAGGTAGTGTGTTTACTTGCTGGAGTTGTTAAGTTTGCTAAGAGCTGTGTCTGTAAAACAGTGCTTAGGAACAGGATGTGTACTGAGTAGATTCTGCTGTGTTGATCTGTAAGTTATACTTGTCCTGTGGGTTTAGTTCTAGTCTCTATCCTGTGGATGAAGTACTGTGCTCTTTTTGGCAGTCCACTTATTTTATAACTGATAGGACTGTTTATCTTTCAGGAATGCTTGTTAAAGAGATTAGGTAGTTACTAAAGTTTTTGTTTTTTTGTTTTTTTTTTTTTAATTTCCACTTGCTGCTGTTGTTGTTGTTGTTGGGCTTAAACTCTTGGTCTGGTCACTGTCCCAGAGCTCGTCAGCTCAAAGCTAGCGCTCTACTGCTTGAGCCACAGTACCACTTCCCGTTTTCTGGTGGTGAATTGGAGATGAGTCTTATGGACTTTCGTGCCTGGGCTGGCTTTGAACTGTGATCCTCAGATCTCAGCCTCCTGAATAGCTAGGATTACAGGCTGCCAGGTGCAGATTTTTTTTTTTTTGCCAGTTCTTCCTGGGGCTTGAACTCAGGGCCTAAGCTCTATCCTTGGGCTTTCTCAAGGCTAGTGCTCTACCATCTGAGCCACAGCACTACTTCTGGCTTTTTCTATGCATGTGGTACCGAGGAATCAAATCCCGGTCTTCGTGCAAGCTACGAAAGCATTCTACTATTAGGCCAAAACTCCTGCCCCATTATTATTATTGTTGTTGTTGTTGTTATTTTTGGTGAGCAAAAGTCACACGTTCTTTCTAGTTTGTTTACTGGTATTTAGTAGCACTTGCTCTTATTACCGTCACAGTTAGTATGCCCAGAGAAATGGGATTGCTTTCTACTTTCAAATACTTAAAGTGACAATGTAGAGGATCGCTCATCTCCAAAGATGTGCCTGTGTATTTTTGTTCATGCAGAGTCAGACTGAAATAGAGATTTTCATTTCTTTTTCCTTTTTTTTTCCCCCTGGTTGTGGGACTTGAACTCTGGTCCTGGGCGTTGTCCCTGTGCTCTTCATCTCAAGGCTACCACCCTACCCCTTGAGCCATACCACCACTTCAGTTTTCTGGTGGTTACTTGGAGATAAGAGTCTCAGAGACTTTTTCAGTGCGGGCTGGATGGCCTGGCTGGCTTTGTACCTGGATCCTCAGATCTCAGCCTCCTGAGTAGCTAGGATTATAGGTGTGAGCCACTGTGCCTGCCCAGGGCAGAAGCCAAGTATAGCAACTTCGCATGAAAGCCCCCAAACTCACCAGGCTTTACCATATTTCAAAGTGACCCATTCACTTTCCAATCCTAATAGGAATAACACTTTGACCTTTCTCTTTTTCCCTCCAGTGAACTTGAAGATGACTTACTTGGAGAAGATTTGTTGTCTGGCAAAAAGGTAATAAGCAAGATACAGATACATCTAAGCAAAATGATGGTCATTGGATTGTACTAAAACATATGCATGGGATGCATAACTAGGAAGTTGGTATATATAAAAATATTGCTAATTGAGTTATTGTTTGCCTTGTATTGCTAGAAACAGAGACATATTTCCAGTCCTGAATTCTTGTTTCAGATACACAGTTGGTTGTTTATTAGTAAGTTCTTGTGTAGTTATAAATCAAGCAATAAATCCTTTAAAGCAAATATTGTAGTTCCAGCTATGCCCAGGGCACTCTGGCCTAGCAGGTACTGGATGTGAGACTTACAATAACATAAAACTTCCTCTTGCTTTAAAGGAGTGTACCATTTGGAAGTTTGATTTTTTGTTTGTTTGTTTTTTGGGTTGGTTGTAGGGCTTGAACTCCTGGCCTGGGTGCTGTCCCTGATCTCTTCAGCTCAAGGCTACCACCCTATCCCTGGAGCCACAGTGCCACTTCCAGTTTTTTAGTGGTTAATTGGAAATAAGAGTCTCACAGACTTCAGTTGGTGCCTAAGCTGGCTTTGAGATCCTCAGATCTCAGCCTCCTGAGTAGCTAGGATAGGATTATAGGCGTATGCCACCTCATCCTGCTTAAGTTTGATATTTTGTATATTTATCACTTTGGGGGGTATTCATAGATGAGCTTGAAGATAAACATACTGAAATACAACAAATGTTCATATAAGTAAGATTAAAAATTTCCCATAAATAAAACATTTAAATCACATTCTTTTGTGTGCGTGTGTGTATATATATATATATATATATATATTTATATTCTGAACTGTAACGATCTATTTTATAGACAAAAGTAGAAACATTAAGAAATGAAAATGAGGGTAGGGAATTTGGCCTAGTGGTAGAGTGCCTGCCTAGAATGCACAAAGACCCAGGTTTAATTTCTCCCTACCACATATGCATAGAAAAAGCCGGAAATGGTGCTGTGGCTCAAGTAGTAGAGCTTTAGCCTTGAGAAAGTCTAAGGACAGTGCTCAGGCCCTGAGTTCAAGCCCAGGACCAGCAAAAAAGAAAAGAAAAGAAAATGAGTCAGGCACTGGTGGCTCACCCCCATAATCCTAGTTACTCAGGAGGCTGAGATCTGAGAATGGTTCAAAGCCAGCTCAGGCACTAAAGTCCATGAGATTCCAATTAACCACCAGAAAACTGAAAATGATGCTGTCACTTAGTGTGGCAGAGTGCTAGCCGTGAGCTGAAGAGCTCAGCAACAGTGGTCAGTCCTAGAGTTCAAGCCCTATGACCAATCAAAAAAAGAGATGAAAAGTTTCCTTTCTCCCTCCCTCTCCCTCCCTCTCCCTCCCTCTCCCTCCCTCTCCTTCCCTCCCTCTCCCTCCCTCTCCCTCCCTCCCTCTCCCTCCCCCTCCCTCCCCCTCCTTCCCCCTTCCTCCCTCTCCCTCCCTCTCCCCATCCCTCCCTTTCCCCCTCCCTCCCTCCCTGTCTCTCCCTCCTTCCTCCCCCTCCTTCCTCCCTCTCCTTCCTCCCTCTCCCTTCCTCTCCCTTCCTCTCCCTCTCCCCCTCCCTCCCTTTCCCCTCCCTCCCTCCCTGTCTCTCCCTCCTTCCTCCCCCTCCTTCCTCCCCCTCCTTCTTCCCTCTCCTTCCTCCCTCTCCCTTCCTCTCCCTTCCTCTCCCTCTCCCCCTCCCTCCCTTTCCCCCTCCCTCCCTCTCTATCTTTCCCTCCCTCTCTGTCTCTCCCTCCTTCCTCCCCCTCCTTCCTCTCCCTCCTTCCTCCCCCTCCTTCCTCCCTCTCCTTCCTCCCTCTCCCCCTCCCCCTCCTTCCTCCCTCTCCTTCCTTCCTTCCTTCCTTCCTTCCTTCCTTCCTTCCTTCCTTCCTTCCTTTTTTTCTTTCTTTTCTTTCTTGTCCTGGGGCTTGAACTCAGGGCCTGGCACTGTCTTTGGACACTTTTTGCTCAAGGCTACTGATCTGCCACTTGAGCCACACCACCACTTCCCACTTATTGCGTGTATGTGGTACCAAGGAATCGAACCCAGGGCTTTGTGCATGCCAGGCAAGCACTCTGCCACGAGGCTATGCTCCTGACCCCTACAGTTTTATTTTTAATAAAATCTTAGTATTCTCAGTGTCAACATAGTTATGTTTAAATATTGTTTTAAAATTATGAAAGCTTATTCCCAACCGCTACATTAAAGCTTGTTACACTTCTAGATTAAGATTGGTCAGTAGTGTTACTGGTAGGCAAGTGTGTGTCTTCTATATTTCAAATAACACAGCAGATTCTAATCTTTTATCTGATTTTTCTCGAATCTCATTGTCCTTTTAAGTTTTGTCTTTAATATTAGTAAAGATATTACAAAAGTATCAGTTTTGCCATTTTTCTAGTAACTTTCTACATTGTATTAGTAGCATTTTCTCTTAATACGTAAATTTTATTTCTTATTTCCAAGCCTATATTTCTTCCTGTGTTTGCATCATACTGATTATTAGCCTCCATATAGCCTAGCTTTGGACTGCCTAGACTTCTTCTTTTGTAACACATGAAGCCAGGAAGGGATACTAACACCATAGCAATTAGACAAACAATACACATTCTTCAACCACCACTAGAAAATTGCAAATGTATATACAAGGTCACCTGTATTTCTGTTTATCTTAAGCCTTGTGCCAAATGTCATCAATTTTCTGTACAAGTGCTTTTTTTTTTTTTTTTGGCCAGTCCTGGGACTTGAACTCAGGGCCTGGACACTATCTTTGAGCTGCTTCTTTTTCTCAAGGGTTGCACTTTGCCATTTGAACCACAGCACCACTTCTGTGTATGTGGTACTGAGGAATCAAACCCAGGGCTTCATGCGTACTTGGCAAGCACTCTACCACTAAGCCACATTCCCAGCCCAGTACCAGTACTTTTGTTTCATCTCTACCCACCCCTTTCCTCCTGAATTAATTTGAAGTAAATCTCAGATACTATAATGATACTTTAATAAATAAATCTCAATATGTTTCTGGGACTTTTTTCTTTGAAAGTTGCCATAAATGTCTGGCCTTGTTTCATATTACATCACTTTTTAGAAATGTTTTGTCAGTTTCTGTTCCTGGTAAGTGCATTTGTTAATTTCTAGAGGTTTTGCTCACTGAATTTGGATACTTAGGTTTGTCCATGACAGACCTGGATCACCCTGTTAGCAGCAGGTAGTTTTACCATCAGAAGTGGCTCAGTTTGGGCCTTAGGCTATTGCCTAACAGAAATTCATTTTGAGTATCTTAAGCTTAGTGTTGTTTGGATGCCACTCCCTTTAAGTAAACTAATTATTAGCCTTTTGTTTTAAGTCTTACTGTAATGTCCTTAGTAGATGAGATCCCTTGGAACTACTTTCAGCTATCAGAATCACTGTAGTTTAAGGGATCGATGCCAAAAAAACCCCCCATTTGCTTCATTTAAGTAAAGGACTAAGTATACTTTTCTTTCATTACATAGAAAAATGTATGCGTATGTGTGAGTGTGCATGTGCCTTTGACCATCTTTTAGAAAAGTAGTAGTAAGGGCCGGGAGAAAAAAAGCAGTAATTTATACATATAAAAGCAATTACAAGCTGGGTACTGGTGGCTCACACATGTAATCCTAGTTACTCAGGAGGCTGAGATGTGAGGATCACGGATCAAAGCCAGCCTGGTCATGAAAGTCCATGAGACTCTTTATCTCCCATTAACCACCAGAAAACCAGAAGTGGCCCTGTGGCTCAAGTGGTAGAGTGCTAATCTTGAGCTGAAGAACTCAGGGACAGTGCCCTGGCCCAGTGTTGCCTGGCCCAGTGTTGAAGTCCCCCATGATCCGGGGGAAAAAAAAGAAAAGAAAAAAGAACTACAGGGCTGGGAGCTTGGTCTAGTGGTGGAGTGCTTGCCTAGCATGCATGAAGCCCTGGTTTCAATTCCTTGGTACCATATACATAGAAAAAGCCAAACGTGGTGCTGTGGCTAAAGTGGTAGAGTGCTAGCCTTGACAAAGAAGGCCCAAGAACAATGCCAGGCCCTGAGTTCAAGCCCCAGGAATAGCAAAAAAATAAAAAGGAAAAAAAAAGACAGAAGGGGAGGAAGGTGCGACCCTCTGTCCCCAAGGTAGAACATTGGACAATGTCTGACACACACGCTACAAATTGGCATTTGGTCATTATGACGAGGCTTCCCAGCTTTCTGGAGGATCAAGTGCCCAGCACTATCACAGACCAAGGAACTGAAAAACTTGAGACCTACATTCTTATTGACCTGTAATAAAATAACTCAAGTACATTCTACCTTCTTCCTTTTGTGTTAAGGTTAGGCTACATTGGATGGTTGTATTTGCTGCTTCTTTGCTTTGCTTGTGGCTTCTGAAAATTAGCCAAGAGAGAGGTAGTGAGGAGGCTGTTGGTAGGACCTTCTCATTGTCTGTGCTGGTACCAAACGGAGGAGACCTGGGTGGCAAGGGTTTTCATAGTATGAATTAGACACATTGAGTGTAATCGTTCCCTTTTGTAACAAGTTTTTCTTTTCATAGAAGTGACACTCATTAATTAGATTTCTTATTTTAATTAGAATCAGTCGGATTTGTCAGATGAAGAGCTGAATGATGATCTTTTACAGAGTGATAATGAAGACGAGGAAAATTTCAGGTACTCAATATTAACTCGTTAAGATGTTCTTTATTTAACTAAATTGATTGGAACCACTTATAATTATAATAGAGTTTAATTGAATAATGTGATATTGTCTTTGATG
Source organism: Megascapheus bottae (assembly GCF_031878675.1). NCBI lineage: Eukaryota > Metazoa > Chordata > Mammalia > Rodentia > Geomyidae > Megascapheus > Megascapheus bottae. The sequence goes on from NC_143513.1 coordinate 84,277,197, forward strand.
AGTAATTATATTTTTAATGGATATTAGTATATTCTGAAGCCCATATGGATTTTTCCAAAAATAAATGACAAGTTGAAAATCATTTTCTGTTTGATGCAGGTCATGAAAGCTCAGTACCTGATATATTTCGTTGTTTAAATTCACACAGTGAGACCAAAGGAGGATATTGTTAGAAGAGGATCACAGCTTAATAGCTATGTGCATGTGATCATATAAAATGATTTTAATCAAAATGAACTCCAAGACACAGAAACAATAGGATTTTTCATTTTATTTCTTGTGATTTCTGTTTTTCCCCCTTTTGTTGCTGTTCTTGATTTCTGTACTTTTTGTCTTATATGTAAGTTAATCTGTTTGGGAGCAGGTAAGGGGATGCACAGACATAGTGGAAAAAATGTGAAATGATTCAGCAGTGATAGTCACTAGACACTTGAAAATGAACTGTGTAGCTTGAGGGGGAGAGGGTTTGGGAAAAAATTTGGAGAAAACGGGGAAGAGGTGACATTGTTCAAAAAGAAATGTACCCATTACTTGACCTGTGTAACTAATCCCTCTGTACATCACCTTTACAATTAAAAAGAAAAATAATTTCTTTCTTTGGTGGTAGGGCACTTACCTCAGATTTACCTAAGTAGCTGCAGTTGGATAATACTGCCTTTTACTCTTACTTATTTACTCTCATTATTAATACATATTTCTTCACTGAGTTATTATTGTAGAGAAATCTACTTGGTAATTCACTGGTAAGTGGGATTTATTTTTTATTTTTATTTCTTTGTGGTACTGGGGTTTGAACTCAGAGTTTTATACTTGTTAGGCAGATACTCTACAAGTTCCAGTCGTTCCCTCAGCCCTTTTTGCTTTTTATTTTCAGAGAATTTCTTCCACTTTTTTTGTCCAAGTAGGCAGCAGACCTCTTTTCTTATCTACACCTCCCTGTGTACCTGGGATTATAGGCTTCATGACTGCTTCAAGCTTGTTCTTTGCTATTTTGGCATGATCTTCCTGTCTCTGTCTCCCAAGTAGTTGGGATTATAGGTATAAGCCACTGTACCTGGCTCAAAATGGTTTTCAGCTGTGTGAGGAAACATTGGAAAACTGAATACATGCTTCTTGATATAACTAGCAAATTGCCATGTTTTATTGAGTTGTAAGTTTGTAGCAGATATTCTAAGCTGTTTTTTTTTGTTTTTTTTTTTTTTTTTGCCAGTCCTGGGCTTGAGCTCAGGGCCTGAGCACTGTCCTTGGACTTTCTCAAGGCTAGAGCTCTACCACTTGAGCCTCAGCACCACTTCCGGCTTTTTTCTATGTATGTGGTACCGAGGTATCGAACCCGGGTCTTCATGCATGCTAGGCAAGCATTTTAACCACTAGGCCAAACTCCCGGTCTTGTTGTTGTTTTTGGTGGTGGTCATGGGGCTTGACGTCTGGGCCTGGGTGCTGTCCCTGAGCTCTTTATCTCAAAGCTACCACCCTACCCCTGGAGCCATAGTACCATTTCTGGTTTTCTGGTGGTTAATTGGAAATAAGAATCTCACAGACTTTGGTGCCCTGGCTGGCTTTGAACCATGATCCTCAGATCTCAGCATTCTGAGTAGCTAGGATACAGATGTGAGCCACTGCCCTCGGCTTGTAAGCTTACCTTTTATAGGTAAAAAGTTACTTCAAGATTTTTCTACCAGTTCAATAAATTTCTCAATTGTGTTCTTTGACATTTTTGTTATGTCTTGAGTTAGGTTGGTCTTGACAACACAGTGGCTTGAAGTCTATGTGGTATATTAAGTTTTGTGTCAGAGTGGGATACTTAATATGTCCCAACACAAATTTGTACAATCTTGCATTTGAAATATGCATTTCTTTACTGTTGGTCCTTTAAGGATATGATTAATAGATAAATAGTAAACATGTTTCTTCCTGTGGTTGACTTGGTTGTTTTGGTCAGTCTACGGCTGCCAGGTGGAGGTGCTGTCTGCGTGGGAGGTTTGTTACTACTGCAGTGTGGCACAAAAGGGGCTGTCATTTACTTCTTGTTAAATAAGAGTGCATTTAGCAGTTACTTGAATAACTTGGTTGGTGTAGTTTAATCTTTGTAAGAACTCATTTATGTCTTGATCAAGTTTTGAGCTCTGCTCACAGTGGTTTTCCTTGTTTGTATTCTCATTCTCTTTAGTGCTCAAGGTGTCACAATTAGTCTCAATGCCACCTCTGGCATGGTTACATCGTTTGAGCTGTCTGACAACACAAACGACCAATCTGGAGAACAGGAGTCTGAGTATGAACAAGGAGAGGATGAAGTAGCCTACCACAAACCTGACGGACGAGAATTGTATACTCAGGAATACACAGAGGAAGGACAGTACGAAGGCCATGGTACAGAATTAACAGAAGACCAAATAGAATATGGGGAAGAGCCAGAGGAGGAGCAGCTGTACAATGATGAAGTGCTGGACATCGAAATCAATGAACCTTTAGATGAATTTACAGTGAGTCTTTTCTCCTTTGTGTGGCCAAAGATAACATGGCTTCCTGCTCTTAGGTTTCTAGACAGATTTGAAATCTGTTTTACCTCCCTTGGGAGGAAGAGAAATTAGACCTTATTATCACTGTCTGCCAGTTTCTTTATCTGAGCTATGACAAAGTTTGTGTTGACAGCTTGTTTGGCCAGAGGTAATGCTCTTTTGTCATTCTGGAAGGCTGCAAAGAATTGTGACCTTGAGGATTGTACCCTAAGGAAGAAAACAGCTTTGTGTGGTGGAGATGCTCTGTCAATTGTTAGAAGTACTTAATGCAGGGCTTTATCCAGGCTTTAGACAAGATCTGATAAAGTCCTTCTAAGGTGAAAAGATTATTGACCTGCTAAAGACATCTTTAAGGTGCTAATATTCCAGAGTGATTGATGTCCTGTTCATTCATCTTTTTTTGTAACTGAGAACTGTCCAAACTTGAATAAAGAGATTGGATGTTATAGAAAATGTCACATATAATTTCTTATCTCTAATCAGCAAGCAAAGATTGTGCTGATTTTATTTCAGAAAGATTTTCTTAAAGTTGGACCATCTGGAAAGACAAAGGCAGTACTGTAAGTTTGCTCATGTGTCACAGTGATTTCTCTAAAGAGATTTGCTTTTTCAGTTTAAGCTCATAATGACATTGCTATAGGAGGGAAGTGACCTCAGCACTTGTGTAGAGCCCTTGGGTTTTCGGAGCACCAGGTTCCCACTGAGGCCCAGTGGAGCTGGGAGCCTTTGGAGCACCTGGGAGAGTAGTTCTTGGCTGGGGCCTCATTCTCAGGGTGTGTTATCATTTGAAAACGATGCTCACAGTCTACTGAGGGTGGTTATTTTTATGTATACATGCATACTTTAAGTCTGTTTAACTACACGAAACCTGAGTATATTGAGTTCCAGTCATGATTGTGCTTATGTGTCTTAGAAGTTTGCTTTCTTTCTGAATGCCAGTCCTTTAGAAAAGGTGTTATTGGTTTGGTTAATAGAGTCATGGAAAGGCATTATGGGGATGTTTCATCCTGTAGCCTCAAAATGATGTAATAAAACGATTTATAAAAATTATGTCAAGACCTTATGAATTGGTCTATAAGATCAGTGCTGGGTTCTTTCCCATTTTAAATTCAGTTGTGCAGCATATTTTTACTGCTGAACCATAAAACATGTGAAACTGCTCATGAAGTTAGAATTTACTTGGACAGATGACTTTGAGGGTAGTGCTTGATCGAGCATTTCTTACTTGGCATTCCTGAGTTGTAAAGAGAAATTTCTTCTATGTTCTGCCTAAGGGTTGTAATAAAATTCAGTCTTAATTGTCCAGTGTATGTGGTGTGAGATTCAGATGTCAGAAGTAATCAAATTTGGTGATTAAAACATTTTCATAGAATTCTTCCACATTAAAATGCATTATTTTTGTCAGAATTACAAAGAGTAAAATTGTACTTAGGAGTTCTGAAAGTGTCCCAATGTTTTCATAGAGGTTGTCACCTTGGAATGTGGTCATCTTGGACTGTGAGATCTCTGTATCTGAAGGTTGTTCTGTGAGCAAGTCTTGTGTGGCAGCTAGGACCATCATTCACCATCATATCATTCCTCACTGGGGTGGTGTCTGAAGATTGTGTTGTAGAGGAATTAAACTGGAATACTCCATTCTTGCTGGACAGTTGCAGGCCTCTCTCATGTTTTTTTTTTAAGGCTGTCTGATTTGTAGAATATTTATTTGTCCTTAGACTAAGAAACAAATGAGTAGACTGGGCCCTTGTGGTATGGGGCTTATTACATGGTTTATTTATCTGGCTCCTTGTTGTAATTAGATTTGTTAACCTGGTCTCTAAAGCCAGATTTAAATTCTGAAATGGTGGCTCCATGAGTGTGTTTGTTTATGTGCCAAAGTAACTTTAACTCTGAATTTTGCTGATACTGTACTTGAGATAGTGATTTCATTTCAAAATTTGTATTCTTGTTGCAGAAAGGGCTATATATTGCTTGGTCATCAATAAAATGGTAAAAGTTATTTGTTGATTATGAATATTGTAGTGAAATCAGTGTATTTAGGACTTGGAAAAATAAACAAATTGAGATTCAAAGCATTCATTGTTTTGTAAAAACACTTTCAGATATACAATTTTGGGGTAACAGGTTCTTTTTATACCAGTGAGAGTTAAGGGTTTAGCCTATCTGCCATTGTATAGTGGCTGGAATTTTGATCTGAATCAAAATCTGATCTAGTTGTTCTGCTAATGGTGATTCTAGAGTAATGGTGTTGGTTCTTTTTCCTGGGATGTGTTTCTTCTAGAAGTAGAACAGAGTATGGTCAGATCACCTTGAGAGGCAATTTGGAAATGGATATAGTTTCCTCACTTGGACATAGCTGCTTTCTTGGGGGTATGGACAAGACTGTCATATATACTACGTGGGAGGTTGTGAGAGTCTGAAGGTGGCACATTTTTTTAGGATTGGCTGCTTCTGCTTTATAACCATTTTACTGTACAATTTTAGCATGAAGCCTCTGGGGAAGCCTACCTTTGCTAAATAGGATCAGCTCTGAATTTGCTCATAATATAGGAGCAACCCTGCTTTCTTTAGCAGTGGTAATCTCCAGTCAGCTTGCCTGCTTCCTTCCATGAGCCCAAAAGGGCCGGCTGATTTGCCCCTAGCATTTCATGCAAAATGTAGAGTCAGCTCTTTGCTCAAGGGAGGGCTTGATGGAGAAGCTAATACAATCTGAGATTTTCAGAGAGCACCATGTTGAGTGAGATTGTTCACAGTTTTGGGGTCTCTTACTGTAAGATTGGTGAGAGTGGGCATGATTTCAGCCCCTTCTGCTGCCAAGCTCCTCAGCAGAGCACTCGCTCAGGTTTGCCAAGGCTGCTTTTCCTGGGGTGTATATGAGAAAGAGCTATTAACAGGACACTTGGGCCTGAAACAGAACCCTGTTGCAAACTGTGGCAGGCAACTAGGCCATCATGATACCATTATACTTGTTTGCATGAAAGCAAAGGAGGTGATCCCTGCTTTGTGCTCAGTCAGGTAACTAAGATAATGCCAGGTGAGTCATGAGATGAAAAGTGCTTAAAAAACACTCAAAAGCTTGGTGAGAAACCATTTCTTCTCTTTAATGGCTGTTAGGATGAAGAATACTTGCAGGCTTATGGTGGGCACCAAGGGCTGCGAGCACAGGAAGACTGTGCGGCTGAAGATGACTTAGATGAGATTACTGATTCCCAGGTTGCTCCTGAGACCCACGAGGTATTTGTTAAACTTCTAAAGTTTCCTGGGTGTTTCCCCTCCTCCCCCTTTCAGGTGTAAAACCAGCATCTTTAGAGCCTCAGGGAAAAGGTGAACTCTTTCCTTGAACTGTCAGTATAGTAACATACTCAAGCTTTCTAGACCCCCAGAGGAATGAGTTCTGGTATGCCATGGTTTCAGGAAAGTTTGAGTATTAGTATTATACATTTATTTAGGGTTATGTGTTTCAACAATGTAAAAGTGCTTAGAAAGCAGTATTGTAATAATTTTTAATTAGTATTAGTTAATTGGAACCATTATTCAAAAAGTAATTTTAAAAATATTCCCTGTGTCTGGGATCTATCTTAGGAAGAGGCCTGCTTGAAGGAAGCTAGATTCTCCTACCCTCCAGGCACACCTTCTTGTCTGATGGTGGGGGGGAGGGGAAAGACATTATTCATTCATGGGATGTACAGACAGAGGTTCTGTTACCCAGGATCCTGTGAGGGGTGGGCCAGGTCCTCTTCCTCCTTCCCTCCCCCCTTCCCCATAATATGGAAGAAGTGACAGTCTTCTAAGAGGTTAGGGCTTTGGATTGTCCAGTGCTATTCTCATTGAGAATGGACCTTTGTGGCTAAACTCTTAGGCTACAGTGCCATTGCTCAGCCTTGTGTAAGGTGTGTGTTGTGTATATCCATCCATCCATCCATCCATCCATCCATCCATCCATCCATCCATCCGTTTGTCTGTCTCTCTGTGTCCTGGGGCTTGAACAAAGGACCTGGGCACTGTTCCGACCTTTTATGTTCTGGACTTAAGTACTGACCCACTTGAACTACAGCTCCACCTCCAGCTTTTTCCTTGTTTAACTGGAGATGAAAAGTCTCAAGGACTTTCCTGCCTGGCTGGCTTTGAGCTATAGTGCTCAGATCCTAACCCCCTGGGTAGCTGGGATTATAGGCTTGAGCTTCCAGCATCCGACTTCTTGTTGGTGTTCTTAAGAAGATGTCCTTATTAGTATTTACTTCTCAAAAATTTTCCTTAGTGTAGTTTTCCTGGTCTCAGGATATCACCAAGGCTGATACTTACAGGCTTAATGTGGGCTCTTTTTCCTAATCCACCAGAAGCACATGTGCTGGTACAAACAGAATTGGCTCCTGGATGTATTCCGTCTTCCCTCTTAGAGCTACAGTTGATGCTATTTGAAACAACTTGAGAAAACTTAGAAAAAACTAATAGTACAAGGGACTCTCTACCCAGAGTCTCCCTTTGTAGAAAAATATGCGTTTATCCAAGGAACCACAACAGAGCTAAAGGAGAAAGCTCAAAAAGGCAGGTACAAGCAGGCCTGGTACCCTGCTTACTTTGGTAGCACAAAGGTCAGACCAGCCTGGTCAAACCCTGTAAGGAGTGACTAGGTGAAAGATGTCAGAGAAAGAAAATTATATTGTGAAAGCAAGGCACCTAACAGGTAGGATGTATTCCCGGAGGAAGCCCAAGGACTTTGATGCCCATTAATTTTGTGCGCTTTTCTAAAATTATTATTAGTTTGTGCTATTTGAAAGTTTTTGTTTTAAAGAAATCTTTATTGCCCTTCCTGTTCTTTTATACTTGAAGATGATGTCCATAAACTTTGGGTTGTAAAGTATGTTACATTGCCTGGTGCCTCCTAGAAGTGACAGCCTGTGGCTTGTACATCTAGATAACTTGAACTTTAGTTTTGGAAATACATTTATTAAACTATTAAAAACACAAATGGCTACTTGTCTTCCAGTGTTCAGTGCTTTCTGCAAGTGGGAAAAGGGAAAGGGGAGAAAAGACTGAAGGAACTGACAGGCATACCTCCAGGGGAGGAAAGGAAGGAACATTAGTAAACAGACAAAAATTTTTTTTTTCTAAGTGAAAGCATAATGTGGTAATAGGCATAATAATCTTCAGATAGGTTGAAAATGATTCTTTTTTGGGGGGTAAAGTGGGATTTCTTTTTAAAGCAATATGGAATCTCAGATGAGAAATTTCGGTGTTAACCTTCATGTACATATCTATAGTCATCCTTCCCCCAGTCTCGATGTATTGGGAGAAAGCATTTCTTTTTTTTTGGGGGGGGTGGTTGGTCATGGGATTTGAACTCTGGTCCTGGGTTCTGTCCCTGAACTCTTCAGCTCAAGGCTACTGCCCTACCCCTTGAGCCACAGCACCACTTCCCATTTTCTATTGGTTAATTGGAGATAAGAATCTCACATTCTTTAGTGCCATTCTTTAGTGCCTGCCCAGGCTGGGTTTGAATCCAGATCCTCAGATCTCAGCCTCCCAAGTAGCTAGGATTACAGGCGTGAGTCACTGCACCATGCAGGAGAGAAAGCATTTTTAATCATTAAGCCATTAGGCTTATCTACAAGACCCTACCTCCCCCCCCCAAAAAAACAAAACAAAACAAAAACAACAACCAAATACTAGTTTTTTAAATCTAAAAGTAGTGTCAAAAAATGCCTGAAGGCATTTAGGATTTGCTATTGGCCTCAGCATTAATCAGGTAGGTAGCAAGTCTGGTTCCTCGGATTTATATAGTAGGCTCCAGGCTTTGTGCCTGTTGGTGGATTGCAGGGAGACTGGAAAGGATCCAAGGTCACCCTTTGGGACTGAAATGGTTTAGGGTTCTCACCTATCACTCATAGACCTCAGTAATTAAACCTCAGTCATGGCACTTCCTGTTAATGGGCAAGTAGAGATGAGCGCTCTAGCAAGGTGATGGCACGTTCAACTGAAATTGGGAGCTTTGGTACTGAGGGAAAATAGGTTAATGTCTGATAGCTTAGATTTTTGGAGTTAGGAGTTTCCAAGCCATATGGGGAAAATGTGATTTGATCCTAAATGGACTTAAACACTGTAATCAGAGTTCGACAAATGACAGATATGGAGAAGGACTTGCATACATGCCTGAGGATGAATATTTTAGTACTTAAAGCTATTTAGTCAGAATATAAGAATATTCAGTACATTGTACATTTAGTGTATTTGCATAACATGCTATAGAAAGAAGGGCAGAGAATGTGAGGAAGTAATTCAAAAGAATAAGCAAATGAAGAAATAAAAATTACAGCAAAATGTTTGTATGTGTAAATCTATCCCATCCCCTACAAGCCAAAATCTAGATAAAGACGAAAGTTCAGTAGATGTAGGATTAGTCTGATGACTATATAGGATTTTCTGACTTACAGTTTTTTGTTTGGGAAAGAAAGTAAGTTAAGCAGTGTCTGTTAGTAAAGACTTTTTTTGCAAAGAAAAAGTAATTTATATAAATAAAATAGATGTTTCTGCTAAATTATGAAGAAATGGGAAAATAAGGATAGTTCCATAATTTGATGCTTTTATTTGCAAGGTAATTAGAGACTGCCTGGGTTGAACTCTTACATGGAATTTCCTGAGGATTCAGTAGGCAGTCAAAATTGCTGAAAGTATGGTATACAAATCTAATGTTTGATTTTTTGTTTTGTTTTGTTTTCTTCCCCGCCCCCTTGCGGAACTTGAACTGGGGGCCTAGGCATTGTCTTTGAGCTCTTCAACTCAAGGCTACTGCCATACCCCTTGAGCCACAGCACCACTTCCAGTTTTCTGGTGGTTAATTGAAGAGTCTCACGGACTTTAGTGCCCGGGCTGGCTTTGAACCTTGATGCTCAGATCTCAGCCTCCTCAGTAGCTAGGATGACAGGTGTGAGTTACCATGCCTGGCTGTTTCATATTTTGAACCCAGTCCTGGGGCTTGAACTCAGAGCTGAAGTACTACCCTTGGACTTTCCAAGGCTAGAGCTCTAGCACTTGAGCCACAGCACCACTTACGGAGTTTTCTATGTATGTGGTCCAAGGAATTGAACCCGGGTCTTTGTGCATGCCAGACAAGCACTCTACCACTAGACCAAACTCCTGGCTCCTCCTTGAGCAGTTTTGTTCAAGGCGAGTGCTGTCCCTTGAGCCACAGCACCACTTCTGGCTTTTTCTGTGTATGTGGTACCAAGGAATCGAACCTAGGGCATTGAGCATGCTAGGCCAGCACTCTACCACTAGGCCAGCCCTGTTTCATGTTTTTTGTTGTTGTTTTTTTTTTCCCAGTCCTGGGTCTTGAGCTTAGGATCTAAACACTGTCCTTGGGCTTTCTCAGGGTAGAGCTCTACCACCCGAGCCACAGCACCACTTCTGGCTTTTTTCTGTTTATGTGGTACTGAGGAATCAAACCTGGGTCTTCGTGCATGCTAGGCAAACACTCTACCGCTAGGCCAAACTCTTGGCCCCCTGTTTCATGTTTTTTTATTATTTGCTAAGGGATACATTACTTGCTTTAAAAAATGTTTGCCTCATGATTTAAAGTTTAGTAAATAAAAGTAATTTTAAATGTTATTCATATACTTAATTTTTTTACCCTTGGTTATTAGTTTCAATTTGGCTTGTGTATGTTTCAGATTTTTCTGAAGAATTTCTGTAATGCTCATTGTGGGTAACATGTTTAATGGTCTTGTTGTAGGTATATGATGTACTAGTCTTTTTCTTCATCAACAGGTAATTTGGGCTTATTTTCTTCAAGTAGGAATCATTGCATTGTTAGTCTAAACGATTTAGTGGATTTTAGATACTAAAAATAGACATTGCTTACTGTTTAAGTGTATTAATAGGCTTTGGTTTTGCAGCACAATTGAGTCATAGTATTAAGAAGTCTGAATAAATTATATACTTTTCAAGGTTTTTTTTTTTTGTTTTTTTTTGGTGCTGGTCCTAGAGCTTAAATTCATGGCCTCATTGCTATCCCTTAACTATTTTGCTCTGCCACTTGAGCCACAGCCCTGCTCTGGCTTTTTGGTGTTACTTGTAGATTCTCATGTACTTACCTCTCTGGCTTGCTTCAAACCATGATCCTCAGATCTCAGCTAGGATTATGGGCTTGAGCCACCAGCACCCACCCTGAATAGCCACATGTTACTGCTTTTTGATATTTTCCTAGTTCTTCGGCTTTTTTTCTCTTGCTTCCTTTCTTTAGTATTGGAGTTTGAACTCAAGGCTGTTTGCTAGGTTGGCACTCCACCACTTTAGCCAAGCCTACTGGCCTGTTTTTTTTCTCCCCTCTGGTTTTTTATTTTTAATTTTTTGCCAGTTGTGGGGCTTGAACTCAGGGCCTGAGCACTGTCCTTGGACTTTTCTCAAGGCTAGAGCTCTACCACTTGTGCTACAGCACCACTTCCAGCTTTTTTTATGTATGTGGTACTGAGGAATCAAACCTGGGTCTTCGTGCATGCTAGGCAGGCACTCTACCATATGCCAAACTCCCCGTCCCTCTGGTTGTTTTTGAGATACAGTCTCTTGGGCTCCCCTGCCCAGGTTGGCTTTGAATTCTGGTCCTTCTTAGCTGTATTGCATAGCTAGGTTCACAGGTGTGAGTCACCAGCACATCTGCCTGGCTCGATCTCTTAAATTAGATGTCTGCAATATTGAGTAACTATATTGTTTTTGTGCTCTGTTACAGGTAGCAGCAATGCCTTGTTCTGTCTTAACTAAGAGAGAGGGAAGAATCCTTTGTTTTGTTATTTGATTTTAGTCTAGGAACTGTTTGTCTATGCTTGAATCTGAATTTGAGCCAAAAACAATGAATTAATTTTAATTGAAAAACCTATTTTAGATGGTTTGGTTTATGCAATATGTTTGCTTGGCTAATATAAAGACACCTCTATCTTTGAAACAAAGTGGAAAAAAATCTAACTATAAAGATTATCCTAGGGTGTGTGGGGGGGGAGGGAAATGGGTACCAAGACATGTGAAAGGGTATCAATGTACGTGAATTAATGCACCTTCTATCTGGCAAATATCATGTAACCCTTTTACTGATTACAATAAAAAAATGGAAAAAAAGGAAAGATTATCCTAATTATATAGCCACATTAATGCCAGTTGTGCTGTTTTATAGTGTATATGTATATATGTGTATATATATACACATATGTAAAATTAGCCTTGCTAATTTAAACAGTTTTGACATGTATAATGAGAAAAAATTAAAAATCATTTTACATAACCATTTAAAATACTTTAAAATTGTGGTACTAGAAATCGATTGTTTTTATCTTTGGAGCACAGTAAATTTTTGTGCCTTCATATATTTAGGTTACCATCTAGAATTTTTTTTTTTTTTTTTTTTGCCTGTTCTGGGGACTGAACTCAGGACCTGAGCACTGTCCTTGGGCTTTATCAAGGCTAGAGCCCTACCACTTGAGCCACATCACTACTTCTGGCTTTTTCTATATATGTGGTACCTCGGAATCAAGCCTTGGTTTTCGTGTATGTTAGGCAAGTAAGCACTCTGCCATTAGGCCAGAATCCCACCTCACCATCTAGAATTTCATATGAACGAAGTCACATGTTTCTCACATCTTGTTAAACGTGTTTCTGAAATTCAGATAATTTCATCTATCAGTTTATTCCACTAATGAACATACCTTATTAATACATTTTCCTGATATTAGATATTTAGGGTCTTTGTAATATTTTCTGTTACTGTGATATTACTCATCTTTCTTCTTCTTTTTCTTTTTTTGGGAGAGGTCGGGGTTATTTCATGGAACTTGAACTCTGAACCTAGGTGCTGTCTCTTGAGTTCTTCAGCTCAAGGCTAACACTGCTCTACTACTTTGAGCTGCAGCATTACTTCTGGTTTTCTGGTGGTTAATTGGAGATAAGAGTCCCATGGACAGTGGTGGCTGTCCCGGCTTTAAACTGTGATCTTCAGATCTCAGCCTTCTGAGTAGCTAGGATTACAGGTGTGAGCCCCTTGTGCTCAACTTACTCATTTTTTATGGTTATATTTTTGGTGGAATCACTGGGGCAAGGAATCTGTTTGATTTTATGAGAAATTACTAGAAAGTTTTTCAAAGTGATTTTATTTTTTGACCCTCCCACCCCAACCCCCAGTGTAGAAGAGTCCTCATTGTTCTTGTTATTGATGTCACTCCTCAGTCCTAAGGAATAGTCATTGTGGTAAATACATAGTTGTCTGTATATTTTGGATATCAAATCTATTAACTAATAATATGCTGTATTAATACTTACTGTAAGTCTGGGTATTATGTTTTCATTTTCTCAAATTCATTTGCTCCTGAGTAAATTTTAATGAAAATAGAGTAATTTCATTACCTAAAAATTTTTCCCTATCCCAAAAATACAAAATTTCATCCTGATTTATTCTGCAAATTATATTTTTACCTAACTTTAGTTAAGGATGAGATCTGCTTCAGCTGGTAAGTACATAGAGTATGAGATATAATGTTTCTATACACTTATGTAATGGTTTCACTACTACTTGTTAATGTAGACTCTCTTATTTGATTGGCTTTGTGCTTATGGACCCTTTATGTTTCAATCTCTCTAGTTTTTGTTTGTGTACCTTTGATTCATATTTATGCCTGTATTACAGTATCCTGGCATCTGGAGTATAAATACACTAATACTGCTCTATTATTTTGGCTATTCTTGGTCCTTTGATTTTTCTATATAAATTATAGGATGTATATGTTAATTTCTACTACTCTCTGGCTGAGGTTTTGAAGTAGATAGCATCTTTTGATAAAATGAGGGAGATTACCAATCTCAATGATGTCTGTTAATAAAGGGCCATTTAAATTCTTTACAATCTTAAACTTTTTTATTATTTCTTAGCCTTATTGACTTGTACTGTCGTAATTTAGGACAATAGAAACATTGCGGGCAGAAGATTTTGATAGTAGAGAAAGATGTTCAATAATTGATCATTAAGTATGCTATCTAGAAGTTGTGTATTCAGATTGGGTGAAGTTTTATTTTTCCTCTGTCATTTGCTTCAAGTTTTCTAAAAATCAGAAATGGGTGATTTTGTTGATATATTCCTTTTCTCTATCCTTTATCTTACTATTGTGGGTTAAATTCACTTCTTAAGAACTATGACAATAACTATTTCCTTGTCACTGGTTTTTCCATTAATATTCCTCTTTTGTCATGTGATCCAGTTCCAGGTGTCCTGTGGTGTGGGCGTCTCAGTGTTTTCCTTGTGTTTCATGGCCTTAGCACTCTTAAGAAGTGCTAGCCAGGTACCTGGTAGAATATCTTGCAGTCCTGGTCTTTCTCATGAAGAGACTGAGTGAGGGCTCATAGGGAGTAAGTACTGCAGAGCTGACGTGCCGTAGAATGCCTATATGACATCACTGGTGGTGGGTACATCTTCATCCTTTGGGCAAGGTTGTGTCTGCTACTGCATCCTTTCTCTTTAAAATTTTCTTTTTACTTTCTTTCCTCTATCCTACTTGGAAACAGTTCTGGGCTACCCTTAAAAATAATGGGAAGATGGGGAATGTAAGATTCAGTTGTTAGGGCAGGAGATGGAGGGTCATCTTCATTGGTTTGGAGTCCTTTCCTGGATAAGCCCTGACACTTACAGGTGCCAGAAACTCATACCTATAATCACACCTAGCTACTGAGGAGGCCAAGATATGGATGGTTATGGTCTAAATGTTCACTGGTCTATCTCTCAACCAGTACAACAACAGGGATAGCAGCTTAAGTGGTTGAATGCCAGCCTAGCAAGTGTGAGGCCCCTAGTTCAAACCCCAGTATCTCCAAAAAGGGGGAAAAAAGAAGTTTTGAATGTTAAATCAAGCTTGTGTTTATATGACTCCTAATTGGTTGTGATGTATTACTTATTTTATATTTTGCTAAATTTCATGTTCTAACAATTTTATTCAAAACTATGTTGAACACTAAATGCCTATTTTTATAATGAAAAAAATACAATAACAGTAACTGACACCAAAAAAAGACATATTTCTGATAGCTACTATTTTTCTGTTTTGGGTAGATTACAATTTTGTCACAGAACCAAGAGTGTATCATATTATGCAAAGGCTCAAAATAGGCCATCTTTCAGAATTCAAGCCCCATGAACCCCTACCCCACCAAAAAAAGGAAAACACTTATTGGGTGTGGTGGCACAGGCCTGTAATCCTAGCTACTCAGAAGGCTCGACCTGAGGATCACAGTTCAAAGCCAGCCTGGGCACTAAATAATGTGAGACTTTTATCTCCAATTAACCACTAGAAAACAGGAAGTGGTGCTGTGGCTCAAGGGGTAGGTTAATAGCCTTGAACTGAAAAGCACAGGAATAATGCGTAGGCCCAGGGGTAGGGAGATAGCCTTGAGCTGAAGAGCTCAGGGGCACCACCCAGTCCCAGAGTTCAAGCCCCAAGAACTCCACCCCCTAAAAACAAAAACAAGGAAATCACTTCAGTGTTTTTCTTTGATGTATTTATAATTGCCAGCAATACCACCCTTACACTCTAAGGCCATTTTTAAGTAAAATAAAAGTTGCTTCAATACAAACGCTATGATACAATGCTGGTCAATATGATAAGTGATAAGTGAGATAGGTACTAAGTGACTGACAGATGGGTACCTTATACAGTGTGGATACAGTGGACAAGTGAACGATTCATGTTCTAGAAGGATGGAACAGAGTTTGCCACACATCTCAGAAAGGCATGCAATCTAAGAAAGAAACTGCTGCTTTCTCAAATCTTCCAAATTCAGTATTTTTAGATCACAGTTGAGCACAGATAACTGAAACCCTGGAAGGCAAAACTGTGGAGTGGAGATACTACTGCGAAAGGCAGACAAGAACAAGAAGAGTAGACAGAATTGGAAAGGCCTTTAGGAAGGAAGATGATTCTCTTTGTTTCTCTGTGCTCCATTCCTGACTGTGGATGTTGCCTAACCTAAAGGCAGATATGGGCATATAGAAGTAAAGGCTAAATGCCTCTTTTAAAATTTCTTTTATTGTCTGGGTGGTGTATAGAGGGGTAACAGTTACATTTGTAAAAGGCTAAGTGCTTCTGTATTCCTGAAATAAAGGATTAATGTGTCAAAACTTTAAAAAAAGGCCATCTTTTTAAACAAAAAAGTGGTGATTTACAAAAGACTATGAAGAAAGATGTAAATAGTTGATACGAACCTAGTATGATTTGTTAAATATCAGCCACATCTGGTAACACTTTTGAAGTGCTCTTGTATAAAATAACATGTGAAGAAAAGAACTTATCAATGTTTTTAAAATGTAGGTTTGTTTATAGACAGTCTGATTAGTAACCATAAAAAATTTTTTTTGGGGGGCTGGGAGTTTGGCCTAGTGGTAGAGTGCTTGCCTAGCATGCACGAAGACCCAGGTTTGATTCCTCGGTACCACATACATAGAAAAAAGCCAGAAATGGTGCTGAGGCTCAAGTGGTAGAGCTCTAGCCTTGAGAAAGTCCAAGTCCAGTGCTCAGGCCTTGAGCTCAAGCCAAGGACTGGCCAAAAAAAAAAAAATTTTTTTTTCTTGGGCTGGGCCAGGAGTTTGGCCTAGTGGTAGAGTGCTTGCACAGAGACCCGGTTTGATTTCCTCAGTACCACATACATATAAAAAAGCCAGAAGTGGTGCTGTAGCACAAGTGGTAAAGCACTAGTATTGAGAAAAACCTAAGGACAGTGCCCATGCCCTGAGTTTCAGGACTGACTGGTAAAAAAATAAAAAAACAAAAGTAAAATGTTACTGAGACATAAATGGATACATCTCAAGACTTTGCACTCAATAAGCAACCTGAAACTCAGAAAATACTTTTGAGTAAGAACAGCTTCCCCCCTTTTTTTATTAATTTTTTTTTGCTTCAGCAGAACTAATTAGAAAACTTACAGCCAATCTTCCTGCTCAATATGTAGCAATTCAGATATGAGGGAGACATAAGGTGGAGATATTTTTCTCTTTTTGTGCTGGACCTAGGGCTTGAACTTGGGGCCTGATTGCTGAATCTGGGCTTTTGTGCTCAAGACTAGTGTTCTACCACTTGAGCCCCAGTTGTATTTCCGTGTTTTTGGTGGACTTAACTGCCTGGCTTTGCACTGGAATCCTTGGATCTCAGCTTCCTAGTCGCTAGGATTACTGGCATTATCACTGGCACCTAGCTCAGAATTTTTCCTTTGATGTTTGGAACTTATGATGCAGCATTCTAGAGCAAGATGCTCAGGACCTGCTGTGCCCAGAACATGGATGGAAGAGAATGCTCTCTTTGTGATTTCACACACAGATGAACATTTAATACACATTAACAGAAGCGAGTGCTTGGTAATTCATGTCCTAGTCTTTTAGTGCTTCCATAAGTAGACCATATCTTCAGTTTTCTAGCTTTTCTAACCTTCACACTGTAATATCAATAATGTGTATGTTCAAGATCAATGAAAAAAACTCAAACTCCTTTTTTCTTAGTTATCTATTCTACCTTTCTTGGTCCCAAGTTTTATCTTCTCAGCACTCTCTGCAATTTGTCATTGGGTATTTTGATTGCTTCTGTGTTTATGACCTGTTTGGGAGTTGGAGCTGGGAAAGGTGTCCTGTGGGGAGGGTGTGAGTCCCTGGGATGCCTGCAAGGACAATGCTTCTGTGGCTGCCAGGAATCCTCCTGGAGCTACACTTGTGATAACTGTATGTGGGTGGCACCAGTGAGCTTCTTATGGATTGCTTATTATTTTATTATCTAGGAACTGTTGTGATTAAAAAAAACAATTCCTCTTCTGGGATTTGACCTGTGACTGCTCAGCAGTCTCCATAGCAGCTGCCTCCATCCTCATGATGTTAGTTTGCTACTCTAGGCCATGTGGGGAGTATGGATGAAATTGGGTGCATCTTTCAGTGGACCCTGAGAAAATATAAAGTGTCTTTCATGTGTGACAAAAGCAGTCAGTCCCTCAGATTCTGCCCTCTTCAGGGGCCTGGGCTAAGGCTTCCCCCTGAATTCACCAGCAATTCCTCTTGCCTCATCTATTTGAGGCAGGTGGTAGTTGTGTTTGAGATTGTTATCTAAGGATACAGTCACTGATATAGAAGTTCTGCAGGGTGCAGACCCTCTCATGCCTAGAGACTGTTTTATCTCATCCTGCAAATGAAATCCAAATGCCTTGGCTCAACAGAAACCGCCTGCCCCCATGGTACCAAAGCTGACAAGGCATTTCCCCACAAATTTGGGCTTCTCTTGAGGCTACCCCTCAAGACTGCCCCCAGTCTTGTACTTACAGAGTCTGGCAAGCACATGTTTTGTTGCTACACAGTGAAGATGTGGCAAATGATGGGAGCCTTTTTTTTTTACAGCTATGTAGGGATATTGAAGAGTCAACATCCCTCTTGACAGGAATCTTGATCTTGCCAGCAGCATAGTGTTCATGTTGTAGCTACTGTTGGTCTGCAAGATCACTTTTAGGACCACATGTTCCTTGATGAGATTATGGCTTGATATGTCCTGGCACCCCACAGCCTCTTTAGCACCTTCTTGTCGGTTTCCTGAGTAGACTTGCACAAGGCCACAGTCTTCATGGTGTAGTCTGGCTCAAGTGCCACTGTAGAGCTGAGGTGCCAAGGGCCATGCAGTCTCTAGGGGACATGTCTCTTTACAAATTCTGTCTAGTCCCTGCTGTTTGAGTCGTTGGTAAAGTCTTGGAGCTGCAGTCACAATTAGTTGAATTTCCAAGATGACTGTAATAGTATCTTCGCTTTGATGGTGGTGATCTTTTTTCTCTGTGACCTTACTATTCTGTGTCATCCATGATCCTGGGCATTGGCTTCCCAAGGGAACTTGTGCGAAATGGAGAATCTTAGGTTCCACCCTGGGACTGGGCAAGTCAACATCTGCTTTGAACAGGTTCCAGTGACTGGTACACAGTGATCTGAGACAGCACTGTCTGTCTGTAGTATGTGGTAGTAGCATTCTCCATGTAGAATGGCTCAGGACAGTGCCACCAACAGTGGCTCAACAGTGACTTCAGCAGCCACCACATACACTCCTAATTTCACAGACCCAGGAACAGAAATCAGTATTTCCCAACAAGATTGTGAAGATGCTGGTGCTTCAGCATTCCTCAGCGGATTGAACCTCAGAGCAGAATGGTGACACTGTACTACAATGAAATTGTATAGGCTACAGCAAAATTGATGTTTTTCTCTTTTTGAGCATTTGAGTTCCTGAGGATCTGTTTCAGGTTGTTGTGTTTGTCCTAGAGACTTCACTTGTGGTTTATCTTTTTACATTGACAGTATTGAGGAAAGGAAGAATACAGAATGATTGTATCATGGGATTCTTTTAATTTACAATTTTAATTTTTTAGTCATTTTCTTACAAATTTCTGTTAAAAGTAAGAGATATTTGGGATTATGAATCACCAGGTTAGAGAGGCAAATTCTGTTTTCATTAAATTCATGAAGTAGTTAAGGATTAGGGGCATGGCTCAAGTTGTAGAACTCTAGCCTCTCAAGTGCAAAGCTCTGAGTTCAAACCCCAATTCAACAAAAGAAGAGGAAGGGGTGGTGGAAGAGGCGGGGGCGGGGGGAGGAAGAGGAAGAACAAGAACAAGAAGACTACGACAACTATGAAGACAAGACAAAAATCTGAAAAGTGGTTAAAGAGTCACATTCTGTACTTATCTTCCATCTGAGATTAACTTGGAGGGAAGTTCACAGGCTCCTCATGCTTGGCAGCCATAATTGTCTGTAAAGAAACTAGGTTAGAGTGAGGTTAGAGGAAATTTTTAATGGCAAATACTGATGTAGTGAAACTTGGTTTTAGGGTGAAGAAGTAACTACATAGGTAGCCGTAGGTTAACTCTAGAACTAAGTCTGCTGAAAAAGGAAGGAGGTGGTTGCCAAAGGGAGATCTTGAAGGGTAGAGCAATGGCAGAGCAGCACAGCTAGTTTGGACTACTGTCTTGACTTTGCAGATCAGAGTAAGGGCCAAGAATCACACTGTAGCCAAGGTGCCTGCTGAAGGAATATGCTACTGAACATGAGCTAGCCTGTGGCATTAACTTCTATGGAAATTCTGTTTGGTTTAAGATATATTGAACTTGATTTGCTGTGGTCTGGATTAGGACTCAGATCCTATAGGAATAGTTGGAATTGATGTCTAAGAAGTGAAAGTAATAGGAAAGTACAGAACAGTGTATGTTGACATGACGGTGGATTCTCCAACATTAATTTTTAATACTGAGTTTTCTTAGAGTTAGTCTAGTATTTCATATGATCTGTGTTCTTTCCTTTTCTTTTTTTGGCTACTCCTGGGGACTGAACTCAGGGCCTGAGCACTTGTCCTTGGGATTTCTCAAGGCTAGTGCCCTACCACTTGAGCCATAGCACCACTTCCAGCTTTTTCTATGTATGTGGTACCAAGGAATCAAGCTTGGGTCTTTTGTGCTGGCTAGGCAAGCACTCTATCACTAGGCCAAACTCCTTGCCCTGTATGATCTTATACTAGGACATTTTGAAGTGTCTTTCCATCTTAAAGCTTAAAAACTATTTGAGCATATTTTATATTAAATTTGGGTGAAGATAACTTATTCTTTCTCCTTGTTTGCTTTGTATCTGCCATTTAGGGAGGTATGGAAACTCTGGAACTGCAAAAGGACATAAAAGAAGAATCAGATGAAGAAGATGATGATGATGAAGAATCTGGTCGATTACGTTTTAAGACAGAAAGAAAAGAAGGAACAATTATTAGACTCTCAGATGTAACTAGAGAGAGGAGGAACATTCCAGAAACTTTGGGTAATGTTTTTTCCTGTCTTCCATCCCATTTGAGACTTTCTAATAGTAACTTGGGTCTAAGCCTTATTTAACTGTGGCTTTAAAGCCATGCATTTAAGAAGAAAAGTGAGCCCAGCTGAGCTCTCCCCTCAGCAGTTGTGAGGTCTAAGAGTACTGTGATAGTAGTCATACTTTAGGAGATCAATTAAAACTTTGACCCGTTGGTCCCGATAAACTTTTTAAATTTTTTCTTACAAAACTTTATTCTTAAAAACTTTGTACGATATAACAATTTCTAGGGGGATCTTTCTCCTCTGCAGCCCTCTGGCTGTATGGCCTGATTTTCCAAAACCCTCCCTCCCTCCCTTTCTCCCTCCCCCCTCCCCCCCCCCCCCCCCCCCCCGTCTCTTTTATACTCTGTTGACCTGTACTGTCTTGCTGCAGCTACTTCTGTCACCCAAGTAGTACCAGGGTCCTTATTTTGAAATGTTCAACTTGCCCTATGTTTATAATTTCTATTTCATTCCTTCACGTCTTTCTTATTGAGACCTTTGCTTTGTTTCCTGTTCAGAACCTCCCTCCCTTCCTGTCTCCTTCCCTTGTTAACCCTCTACCTTTTTGTTAGCTCAGAGGCTTGAACTCAGTGCCTCAGATTCTTGTTGTACCATTTGAACCATGCCTCCAGGGTGGCTTTATTCTAGTTAATTGGAAATGTAGTCTGTCAGACTTTTCTGCCTGGAGTGGTATTGAACCTTATTCTTCCAGGTCTTTGCTTCCTGTGTGTAGCCAGCATTATAGGTATGAGCCAGTGACACATAGCATGTACTTTTTTATTTAAAGCAATTGCATCAGATCTTTTTTTATATTCAGAGTAGCTGACAGCTTTATGTTATACTGCTTTTTTTTTTTTTTTTTTTTTTTTTTTTTTGGGTTGGTCATGTGGCTTGAACTCTGGGCCTGGGTATACTGCTTTTTTAAATTTTAGGGAAGAGGCTTTAAATGCATTTGGGTAGTGTGTAGTTCTTTTTCCAGGTAATATGGCAAGTATCTTTTTTTGCCTAGACTCAAGTATAGGCAAAACACTAAAAGTTTAGAATAAACTTAGTGTTTGGAAATACACATTTCCCAGTAACCACAAGCTAGGATTAATGGACAGAAATATTTTCCATCAATGAGAAAGTCTGGCTGGGTGGTGGTGCCTCATACCTTAATCCTAGTTGCTTAGGAGGCTGAGATCTAAGGATCTGGGTTCAAAGCCAGACATGACAGGTAAATCTGAGACTTTTATCTCCAATTAACCACCAGAAAACCTGAAGTGGCACAGTTATTCAGAATTGTAGAGCATTAGCCTTGGGCGAAATAGTTCAAAGACAGCACCCAGGCCCCGAGTTCAAAGCTCAAGCTTAACAGAACAGTCACTACCTCCCCAGATAGACTACCTCACACTGAATATGCGGCACAGAAATTGGTAACTAGAAAGCTGCACAACTATCTTCTAGTGATAGAAGTAAAGTCTCAGGATTTATACTTAGATAATGTCATTTATTTGACTTTATAAACTGTTTACTTTCATACTGAGATTAAAATGCCTTGCTATCAGAATACTATATTGTGATTGTTTTTGTTTGTTTCTGGTGGTATTGTGATGTGATTCAGGGCCTCTGACTGGCTAAACTGGCATAGTAGCTCTGAGTCAATGAAAGAAACAACCAGTCCCATTTGTTTCATAGGTTATTTTCAAGGTGCTGGTGTGTGTACCTGAGCCTGAATGGACCAATTCTGGGCTTCCTATTCACAGGCTAGTTCTACCATATCCAGCTTCCCTTCAGTGGAGATAAAAGTCTTGAGGACTTTTCTACCCTGACTGGCCTAGCATCTGATCCTTACAGTCTCAGCCTCCCCTGTTGTTTGGGATGACAGGACTGTGTCACTGCTCCAGGCTATGGATTGAGAGGGGGCTCTTGTGAGCTTTCTGCACAAGCTGACCTCAAGCCACCATTCTTTCATTTTCACTTAACAAGTAGTTATTATTACCAGGGAGCCTGGAAACATGTATTTTCAAATAATATCCTTTAATATTTTCATTAAAAATAGAAACATTTTTTTCTTTTTTGGTGGGTCAGTAGCAGTGGTTAATGTTGAGAACATTCTATTTTTAAAATGAATCAAATAAGGATCTGATCCTTAAGAAGTTTCCATGTGAACTGAGTTATTTTCAAAATCTAGAAGGGAAATCTTTTATGCAGATATGCTCTAGATTGGTAAAACACAAATTCATATATGTGACAGTTAGGACCATTAAGGATAGTCAGATAGTATAAGAAGTACTGCATTTGGTGTTCATTTGAAATAGGAGGGGAAAAAAAAGATGGGGGGAGGGAAATGGGGACAAAAACATGAGAAGGGTTTCAATGTGTGAGAAGTAATGCACCTTCTATCTGGCGAATATAACTGTAACCCCTCTATACATTAAAATAAAATAAAAAAACAAAACAGAAAAGTACTGCATTTGGAAGTTTCATCCACATTTAGAAGTGGAAAGGTTAGTTTTTTCCTTAAACAGATTTCTGGGAATTCAACTCAAGAGAAAAAAAGATTTGAATGACTATTTTCTCAGTTTTCCCAAGGACAGTACATGACCTTAGATTATGCAAAAGATGCTTTATGTGTAAGTGGTAGTTCTGTCATGGAACCCAGTTGAGCAGGTGGCAAGAACATGTATATGTTCGGAATGTATTATTTTCAATGAAAATGTCAGTAGCAGTCTCTGCAGATGGGATGTCACTGGCCAGTCTCCCTGCTGTATGAGCCCTGAAGTTCAGAGCTGTCAGTTCTGTTTCTTAGGAAGTCCACTTCAGATGGTCTTTGAAAGCAGGATGAGCGAGAAGGGCAAGGCTATTTCCATTACTTTTTTGCTTATCATCTGCAAGTAGATGTTCAGATTCTCTGTTAATGCTAAGATGCACATGTATTAGGTTGAATTGGTTTTTATTGCTTTATTCAAAATAACTTGCTTTCAACACCTATTCAGTGTCCGTTCGAAGTAATCCTTAGTTTAACTTTAGGCAGACCATGTGGAAAAAGATTTTTACCTAGCACCAGATTGGTAATCCAGCAATTAATTTTTTTTTTATTCTTTGATTTCTTGTGATTACAAGATTTAAAATTTTGTTTGGTTCAGCTAACCGTGTTTCTTATAGAAAAAAATCACATGTTGTGACTTGCTGGGTTTTTTATTTTTTTTTTCCCAGACAGAGAATTCCATTAAATCATTCATTGATTTCCAACAACTGCATTGTCTGCATGCAGTATAAAATTGTTATGTTGTGCTATATTTTACTTGGAATCTGGACATAGTTGAGAAAACATTTAAAGGGAAATTAACATTTCAGTTGAAGTTACAAATGTAATTTCCATCCTGTCATATTTTGGTGACCTTTTATGACAGCTTGTCTCAATTGGAGGAAAGCATTTTTACTTGCTGATTAAAGGTGTCATTTGAAACCATTTTATTACTGAGGACAGTGAAATTAATCTTGACATTCAGAACCACTAGAAAAATAATTGCTGATTCACTGCATAAAATGTGTGTGTGAACCAATCATGTAGTCAAGATTAGAATAAAATCAGATTAAATTTTCTTTCACATAGGCTCACAGTTCATTTGAGGGGAAGGGGAATACCATAGAACAATTTCAAGAAAATGAGGCATAGCTTAGAATGTTCAGTTTAGAAATGGTGACAGAGTGCAAGGTAGGAGGTAGACTCCTTAAAATTTATCCTTCACTTGAGAAGGCATGGCATAGCTTTCAGTACAATTGAGTGACATCTTCAGAAAGTACACATTTAATGCAGTATCCATTGAGTGTAGAATAGTGTGCTGTTGGAGGTGCCTGTATTTTTTGTGTGTTTGAGTGTGGGCAAAGACATGAACCGCTGCTCAGTGCTCCACAGCTCTTGCATTAGTAAGCTTTTCCTTGTGTGATTTTGCATGAATTTAAATGAATATTTTTACAGAATGAAATTTTTATATGATTATAAAATTTTGAGACAAAATAATATTAAGTGAGCTTTTTGTTCTTTAGGAAATTAATTATTTGACTTCAGTGGGATCACTGATCACTTTATTTTAAGGCAGAATGATCAGGCACTTTATGTCTGTAGATGTATATGTAGATGTATATGTATATGTATATCTGAGGACAGAGCTATGACCAGTGTTATCAGCCTGGAGAAGTGAGTCTAGAGGCACAGCTGCCTATGGCAGTCATTAACTCTAACATTGGCTGCTATTTAGTTTCAGTAAGCATATTGTTGTGGTCTTGTGTGAAAATGCTCTAGAATTGATGGGTGATACTTATGTCTTGTTGCACAGGAAAGATTTTGCTCAATAGATGCCATCAGTGAGTGTAAATGGCGAGGATGGTGTCACAGTTGTGGCTGAAGTACCTGCTTCTTCCCAGGCTCATTGTTACATATTAGTTTCCTGCACTCAAGAATCTAGTATAGGCTACTTGAAGCTATCTAATACATATGTATTTTTTTTTTTCAAATAGAGCTTTCAGCAGAAGCCAAAGCTGCCTTACTTGAATTTGAAGAAAGAGAGAGACAGCATAAACAAGGACGCTATGGTTCCCGGCGAGGAGGAAGGCGAGGTGGCTCTCTAATGGGTCGTGGAATGGGAGACCAGAGGAGAGACAGCAATGAGAGGGGAAGGATGAAAGATCACAGGCCTGCCCTGCTTCCTACACAGCCTCCTGTCCTGGTAACCTGTTCTTTCCAATAACTGAAAATTCCATTTATGGACAGCATATTCCAGAAATTCACCCCTTCTTAGTCTGACATTCAAGAGGAGCAGTGGAGGTAGTGCCCGTCTGTAGTGGAGTTTCATAGCATTCTTAGAAGTAAAGGCCTTCAATGATCCAGTAGTCACAGATAAACTACACCCTATAACTACTTTTAAGGGAAGAGCAGCCAACTCCCCCCACCATCAGCATGACCCTGAGCACTGGTCTCCTCTCCCGCTGCTAGACAGAGTCTCTTTTTGGGTATACTGTCTTCTAAAAGTGTCCCTTTCTCTTCTTCCTTTTTCCCTTTCTCCTTCCCTCTATTCCATATAGGGTAGTGTTATAAAATGTGTACAATATATAGAGATTATATCAAAGTAGTTACTATAGCTCCATTACCCTATATTCTTACTGTTTTCTCCCCTCCAAAAAATGAATGAGTTTATTATTTTTTGCCAGTCCAGGGACTTGAATTCGGGACCTGGGTACTGTCCTTGAGCTTTCGCAAAGCTAGCACTCTACTGCTTGAGCCACGGCACCATGTCTGGATTTTTCTGTGTTTGTGGTACCTAGGAATCAAACCCAAGGTTTCATACATACTAGGCCACACCCCTGGCTCCTGTTTTTTTGTGTGTGTGAGAACATTTAAAATCTCTTTTGAAATTCCTCTTGTTATTTTTAGGGTTTACTTTCTTCTTTCCTCTGAGTAGATTTCTTTCCATCATCTGCCATCTCTGTATGAGTCTCATCTGCACCCAACCTCTTTCCCTGTCTGGTTTCTCTAGAGGTACATTTTCAGTTGTTCTTGTAATTCTGCACCTGGCTGTTGTATATGGCCTAAACCACATTCATTTAAAACCACACAGCAGGGTGTAATGTATGTGTCTATAGTCCTAGTGCTCTAAAGGCTAAAATAGGAAAATCACAAGTTCATAGCCAACCTGGATTACATAGTGTTTGAAGTTAGCCTTGGCAATATAATAGGACCCAAAAGGAAAGGGGGGGGGGGAATGCTAGATATAGTGGCACACACATATTAAGTCCAGCCTCTCAGAACATGTTGGGAGAATGGAAGTTCAAGAAACAAATGAAAGCAAGAGGACTGTCATAGAGTGTTTGCTGGAAGCTTGACGTTTAATACGAAGTACTGGATTCACTCACCCAAAAAACAAAACCCACTTAGGATCTTGGTTTTATACTACTATGCTCTTAAATTATGTGGTTGACACCATGGGTGTCCCTGTGTCAACTGGGGCGTATTCTTGGTGGGGACAGAACAAAAATGAAAAAGATAAGCCAGTTCCCCGCAGTCATGTGTACATTATAGGGTGAGGAGTAAGAGAAAAGCACAGATCCTGGGAGTGGGTAGAATGTGAATTTAAGCTGGCTCTGGAGTCTTTGGAAAATGTTTCCCAGAGGCAGGATAGGCTAGCCAATGCAATGCTGCTACATGTGGTGTAGTCTCAGTTCTACTCATTGTTCCTCTTGGACTGTGGTCCATTCATTCACTTTTTACTGTGGCTGGGGTTCTTTGATGTTAGCATACTCCATCTCACACGGTTGTAAGTGGTCACCCTGTTACCACAGGCACCAAGGCCTCGGAGCACTCAGGTTGCACTTTTCACTTAGAACTCAGAAGCCCTCCATTGTTTGGCATTTCTGAAGGGAATCTGCTTGTTAAACTAGATGGCTGCAAATGAGTTTGAGTATCCAGCGTTTCTATTTTATTCTAACATGTGATCTTCGGGCAAATAGGAGTGGTATCACTGGATCATACAGGGTAGTTATATGTCTAGTTTTTGAGGAATCTCCAAACTGCTCTCCATGTTGTATCCACAGTTCTCATCCACCAGGAAGAATAACATTGTCATTTGCAGAGAAATAGATGGATCTGGAAAACAAGTGAAGTCAGTTAGGTTCAGAGAGACAAAGGGTACATGTTTTCTCTCATGTAGAAACTAGAGCAAAGTTAGAATCCTGCATAAAAACACAGGCAGGGCCATAGGCATATATGGCAAACAAATTGACTATATGTACACAGGGGAGGATTGCAATGGTGTATCTCCTTTAAACAACTAACCTACACTTTAACAAAATAAGTACCAGGAAGCTGGAACCTGTGTTGTAGGAGAAGAAGGAAAGCGGGACTAATGGGGAGAGAAAGGGTAGGTGAGTATAGCTGGTATTTGAGCGTGCACATGTAAATATGGAACTAGGTAACTTGAGGGGACCGGTGGGGTTGAGACCAATGAGAGTAGAATGATGACATTGCTTAATTAAGATGTGTGGTTCTCATAAACTGTTGAATTGAAACCTCTTTGTACAGCTATTTAAGATGAAAACGTTGGCATTAAGCTCATAATACATCGGCATTCCTTTGCTTCTCAGTGTTTTGTTTTGGGTGGGGGCGGATATGGGGCTTGAACTCTGGCCTGGGCGCTGTCCCTGAGCTCTTCAGCTCAAGGCTGCTGCCCTATCCCTGGGCCTGGGCGCTGTCCCTGAGCTCTTCAGCTCAAGGCTACTACCCTACCCTTGAGCCAAGCCCCACTTCCCATTTTCTCGAGATTAATTGGAGATAAGAGTCTCATTTCTTTAGTGCCTGAGCTGGCTTTGAGCTGCCATCCTCAGATCTCACCCTCCTGAGTAGCTAGAATTACAGGGGTGAGCCACCATGCCCTGCTCAATGTTGATTTCTGTGAATTTGTCTCATTTTGTTTTGTAGGCTCACTCTCCGAGGTTAATTCCTCCTCCACAGCCACAGCCACCCCCACCCCCGCCACCACCCCAGCAGCAGCCAATCAGAAGTTTGTTCCAGCAGCAGCAGCTCCAGCCTCTGCTCCCCCTGCAGCACCCCCACCACCCCTCCCCACCACAGGGTGTGCATATGCCCCCACCAATGGAGGCTCCGAGGATGATGCTCGCCCCGCCCCCCGTGACCCCGCAGCAGCCCAAGAACATCCATATCAACCCACACTTCAAAGGGACCGTGGTGACCCCTGTTCAAGGTATGTGTCCTGTCCAGTTGTTGGAGACCCGTGGCTTGTGCCTCTGCAGGCTTTGAGGGTTGGGCAGGAGCCCTTGGTGCCAGGCTCATTGCAGGCTTGGGTTTGTGAAGCCTCCCTTCACTTGGGCACATTTACCTCTGCTGACTTGCTTTGTGCTTGAAAGAGAGGACAGACAGTACTGAGCACACTGTCAGGGTGAAGCATCCTCCTATAGGTAGTGCTTGGAGTGTCTCATGGGAAGAGTATGGCCAGTGGTGTGTCCCTGTCTTCCCCCCCTCCTTGGGCAGAGGAACCTGGCTATCTTTCAGTTATTACTTTTGTAATCTGACAAGTGACAAAACTAGGGCACTGGAGCCCGGGGGCCGTGGAGAAAACTCACCTGAAGCACAGCTCACCTGGACATCTACACATCCATCTTGCTTGTCCTGGTCCGCAGATGGGCTGTGGCAAACTTTCGTCAGGCCCCTGCTTCCTCATGGCCTGGCAGTCCATCAAGGAAATGTAATGGGAGTGCCTATGGGTAGTTCTGGGTGCAGGGTGTGAGAGGAAAAGGGTGGTGGTGGGTCAGGGACTTCATGGACAGGAGAATCAAGGGAAGGCCAGGACGGTAGTGAGATTCCCGGCGGGCAAGCCGGTCACGGATGTCGGGATGAGCATTAGCCAGGGGCTTATTCCTGTTCTTGTTTGAGTAATTAAGAGACCACTGAATGCAGTCCAGGCATGTTGGAGCCACCCTCAGAACCTGGCTTGTACTGAGGAGTGACACAGCCTGGTTTTTGTCTGGAGAGGACCATTGTACTGCTGTGTTTCAGAGTATGCCTTTGAGGGACCAGGGTGAAAGAAGGCATCTAGTTGGGAAGTAACTGTAGAAGTCAGGGAGCAAAGGAGAAACCCATGTTGGCATGGCAACAGTAAGAGCAAGGGGTGGTAGGCCTGTGCCAGTGGATTGTATAAGCACATGGAGGGCTGAGCTGGGGGAGGTGGGGATTCTGTTCAGGACCTGCTAAACCTGAGACCACACCCAGATGTAGAGGAAGTAGCTGTTGTGTGAGTTCAGATTTGGGGCCTTGGCCCAAATGCAAATGGGGGCATTGCCAGCACGAGGTAGATCTCGGGCTCTGCAGGAGGGTCTTGATTGGTTGTGAGACCTGAGTCATTTAAATGAAGGGAGAGTCTGGTGGAGGTGCTAGGCAGGAGGACAGGACTGAGGAGGCTGGTGTCAGGAGGGCAGGCAGGCTTCCATCCATACTCAGTGGAAGGGGGTGCATGGGCAGAACAGAAGGGCAGTGGGTGGACAGGCTTAATAGTGTTGTCATTAACAGAGCTATTGGTGGTTGGTGGAGGAAGTGATTACTGGAGAGTGAGGATCTTTACTTCAGATGGGGAGAATCTTACCACACACTTGGAGGTAGGTGAGAGGAACAACATCGTGACAGGCAGTATGTCGAGGCAGTGAGTGCAGCAGACGGCAGTGCGGTAGGGGTGGGGGGTGAAAATGTCTCAAGTCAAATTGGGAGTAGGACATGGAGAGGTCTGAGAGGGAAGTCATGTGGTCGCCCTCCAGGACTGATGACAGTAGTGAGAATGGGTAGCATCTCTCCTGCTGCCTTCACCTCTTGTCTCTTAAGTTAACATGGACATTTAGGTTTACAAAGCAGTGTGGGGGGCAGGGCTCATAGATGATGATAAAGGATGTGTCTGTGTGGAGGAGATGGTGAGGGGATTAAAGTTCGAATCAGTCCTGGAGAAGGAGAGCTGGAATAGAGAAGGCAGTGCATGAAGGTGGGCTGGAGAAAAGATGATAGACAAAGGGCTACAGACTGAGAGGCAGGCTGCTGGAGATGGTGGTAGCAGTCCAGAAGCCAAACTTGGTGGTACAGGAGTAGTGTCTGCTGGGTTTTAAAGCAGCAGTCTGACTGGAAGGTGGTACCCATCTTTGGTGAGAAGCCTGTGGAGGAAGAGTTGCCATTTAGGCATCCGAGGAAAGCCAGCTTTTTGTCAGAGCATGAAGGTGAACGTCTGGTATCCAGGGCTGTACCTCCAGCAGATGCAGTAGAGAAATGTCAGAAGGGCCGGGAGTGTGGAGTAGTGGTAGGATGCTTACCTAGCATGCATGAAGACCTGGCTACCACATACACAAAAAAAGCCAGAAACGGTGCTGTGACTCAAGTGGTAGAACTCTAGCCTTGAGAAAACCCAAGAACAGTGCTCAGACTGAGTTCAAGTCCCAGTCAAAAGACAAGAAATGTGAGAGTGCGGGAGCAGCCTTTGACAGCTCCTTTGCTGACAGGTTGGCCTGGGTGCAGAAGTTAGGACCCCTCTTGAGAGTGTCTGGACCACCCTCAGAGGACTTCACCTGTTTATCTTAGGCCACTCAGCGGGACTGAGACATAGGGTTACCTTCTCTGCCTGTCCCCTGCCCATGGAGGTGGGGAGCCTTTCAGAATCGGGATTGCTGAAGTGTACCCTTTAAAGAGTTTAGTCCCAGCTAAATCTCATTTCTTTTCCTGTTGTGGGAAATGACTTGATTCTTTCTTATTGTACAGGGTGTGTTCTGCTTGTTTGAAAAGAAAAAGTCAAACTGTACTGTAGTATCACAGATAGTTTATTTGACCTTCCTTTGCATGAGTCTTTGGACCTTTTCTCCAGTTCCCAAGGTGTACTGTTTTACTTTCTCAGCCTGCTTTCCTTCCTCTCTACCTCTTTCTGTCTCTCTCCTTTCTCTTCCCTTCCTCTCCTCCTTCCTTCTCCCCTCACTCTTGTTCCCTCTCCCCCCTCATGATTCTAGAGAATTGAAATTTGTATATGAGTGTAGGAAGTGTACTTGGAGTTTGATTACTAACCTGGATACGAGTTTGGAAAATAAGTTGTTTATTTTAAAGGAATTTTATCCTTTGTTGTAAAAAACTTAAATTCTAAGCAGTAATTTTCAATTAAAATTTAAGCTTCAGCTTGTGCTACTGTGTACTGAAAAATAATTATTTTTTTCCTCTCCTTTTATGGAGTTATTAAAAATATTGATTGCTTAGATATGAACCTAGTATGTGATTATGTGAGTATTTGTACTTTGCCATCCTTCCGATGGGTGTGGACCTGTAGTGATCTGATTGTAATGCACGTGTTCTCTTGCAGTGCCCTTGCTGCCAGTTCCGAGTCAACCCAGGCCTGCCGTGGGACCCCAGAGATTTCCAGTGAGTAGCAGCTGCTCCTTCTCCTCTAATGAGGAAGACATGCACTCATTGGGAGATATTATTAATACCGCACAGGGGCCCAGCCCAACACAGTTGTATGAATGGTAAACATTAACAGGAATCTCTGCAGAGAACATGCTTGTTAAATGCTTAAGATCAATGCGTTTTTGAGAGTGGAAGTAATTTTGTTGATCGGAATCATCTGTGGGAGTACCTTTTACCTTTAAGAATATGAATTCTCATTTTATTATTGCTTGTTAAGTGGGACAGGAGGGCTCTTAGGAGAGGGTGCATGTACATGCAGACACGACAGGCATGTATGTCAATGGTAGGGAATAAAAGTGAGGTTCTCTACTTTCCTTGTAAAAGAACCTCCAGAGTCTTAATGAGCAATTTGTCTTATGCTTCTAGTGAAAGTGTCTACTTCAAATTAGATGGAAAATGAAGCACGTATTCCTGATTTCATCTGTAACTAGAAGAAACATGTCCTTATGTGGTTGTTTAAATATATACGTCTGGATTCTTGTTTGATTTGTAGTCTGTGTTCATGATTTTATTACAGCAGTGAGCACATTCCCTTTAAAATAATGTGGGGGAAAAATGGACATTTATATGTAAAGCAAAGAATTTAGACAAAACAGTCTGATATTTCAGGAAATATGTACATAGCCCATTTGACTAATTGATTGGTAATTTATTAGTTAATGTATTGAATTTACCAAACTGGCTTAAATGGACACCCTACATGTGTAATTATTCCAGTAATTATTCAGAAATACACTCAGTATTAGATTTAAGCCTCTGAGCATTCTTTAGAAGCTTTCTTGATTTGTAGCTATTACATATAAATTATAGGATTTCCAAACTTGATTCTTGTTGGTCTTATTCCAGTATTTTCAGTTTTTGTTTGTTTGTTGTTGTTTTGTTTTTAAGATTACTTGTCTAGTTGTAAAGATTTGTTACTATTAGTTGCTATTTAATGAGTACCAATCCCTATTCAGGTCACTTGTCTAACAGACACAACAACATGATTTTAGACTTTGGAACTATTTCTTCTGATGAAGTAGTTGATGCACTTGGTATCAGCATTTTGAGTACTCATCCTTTAGGGTTGTCAACATCTGTGTTAAACTCATATTAGACTTATTTTCATGTTTTCTCTGCATCATGAAAATAACGTGGAAAACACTTGCAGTTTTCAGGACAAATGTAGAACAATGTAATTCAGCAATTTTATTAAAATGTGTTTTGCAATGTAAATGAGTCAGTTGGGGTGACTCGGAATAATCTTATAAGCATGAATTTAACTCAACTGGAGGGGCAGGGGCACGAGTGTACTTTTTGTGAAACTTTTCATAGGACAGAATCTATGCTCAAAGCATGAGAATTTATTTAAAGGGGCCTAAAACTGGAGAAACAGATGATCACAGCAAACTTTGCTTTGCTTAGTTGTCAATTTGATGAGAGTTGGCAAAAAGACTTTCAAACTCAATGTTATTAGATTGTAAGGAAACAGCTTCAGCTCCAGACTGCCGAGGGTAACATCACAATTGTATTTGTAGGGAAGAGGAATGAGGCAATGATTCATACTCGGGTTCTGTGATTGTTTCTAGTTGAACGTTGTTTTCAAAGTTTATGTTTTTGTTTTATGTGCTTATAGTCTAATTGCTCTCTTTTCCTCAAAGGCCATCCCTGATATTTTTGTCATAAATATGAATTTATTAAGCCTACTGCTTATCCATAATTCATGTGTTTGTCTTCCAAGCTGTAGTTTTTAAAAGTTTATTTACATGGGCCGGGGGTTTGGCCTAGTGGTAGAGTGCTTGCCTAGCATGCATGAAGACCTGGGTTTGATTCCTCCGTACCACATACATAGAAGAAAAAAAGCCGGAAGTGGTGCTGAGGCTCAAGTGATAGAGCTCTAACCTTGAGAAAGTCCAAGGACAGTGCTCAGGCCCTGAGTTTAAGCCCAGGACTGGCAAAAAAAAAAAAAAAAAAAAAAAAAAGTTTATTTACAAATGTATCACTAAAACGTCAATTATTTGGCCAGTCCTGGGCTTGAGCTTAGGGCCTGAGCACTGTCCTTGGATTTTCTCAAGGCTAGAGCTCTACCACTTGAGCCTCAGCACCACTTCAGGCTTTTTCTATATATGTGGTACCAAGGAATTGAACCCAGGTCTTCGTGCATGCTAGGCAAGCACTTTAACCACTAGGCCAAACTCCCGGCCCTGTTATTTGAAATTTTGAAAGCTGCTTTTCTGTCCAATTGTTAGTTTGTGGGTAAATTCCAAGATCTACATTGGATTTTCTTGACCCAGGATGTAAAACAGATTTTTGCATTGTTTACGTTGAGCAAATGCTGATATTTTAGTTAACTAGTTAAATGCCACGTAGTTTGGCTCTTGAATAATTCCCCCCCCCCCCCCCCCCCAGTCCAGGGCTTGAGCTCAGGGCCTGAGCACTGTCCTTGGGCTTTCTCAAGGCTAGAGCTCCACCACTTGAGCCTCAGTACCACTTCCGGCTTTTTCTATGTATGTGGGACCAAGGAATCGAACCTGGGTCTTTGTGCATGCTGGGCAAGCACTCTACCACTAGGCCACACTCCCGGCCCCTCTTTTTTTTTTTTTTTGGCCAGTCCTGGGCTTGAGCTTAGGGCCTGAGCACTGTCCTTGGATTTTCTCAAGGCTAGCGCTCTACCACTTGAGCCTTAGCACCACTTCCGGCTTTTTGCTATGTATGTGGTACCTAGGAATCGATCCCAGGTCTTCATGCATGCTAGGCAAGCACTCTACCACTAGGCCAAACTTGCAGCCCCCATCCCGGCCCCTCTTGAATAATTTCTTGGTGCTCTTTGCTTAAGTTCAGAATGAAAATTGTGTGTTTGAATTAGTCTTCTTAACAGTTGTATTATTACTTGTCTGGAGCCAGCAGAGAAAGTTGGTGTGCACACTTGCTCTGCATGGCAGTGTAACAGAGATAGCTGTGCTGCTACACGCTGTGTCAGGTGCTGGTGATTGAGTCTTGCTGGATGTGTTCTGAATGCCATTTCATGCAAATCGTGTCTGAGAAGACTGCTGCATTAAATCACATTTTGGTCTGATTGTAGCTCTTGCAGATGAGAAACCAGACTTTATTCTCTCCAGGAAAGAAACTCTTGCTTTTGAATGCTTACTGTTTTTACAACATGCTGGTGATGACTTGTAATTATTAGCACTTAAGATAGGGCAGGAATGATGGACATTTTCTCTTATCAAATCTACGAGTAGTAGCAGGAGAATGTGGTAGGAGATCCTTCCAGCTGTCAAACGCTGTCAGGCTTGCAAGGAGAGAATGCAGTTTAAAATGCAGGTGACATGATGCCCAACATTCTGCACTTGCTCCAGAGTTTCTGATTAATCATGATTACCATATATTATCATACCATCAGATTCAATCATATCAATGAATTCCCAGCAGCAGCAGCAGCAGCAGGAGCAGCTAAACACAGGGGGCAACAGCTATTAAAGAAAGGGCTTTGGGGACTGGGAGTTTGTCCTAGGGGTAGAGTGCTTGCCTAGCATGCACGAAGACCCGGGTTCAATTCCTCAGTACCACATACATAGAAAAAAGCCGGAAGTGGTGCTGAGGCTCAAGTGGTAGAGCTCTAGCCTTGAGAAAGTCCAAGGACAGTGCTCAGGCCCTGAGCTCAAGCCCAGGACTGGCAAAAAAAAAAGTCTTCGGGAGTGTAATTCCCCAAGAGTGCTTTTTGGGGTGTGTGTGTGTGTGTTTCCCTTTCCCTTCCTGGCAGGCACTCTACTCCTTGAGTCACACCCCCCTCACTTTCTTTTTGTTATTTTTTCAAATAGTTTTTTTGCTTCTCCTAGGTTCGTACTTGGACCGTGGTCCTCCTATCTGAGATGACTGGTGGGTGTGGGCCACCGTGTCCAGTTCTGTTGTGGTTACTGAGGTGTGGTTGCCTGGGTTGACTGCTGGCTTTGATCCTCCTGTTTTCTTTCTCCCAAATAAATGCACTTTTTTAGATAAACTTTGAAAGGGAGTCTGAAAATATCAAAATCCAATACTTCCAAAAGTTTAGAATTTTTTTCACTTAATCATCTTAATGTACCCTCCTGTGGATTCTACTTGTGCCTACTATTGTGTAATTGCCATAGTGATTATAGAGACAGTGTTGTCACCAAAAGATTCTGTGTTGCTCTTACCCAGGACTTGACCCAGCTTTCTTCAGTTATGCTGTAGTTTTGGGATATAAATGGATTCTTGCAGGCGTTCTGTTTGCTGGTTGGCTTTTCTATGCAGCATAATCCAAGACTCCTGTTTTGTAATGTAATTAATTGCCCTGTGTTATTCCTGGGCATAGAGATACCACAGCTCGTTCATTCATTCCTAAGAGAGTGGCTAGAAACATCCATGTGAATATAGGTTGTCAGGAAGGACCTGCAGGTTGGACTGTGGACTTAACACAGACTTACGCTTTCTCTTGCTATGACCTTTTTTTTCTCTCCTCCTCCCCCTTTTTTCTTTTGTGTGCGTGTGTATGCGTGTATGTGTTCACACACACTGGGGCTTGAACTGAAGGCCTTGGCCTCGGTTGTTTAGCATTTTTGCACAAGGCTGATGCTCTGCACACCTGCTCCCAGCCTTTTCATGGTTAATTAGAGATGAATGTCTCGGACTTTCCTGTCACGGCTGGTCTCAGGTCTTTGCCTCAGCCTCCTGAGTAGCTACGATTACAGGTGTTAGCCACTGGCACCTGAATGCTTTGCTTTTTAATATTCTTTGTTGTTGCTTAGTTTTCAGTTTTATTGGTTATGGGGCTTGAACTAAGGCCTAAGTGCTGTCCCTGTGCTTTTTTGCTTAAGGCTAGTGGTCTGTTACTTTGAGCCACAGCACTACTGGTTTTCTGGTGGTTAATTGGAGGTAAGAGTCTCACAGATTTTCTTATCTGGGCTAGCTTCAAACTGAGCCTCAGATCTCAGGCTCCTGAATAGCTAGGATGACAGGTATGACCCACCAGCATCTGGCTAGTTCTCCCCTCCCTCTTCAACTCCCCCCCTTTCTTTCTTTTTTAAATGAGGAAATACAGTCTTTTAGACTAAGGAAATACAGTCTTTAAAGCCTAAGGATGAGCACAACATTTTTGAGTAATTATTGAATTTTGCTTAGAGTAAACTTTTGCTTATGAAGCAAAAGTTATGACTCACAGCTGAGTCTTAGAAGAATAAATGGCTTAAGTTCACCTTACTGTGCAGGATTGGAACTGAGGTTGTATACATCTTAATCCTTAGGCTGTATCTGTTCTCTAAATATAAAAGTACTCTTTAATAAGCTGATTTTTAAAGACAGATTCTTGGGAAGCTGTACCATGATACTGCAAATCTGCCCCAAGTACTGAGTAGGGCATTTATACCTACAGTGCAGGGCCTGGCTGGGGCAGCTGGGTGTGGAGCTTGATGAGAACTGCCTATGGCTTCTCTTCTGAAAGAACGGAGGAGTTCTTGATAGGTTTGGCCAGAGTATAAAAAAAGTTTCCATTTGTAGTACGTTTTCTGGTTCCCTTGCTTATTAATTCAGTAGCTTTGCTTTGATTAAATCCATGTGGTATTTTCTTTTCCTATAGTCTGAAGCTTAGTTGGCTTTGACTATGTACTTCTCCAAAGTGGTTACCGGGTGTGTGCAAATACAAAAATACCTTCTAGGAAAATGAATGTAGGTATTTAAACAAGGCACAATCCAAAAGAAAAAAAGTCTATGGAGAATACTGAGATAAGAGGATTAACACATTGTGTGATAGAGGGCTGCAGTTTTAATTATGTCAGGGTCACTGGTGCTCTTTATTCTTAGAGTTTAACCCATTTAATCAGAGTGAACTGAGAGGTGTTCTGAAGTGTCAATTGGTTTCTTATGTAGTTCTTTGCATTTTAAGTGAGATTAATAAATGAAAACATGTTATATAGGAAGGTTATAATTTATTGAAAGATTCATGAAATTTCAATGACATTGTTAAGGTATTTAATTAGTCTTATTAAAACATACCAACTGACCCTTTTAAGGAAGCTGATAAGTCACATAATAGCTATTGAATCCTTTTTATTCTCAGCTTTATACGATTAACTTTGTGTTAAGCAATTTATGCAAAGTTGCCATCTCTTTTTTTGTAACCAAATTATCAGTTCTTCCTGAGCAGGATTAATATAGATAACATCATGTAATTAACAAGAGTTGCAAAAAAATGAAAATACAATTTGTGTAAGAATTATAGGACAGAGAATGGTAATTTCTTACCTTGGAGTTTTAAAGGGCTGTAAAGAAAAGGAAAACAGCAATAATTTGGAAAGATTAGTCTTTTCTTTCAAAAGATAAAATTACAGTAAGTACTCACAATTTTGTTAAGTGACATAGTTACAGCTCACTAACAGTCTTAAAATAATTTCTGCATTTGGTATGAGGAAGTTGGTAATTCATTATCCTTTATACCCAGGAGACAATAGAAATTACTTACCGAGTGAACATGAGATCTTGGAACCCTAGTTTTTTGAAGGCAGATTTATCCTAGCAAAAGCACTGTGCTTGGATGGAAAGAGCAGTTTACATAAGCCAGGATTTCCTAAACTGCCATTCATTGATGGTAGACCCTTAGAATCTGGTACTATCATCTTCTGGTACACTTAGAATCAAACTTCTCCAACCAAGGAAAAGTGGCTATTTAATCTGGTTCTTGGCTGAGCTTTGGGACTTGTGTTGTGTGAGGATCTGAGTGGGCTTGTGACAGAAAACTAAAGTGACTTGAAAACTAAAAGATTTTCTTTTTCTGCACAAGAATGAGAAGGTTCTGGCTAGTCCAGCAGGTCTGTGCCAGCCTAGGCACCCAAGAATTCAGTGAGCTAGCATGAATTTCATGTGCCACCCTGGGAGACCACCCAGGCACCGAGGCTTTTGGAGTGATTGTCACTGGGACAAGATTTAGGGCAGTAGAAGCAAATCTCAGATGGAAATTTGGTCACCTCAGTTATTTATGAAGGGCTCCAGGAAGCAGGAAAGGGATGGAGCAGTTTCAGGTAAGACTTGAACTTCCTCTCAGGCCTTGGGGTAAGCCCTGGAGCTTAAGTTCTTAATCTAGAGTTGTGAGCCTGAGGCAGCCTGCTTCTCTTTCCTACTGTGTCAGGCACTCCTTGGAGAAGCAGTACTCATAAATCAGGATAGCTTTCTCAGCGTCTAGATTGTGGCTCTGTGACCTAGAAGGCCCTCGATTGTCCTGTCCAGGAGTATTCCTTGGTACAGACTAATCTCATAGCTTGGAACCCTTGGCTCAGCATTGCATAAGGCGTTATTTTTTTTTTTTTCTGTTAAGTTCCATCCCCAGACATTAATCACTTGGGCAGATTCAACATGCTAAATGGGTAGTTCTGCTGTTCAGACGTTCTCCTGTTTTTTACTTTTCCTCAAGCAGTTTCTACTGTAACACATAATCCTAATTTGTCAATCTGTATTTACATTTAGGACTTAACCCTGTAAAGTGCTTTTTTGTTGATGTTATATGGAGCATGAGGAGTTAGTGCTAAATGCCATTTTTTGAGGAAAAGGAGTTTTCTGTCTCTTGTAGGAATTGGACTCTGTTCTACAGTAGAGCTGGAAAGACTGGCTGGATCTTTGTGCCTTTGACCAGTGAGCAAGCAAGACACTAGACTGTCTGAATAACTCATGCTTCAACAAAGAGAGTTGTAGTCTCAAAATAGAGGAATTAGTTGTAGAGGAAAAGGCAATCTCTATCCCTACCTTTTTTCCTCTCTTCCGAGAAGCTGAAGAATGTGGATCTGTTCTTTTTTGGGGGGAGTGAGGGGGTCGGTTGTGGGACTTCAACTCTGGGCGCTGTCCCTGAGCTCTTCAGCTGAAAGACTACCTCCCTACCCCTTAAACCACAGCAGTACTCCTGATTTTCTGGTGATTAATTGGAGAGAAGAGTCTCATCAACTTTTTAGTGCCTGGGCTGGCTTTGAATGGGGACCCTGGATTTCAGTCTCCTGAATAGCTTGGGTCACAGGCGTGAGCCATCATGATACCCAGCGATCTGCTCATGGTCATCCCAGATCCTGGCTTCCCTGTATGTCACACTGTGTGCTGGGAGTGTGGTCTAGTGGTGGAGTGCTTGCCTGGCATGCACGAAGACCGGGTTCCATTCTTCAGTGCCACATACATAGAAAAGCTGGAAGTGGTACTGAGGCTCAAGTGGTAGAGCACTAGCCTTGAGAAAGCCCAAGGACAGTGCTCAGGCCCTGAGCTCAAGCCTCAGGACTGGCAAAAACAAAACAAACAAAAAACAAAAAATTGAAGGCAACCCAGTCAGAAAAATCTTTGTGATTACAACTCTACAATCATCAGCAAAAAGCAGGACTGGAAGTATAGCCAAGTGATAGAGCTCCTACTATGAGCAGAAAGCCAAGCAGTCTTGAGGCCATGAGTTCAGATAAGCACACAAACAAAAGAA
The DNA here is from genome assembly GCF_031878675.1 of Megascapheus bottae. Classification (NCBI taxonomy): domain Eukaryota; kingdom Metazoa; phylum Chordata; class Mammalia; order Rodentia; family Geomyidae; genus Megascapheus; species Megascapheus bottae. The sequence continues at coordinate 84,316,993 of NC_143513.1, forward strand.
CAACCGTACAGATATTTAGAGACCCAGGAAGTGATGCAGTTTCAAGGTTTATTGAACTATACACATTAGTGTCATTGAGTTTGTTTGTGTGAGGAAAGGACATAGGGAGTTAAGGAAAGAGTGCTTTAATTTGATCTCAACCTCTGGCAGAGACAAATAAAAACTTAACAGACCTTCCACTTAGGGCAGAGTGGGAACCAGTGTGTTTTCACAGTTACATTTTGCCTTATCTATAATGAGAAAACCTCTTCTCTGAGGACTTGGTGTCGGCTGTCTGGTGGAGGGAGGTAAGTGAGGGGGAATAGGAGTTTCTCAAGAGCTCTTCAGCCACATGATCAGAACTACTGAGGTGACACTTCCAGCTCTGCCCTGCAGTCAATCATACGGTCCTTCCAGTGATGCAGATTTCACACCGAATCAACATCCTTCTAGATCTCTTGAGTCTAGTAGAAGCAGAACCAAGTCTGGCTTCGTAAGAAACTATGAAGGCAGGTGGGTTAGGATCTCCTTCTGCTTGTTGTAATTAGGAGCAAAACCAGGGGAGTCAGTAACCAGCAAATGCTGGCTTTGCTGAGAGCTGCAACCAGCAGAGGAGCCAGCTTCATCCTTTAGTGACTCACAGAAGTACCCGGTGACCTGCAGTGAATCTTCCAGGAAGGAGGAGAAGACAGCCATATGAAATTACATAGAAATCTACCCCAGCTCACCAACGTCAGGTGGTCCTGCAATCAGTAACTATGAGTCAGTTACTTGAAAAGCGTACTCACTTGCCACCACATTAAAGATGGGAAAGGGTCTCAGATAGGGGTTGTTATTTTCCCTATTTTTCAGCTAAAAACATTATATAAATAGTGTTTTGTTTTGTTTTGTTTTCATTAAAATTGTCCACAGATACCAGCTAGTTTTGGACTGGTGTACTGCCCTTTGAAGCTACTCAGTAGTAGAAAAGGTTGCTCTGCTGTTTCACAGGTCTCATATTTGAATGTGCCTTCTTGATTTCTTTTGTACTGGACTATGTAAATCCCTCCTTTGGACTCCTTTCCTCCAGGAAGTCAAGCTCAGTGCATCTTCACACAGCTACCCTGGCCAGTCAGAGTTGCTAATTTGCTTGGGTTGGAGACCATGAAGTTAGTCTGGCCTTTCCACAAATGAGAGGACGATACTTCAAGAAACATTTAAATACTTTTTGAAATATGCTGAATCTTTTATCAGGAAATTATGATTATTGAAAAACATCTCAGAAAATGGGCATGGTGGCTTATGTTTGTAATCTTGGCACTCAGTACTTTAGAGGGCAAAGGATAGGGATGTTACACACCTTATATTTTAATTAACTTCATATGAAAGAGTAAAAATAATTTTAGAATATAACATTTGGTCCTGAAAGAAAATAGGCAAAATTAGTTGGGACTTCACATGCAGCCTCTCCCTTTCGCCCTCCCTCCCTCCCTTCCATTCTTCTTGAACTCTGGACCTGGTTGCTGTCCCTGAGCTCTTTAGCTCAAGGCTAGTGCTGTACCACTTTGAGCCATAGTGCCTCTTCAGGTTTTATGGTAGCTAATTGGAGATAAGAGCCTCATGGACTTTTGTGTCTTGGGGCTGGCTTTGATCGTTTTTTTTTTTAAATTTAATTTTATTTTTTTGTCCTTGGTGGGCTTGAACTTTGGGCCTGGTCCTGGTCCCTGATCTCTTCAGCTCTAGGCTACCACCCTACTCCCTGGAGCCAGAGCACCACTTCATTTCTTGAGGTTAACTGGAGATAAGAGCTGACTTTGATCTTCTATCCTGAGATCTCAGACTCCTTAGAAGCTAGGATTACTGGTGTGAGCCACCAACACCTGATCCCCATGCAACTTATTTCTAACCTGTGTTAGAAATTGTAAGTTTTTGAGAAGCAGGCCTGGTGGTACTCACATAGAATTCTAGTTGCACAGGGGTTGGGACACTCGATCGTGACCATCTTAGGCAAAGGTAGGAAACCCTGTTTCAAAAAAGTGAAAAAGGATGGCAGAGCCTACCTTAGGAGTATAGTTCACCTAGCTGAGTACTTGCCTTAGCATGTGGAAGGGCCTGAGTTCAGTCGCCAGGATGGTCACAAAAAGAATGAAAAATGAAAAAAAAAATTTCTGTCATCTTATTAAAGATACTAAAAAATTACCGTGTCAAAATACTTGGAGGGATGAAGTCCTAGATTGACATTTATTAAAAAGCCTTTCTGATAATATATAGAATATATTGCATGTGTGCTAAATTACAAATCTTAGATTCTTCATTAACATCTGCTACTTTGGTTTTGTCTTAATTGACATCCTTACAACTGCAGGAGTTTGATGTTTGGGGTTCTCTATTCCCCATTGTTCAATAAATTCCAACTAGTTACATTCAGATTATCTGTTGTTGTGCCTTTTTGGGGGGGGGTATCATTTTGGGTAGCTTGTAGACTTCCTGGCTTGTAGCTTATGGAGTGTTTGTTTTGTAGTTTTTTGGCTCTTAACCGAGGCAGAAGGCATGTGGAATCTGAAAAGGCAGTGTTACAGAATGTAAGGTTGCATTAAATGACAGGCAGTAGAGTTTGAAGTTTATGATTAACAAGTGTGCCTTTTAAAGTGGGGCAGTACTACCTAGGTTTCAAGATTGGCAGTCAGTGAAAATGAAATGATTCATTTGGTTGTGGTTAATAGTTCTTTCTGGAGCAGTGTTTCTTTAGATGTTGCTTCTTAGGGAAATGTGGCAGTTTAAAATTTCATGAATGATTAAAAGACCAACTGAAGAATGAAGCAGTTTTACTTCCTCTTTATAGAGTTCTGCTGCAAACATGTAGTAATTTAAAACTTTTAATCGGTGACAGTTTTTTAAAATCTGTAACACTTATAATATCCACATTTTTCTGTTATAATACAAATTGAATTTCCTCTTTTTTGTTTTTTGTTTTTGGAAGTGAAGTAGCTTCAGGTACAATATCCTAACTGTAGCTATGCTTTTGTTAGATAACAAAGAATAGCATCTTGGAGAAGATAAATGTTATGAATGTCCAAAGTGGATAATTTAGTTTATTGGATTAGTGAAAAAGGTCAATAATTAGATTTCAACAAGCTGTAAAATAATAATCTCCCTGGTGTTCTGGTAATATGAAAACACATGCATTTTTATTTTGGAACATTTCATTATAGCAGAATTACTTTGTAAAATGTTTGTATATGCATGTGTGGATATTTATATACACATATAGGGGTTTATGAGGTGAAGTCAGGTTGTCCATGTTGATATGGAGGATGGCTTGGGATTGTGTCCACTTCTGGAAAATAACAGGATATTCTGTTTTTTACCACCCTCCCTTTTTTAGGGCCCACCAGAATTTCCACAGCATACACCTGGACCTGTTCCCAGCAGTTTCAGCCAGCCCCCTCGACTTCCTCTGCAGGACCAGTGGAGAGCCCCACCCCCCCCACAGGATCGAGACCCTTTCTTCTTGGGAGGTACACAGTGGAAGAAGGTGGAATGGGGTGGTGTGGAGAGGTTGCGTTAGATGACACACCTCAGCAGCTCCTAGTCACACTGATTGGACATGTGATGAGCAGGATTGGGCTTGTTCTATAGCAGATCTGCCCATCTGACACTAACATTGGACAGTGTTGCTATCTGAAATGTGACCTTCTCACAGAGGAGGAAATTGTTCATAGAAACTGATCTGCAAAGCAATCTAGAAATAAGACGTAAAAGCTAGAAATATTTCTAAGTATCCTCTTCCAATACTTGCAAATTTTGCTCATAGTAAGACACTTTCAGAACTACTTGTCTTAAGACATATGTGGTCTTTCTCTTTTATTGTCCAGTTTCAGGTGAACCAAGGTTCCCCAGTCATCTTTTCTTGGAGCAGCGAAGTCCTCCTCCACCGCCACCTCCCCCCACACTACTGAACAGCAGCCACCCCGTTCCTGCTCAGAACCCCTTACCGTTCACGCAGCCGGGACCAGCATTCAATCAGCAAGGACAGCAGCCAGTGTTCCCGAGAGAAAGGCCCGTAAGGCCAGCCTTGCAGCCCCCAGGTCCAGTGGGGATCCTGCACTTCAGTCAGCCAGGGTCAGCAGCCTCTCGGCCTTTCATTCCTCCTAGACAGCCGTTCCTGCCCAGCCCTGGACAGCCCTTCCTGCCCTCACCTGCACAGCCCAGCCTGCAGGTGTGTAACGCCAGCTGCCCTAGGACAACCAGGCGCATGTGGCTCTGGGTTGCATGACTAGAGGTTTAGTTTTTTATTTCAGTATACTAGTTTGTACTTGCTTAAAGACACCTTTATAACAGATTTGATTATCTCGCTCATACTAGGAGAGGTGGGAGAAGTGATTATCGTTTGGAGAACATTAAGAAATGTCACTATTAGGTTTTTGTTTTTTTTTCCCCAAGGTTGGAACAGTATTAAAATCAAGATGTGTTTTGACACTGTATTTGTTTGCCATGATGAGATTCCTTAAAAGGCTTGCCTGTGTAAATGTAGTGCTTGCCAGATTATTCCACAGTGCTCAGAGGAAAGACCTCCTTTCTCTATACGAGTCAGCAGTCTTGCTCCCCCACATAGTGTCCAACAGACTTGTGTGCCATCTGCTGGTCGGTGTGTCTCCTGGGCTGGAGTGAACACTTTCCTCTCTTACCAGCATTCTTCCTGTTTTTCACTTCACAATTATTTAGTGATGGTGCACTTGAGTCAGCTCTGTAGAAATGTATAGGAGCCTAAGCCAAAGCAGGTAAATGGCTTCGATGCACGATGCTAACCGAAGGTTAAATACAGGTTCTTGCTGTTGTTGCCATTGTTGTGTTGCTTAAAGTTTTACATATTTAATTATTTTGTCAGTCTGGAGCTTGAACTTCAGGTCTTCTTTCTTAGCTTGTACGCTGCGCAGCCATTTGAGCCCTGCGTCTACTTCTGAATCAATGTGTGTTTTGTGTTTTTTTTAAAAATTCTTTTTATTAAAAATACAGTCTTCACTGAGGCATGTTAAAATCTAATTATGATTAAGAAAAGGAAATTAGGTATTTCCGTTACCTAGAAGTAGATACTTGTTCAGTCTTGGAGTAGTACAGTCCTCATACTCCCGCTTTTCCCCTGGGTAACTTGTCAGCAGTTGTCTTTCACTTTGTTTGTTGCTGCTCCCGTGTCACAGAGCTTCCCCTGGGGTCAGTTCTGATGAGGAACTCGCATACCTGAGACGGTCTGTTTATTCACATCACCAGTGATGGCCTTCAGACCGATTCTTTCTGGACAGGAAAGACCTGGATAGAGCTGGTTTATGGCTGCATTCAGGAGAGTAGTATCACCGTCGGCCAGTCTTTAGTGACGTTATGACAAGTGAAATCCTCTGTGTGGAGGCTTGTGAGGAAGTGTTGACTTGGGTCATGGTGAAGTCTGTTAACAACTGCTTTTCTCTGTTTGGAACGGAAGGGGCCTCTGCATCCTCCCCTGCCACCGCCTCATCAGCCGCAGCCCCAGCCGCCACCGCCGCCACAGCCCCAGCACCATCAGCACCAGCCCCCTCTGCAGCCCCCGCACCAGCCCCCTCCTCCCCACCAGCCCCCTCCTCCCCACCACCACCACCTCTCCGCTCCTCCCCCTCCCTTGATGCCCATGTCCCAGCCACAGTTCCGCCCACATGTGCAGGCTGCCCAGCCTCAACCCAGTAACACTCGGATGCAGTGTGCCCCACGCCAGGGCCTGCGCCACGTAAGTATCAATGTCTCCTCTCTCTCAACTTGTGGAAATCGGAGGGCGTCATTTCTGAGTTAGATTTTTTTCCACTTTAGTATGCTATACATTTTCTAAAGTGGATCATGGTTATTAGGAAATAGTGTCTTGACTACAAAAATTAGTGACATCTCCTTCCTAGAAAATTCTGTCATGGGGGGCTAGGAATATGGCTTAGTGGTAGAGTGCCTCACCTGCATGAAGCCCTGGGTTTGGTTCCTCAGGACCACATAAACAAAAAAATCCAGAGGTGGCACTGTGGCTGTAGTGGTAGAGCGATAACCTTGAGCAAAAGAAGCTCAGGAACAGTGCCCAGGCCCTGGGTTCCAGCCACAAGATGGCAGAGGGAGGAGGAGGAGGAGGAGGAGCTGTTCGTGCGCATGTAACTTAAGTACTTTTGGGTGATAGTCATTCTACCCTTGCCCTGTGGCTTATTTATTTTAAAACATAATTTTGTTATTATTAAGGTATTGAAGGATCATCATTTCATGTTAGGTAATGCGTATATTGCTTTTTTGGGGACAGTGTCACCTTCTCCTTTGATTTCCCCCAGTGTCCTCCTCCTATCCCTGCCCACAAGTTACACTGTTCGTTTTGCACATAGTAGAATTTGAAAAGCGTGATTGCACTTGTTCACCCTTCCTCCTTCCCTTTCTGTGTCACCTTTTCTAGTCCTCCATAAGAAAATCACAAAAACAAAAGTAAAATCTATATCACCACCACCAATAAAGTGGCTTACTTTTTGACACAAAGATTGTTTTTGTCTCCTTGGACACTGAATGAATTAATAAATGAAAACAGGAAACATTTGCTCCCTGCTCAGGCACCACTCAATGTCCTGGATGTAGAGCAGAAAACAGAGGAGATAGAGTCCTGCCTTTGAGGTGCTTGCATTCAGTTGTGGGAAGGTAACCTGTATCTGTTTCTGGTCTTGCCTTCTCAGGTACCACCAGCAAATGCATACATGGCTGTCATGCAGTAAAGGAAAGTAGGAAGTCATGTATTTCTATGAAAACAGGAGCACAGTAGTCATTGCCTTGTCCTCCATTAAATAACCAACTTTATTTTCAGGAAAAAGTATTTCAGGGTGGCTCCTCATTAGAAAGTCTGAACTGAACTGTGAGGGTTTTTTTTTTTTTTTTTTTTTTTTTTTTTTTTTTGCCAGTCCTGGGCTTGAGCTCAGGGCCTGAGCACTGTCCTTGGACTTTCTCAAGGCTAGAACTCTACCACTTGAGCCTCAGCACCACTTCCAGCTTTTTTCTATGTATGTGGTACCGAGGAATCGAACCCGGGTCTTCGTGCATGCTAGGCAACTACTCTACCCCTAGGACAAACTCCTGGCCCCCATGTCCTTTTTTTTTTTTTGACCCTTGAGCCTCAAGCATGTTCCTGGCTTGCTTTGTGCCTCATTTTTCTTTTCTTTTTTGCCAGTCCTGGACTTGAGCTCGGCCTGAGCACTGTCCTTGGACTTTCTCAAGGCTGGAGCTCTACCACAGGAGTCACAGCGTCACTTCCCCCCTTTTCTCTATGTATGTGGTACAGACGAATGGAACCCCAGTCTTCGTGCATGCTAGGCAAGCACTCTTATCACTAGGCCAAACTCCCTGCCCTGCTCCTCGGTTTTCTTAATGCTTGCCTCTTCATCTGAAGCAATGCTGTTAGGTATTAGCAGACAGCTCTCGGGAGCCTGAATAGCCTTGCAAAGGGACCCACAAGGACTGGAGCTCAGTCCCCCACTGTCCCAAGGTGAAAGTTACCAAGAATCTTTCTTGGATAGAATTTGGTTGTGCCTGTGGCCTTCAGAAAACTTTTTAGTAAGATCTTGACTTAGTGTATGGTTTCTCTCCTATTCTGCTTTGAATTTAGGAGTGGAAATGATGTACCATTGATCTGGTTGATTTGAAGCAAGTAGATTGCCTTTGGCGAGCCAAAGAAAATTATCTAGTGTATTATCTGCAACCAGGTGCCCGACTCTAGGCAAATCGAGCACATTTTACCAGCTCAAGTCCTTGGCATTCTTGTGTGTGTCAGTATTTATGCACCTATGAAAGTGTTTGCCAGGGAGAAAAGTATGTACCTTGCAAAAGAGAAGTTGGTTACCATGGAGACGTATACTATATTTTCACTTTGTGGTGTGCCTTTCCAAATTTCCACTTATAATTAGGTTCTTTGCTTCCTGTGACAGAATGCAGCATCCCAGAATGTCACCAAACGGCCCATGCAGCAGATGCAACCCACGGCTCCCAGAAACAGTAATTTGCGAGAATTACCCATAGCACCGTCGCATGCTATGGAAATGAGTAGCAATAGATGCTCCTCCACTCCTGCAGCAGCTCAAGTGAAGCCCACCACCAGCACGTCCCCTCCCTCCAGAAGCTCACAAGGAAAGACAGAAGCCAAGGTCAAGCCTGTTAGCCCTGTGGCTCAACCAAAGGAAGAAGCAAAAGCAGAACCAGAGGTAGGACATTTTCCCCACTTAAGAAGTCCTCTCTCATTTACCCAGGAAGCCTTCAGCCAGCGTGTACCTTCCCGTGCATGCCTTGCAAATTCTTCTTCCCTTCTAGCCTGGCAGCAGTGTTAGTGAAAGGTGTATTCTCCCGATGGTTTACAATGTTTGATTTTATGTGTTGGCACAACTGTTACGTTACATGGAATTGGCATATGCCAGGCTTACAGATGTTTTCCTTAAAGAGATAGTGTAGGCCTCATAATGACTCAGCTTTGCCATATGGTACACTTCAGTTTATAAACAGTTCTCACATGAGACTTGCCTGTGAGCCAGTGGAACTTGAGATACAGAGTCAGATGGTGTGCTTGATTGGGCTGTGGGCGGTGGACTGTGGATGAGTACAGGGTGTGAGCTATAGACCCTGTGGGCTGTGGGCCGTGGGCTGTGGGCCATGGGCCACTGGCCCCTGGTATGCTCTAGTAGGTCTCTGTAGGTTTCTTTGGAGTCTCACAAGGCAGACTTGTGGAACGTACGATCACCTCAAGATTTTAGGGGGTCTGGTTTGTTGGTGAATACTTGTATTTATTACATGTCTGTGTGTGTACAGATAGATTTGTTAGCCTTTAAATAGGTACAGAATATTGTAAATATGAAGAATAAATGTATTTTGCATGTTTCACTTTTTTACCTATTGAAGGAGGGTAACATGGCTGGGCGTCATTAGTGTAGACAGAAGTTCTTGTGGTGAAGAATGTCCTCAGAAGAATGTAGGCAAGTTGTGATGTGTTAATAATAGAAACCAGTCAACTCCGGTTTTAGCTTTTAAAATTGGTTTGTTTTTTCCTTCATATTTTTTTTCTGATAAATTGCCATAGCAATAGTAATGCTGCCATATCAAACTTATAAAATCAAAACGTTAAGATGCATCAAATAAGCCAGTATTTACGAAAAAAGAAATAAAAGGTGGTGGGGTTAATGTGCCTTTATAATCCATCTATGAAAAATATGTAGATTTACAAGTTGAGCTCTGGATAGTTTATAAAAAATTCTTTGCTAAAAATTGATAGTGCTTTTAATTTGACAGCTTAATTTTAACTTGTATATGTAAGCTGATTTGGTTAAAAGAGGCCAGGAGTTTGCCCAGTGGTAGAACGCTTGCCTCTCGCATGCCTTGGTATCACATACATAGATAAATCTGGAAGTGGTGCTGTGGCTCAAGTAGAAAGCCCAAGGACAGTGCTCAGGCCCTGAGTTCAAGCTCAGGACTGGCGAGAAAGAAAGGAAAGGGAAGGGAAGCAAAGGGGGAAGGAGGAAGGTCATATACACATCTTGTGTATAATAATGCGCTGACTGATAAGACCTAATGGGATCTTCCAGCCGTATTATGTATTAGTGGCCAGGTCTGTTCCTTTTGTTGATAAAGGTAGATGTCTCATGAATTCTTTGGTAGAGCTACTTTATAGAGATAATGTGGTTGACTTTCGAGAGTATTAGCGTTTGCATTCAGGGTCTTATGCTATTAAAAGCAGGCTTTCGTGCTATTGAGCTGTGCCTCTAGCTCTATTTTCACTGTTATTTTTCTTTTTTTGTTTTGTTTCTTTTTGCTAGTCATGGGGCTTGAACTCAGAGCCTGAGCACTGTCCTTGGGCTTTTTCTCAAGGCTGGCACTCTGCTACTTGAGCCACTTCACCTCTTCCAGCTTTTTTTCTATGTGGTACGGAGGAATCAAACCCGGGTCTTCGTGTATGCTATGCAAGCACTCTACCACTAGGCCAAACTCCCGACCCCTTCACTGTTTTATATTTTTTTTTATTAAAGAATTTATTAACGTTGCTTTTTACACCATATTTTAAGTGACAAATTTAATAAGCAAGTGTTCAAGAAGGGAATCTCCATTTACAATCACTGGGACTTAGTATTTAGAACTTAATCAAAATTAGGCTGAGAGTTTGTATGTCATAGAAACATTAATTTATGAACTAAAACATGTCTATAGAGTCATAGGTTTTTTATGTCTGTATAGTTACGTTTATATTTCCACTACCATGTCCATAGCATTGGGTATGCAGATACTGAGTCCTCGCTCTTGTACTGTTTGAATTTAATAGCCACATACTAAGGATATCGTGCGTTCACTTGTATTTTTGAGATAGAATCTTGTGATTCCAACAGTCTGAGCCTTCCAGGCAGCTAGTAGTTACAGATGTAAGTTTAGAGATATGAGCCATCAGTGTCTTAGTTTCAGATGGATTGTTTATGAATGTGAAATGAAACATGCAAATTCCTATGAATGATTTTGTTTTTCTAAAGTATTTCTATGCATATTCCTAAACATACTTTACCTTGACTGCTTGGGAAAGAGCTAATGAGTAACGGTAGTTCTTGTGTTTGGAGCAGTGCGTCTGGGGTCCTATGAGTATCTACACAGCTCTCTGCCTTGGCGCTGGGTGTGCATCTCTGTTGTTGAGGCATGGTTTTCCATATTTTCTAAGTATCACTCCTTGCTCGGGAGTGCTTTCCAGGATAATAGCCCCTCCCCTGCCTTCAGATGTGATGTCCTTGTTAATCTGCCCTCAATTTTGAAAGTAGGTAACTGAGCCTGGTAGATTTGCCCGTATGTTGACCAGCATACCTGTGTCAGGGCTCTAAAGGGTATCTTCTCTATAGTCACCCATCAAGGAGTGACTCTTCACTATATTCTCTCTTATATCTTATATGTGTTTATAATATATAAATATATATATTATTTATAACAATATATAATTTATATATAAAATACATATAAATATTCATAATTTGGGGGGGTTGGTCGTGGGGCTTGAACTCTGTGCCTAGGTACTGTCCCTGAGCTCTTCAGTTCAAAGATACCACCCTATCCCTTCAGCCACAGCCCCACTTCCCATTTTCTAGTGATGTATTGGAGATAACAGTTTTATGTTCTTTAGTGCCTGGGCTAGCTTTGAACCATCATCCTCAGACCTTAGCCTTTAGGATTACGATTACACGCATGAGCCACCTTGTCCAGCTCCTTTTCCCAATTTTAAAGATTTATTCAGGGCAGATAAGATTTGTAAATAGGTGGATTGTAAGTAGTAACACCTGTTTTTGGGGGGGGGGGTACATGTGACTAGGCGATTTTTCTATTTTTATAGTGATAACCCATTTTTATAAAGTTAGCCATTGGGGCCGGGAGTTTGGCCTAGTGGTTAAAGTGCTTGCCTAGCATGCATGAAGACCCGGGTTCGATTCCTCGGAACCACATACATAGAAAAAAAAAAAAAAAAGCCAGAAGTGGTGCTGAGGCTGAAGTGGCAGAGCTCTAGCCTTGAGAAAGTCCAAGGACAGTGCTCAGGCCCTGAGCTCAAGCCCAGGACTGGCAAAAAAAAAAAAATAAATAAAGTTAGCCATTGTTAAAATGTTTTTTTAACAAATTTTGAATCGTTACCTTTTTATATAAACTTTCCTTATTGTGTAATTTCTATAAAAATACTGTATTTCTTAAAATTTTTACTTTATAATATAATAAAGGTAATGTACAGGGGCTAGGAGTGTGGCCTGGTGGTAGAGTGCTTGTCTAGCATGCATGAAGTCCTGGGTTTGATTTCTCCGTACCACATATACAGAAAAAGCAGGAAGTGGTGCTGTGGGTCAGGTGGTAGAGCTCTAGCCTTGAGAAAGCCCAAGGACAGTGGCCACGCACTGAGCTCAAGCCCTAGGACTGGCCAAAAAAAAAAAAAGGTGATGTAACAGGGATTACACTTAACATGAGTCAGGTAATGAGTCCGTTTCTTTTCATACATCATCTTCCCTTCCCTCACTCTTTCCCAGTGTTGACATCCTGTTTCCACCCATGAGTTGTATAGTTTACTTTATCACTGTCCAGTGACCTCCACTGCTGCACCTTTTCACCCTTTTGTTTTTCCCCTACTTTCCCCAAAGACATACCATATATAAACAGAACCATCAATCATTTTTTTCCTTTTAAAAAGAGATCTTTGTTTCCATATCTTGGAGTTGGTTTCGGGGTGTGTGTGTGTGTGTATGTGTATAAAATCTTGGGGCCGCAAGTTTGGCTTAGTGGTAGAGTGCTTGCTTACCGTTCAGGAAGACCCAGGTTCAGTTCCTCAGTACCACATAGAAAATGCTGGAAGTGGTGCTGTTGCTCAAGTGGTAGAGCTCTAGCCTTGAGAAAACCCAAAGCACAATGCTCAGGCCCTGAGTTCAACCCCCAGGACTGGCAGAGTGTGTGTGTGTGTGTGTGTGTGTGTGTGTGTGTGTGTGTGTGTGTGTGTGTGTGTGTGTGTGTGTGTGTGTGTGTGTGTGTGTGTGTACGTGTGTACGTGTGTACGTGTGTACCTGCGTCCTTGCATTTATATAAAATTATATACGTGTGTGTGTGTGTGTGTGATCTTATATACATGTAAGGAGGCAGGTAGGCATTGTGCCATTGCACCTTTATGTTTCTCTGCTGAAAGTGTCCTCTTGACCCATGTGAACTTTTTTCAAGAATGTTAAGACATTGTGAGTGGTTTAGGGCTGGACTATTCCATGCATTCCTTCTAAACCATTAATATTCTAATACTACAGTTGGCAACATTTTGATTCTGAGGAGGGTGCCCGAGTTCAAGGTCAGAGAGATTGACTTGTGCTGTTCATTATAGCCAATTATTCTGTGACAAATGAGTTTGAGGTCAGGCTGAAAATTCTCTACAAAAAATCAATAGTTCTAATCAGGGCCTTTCAGGACATTTATACCCCACCTTTTGTTGGTTTGTCAGGGAAGAGCCAGATAAAACCCATGTGACAGTGGGACCTCACTACTGTTGCCATTCCTATTTGAAACATTTTGATATCTTAAATGGATAGTTTAATTGGTTTCAAACTTGTAAATGAGTGGAAATTTACATTATTTCGTTGCTGGTATGCTGATAAGATTTTCCAAATTAGCTTTAGCTATGTAGTTTTTTTTCTCCTTCCCAGAGGAAGGAATTATACTAGTCTTTAGGAAGATTTGGAAGGCCTTTCAAACACTAAATTGAAAGGTTTGTGGATTTAAGACTGCTTAGTTTGTCCAAACAGATTGGTTTCCTTGCTGTGTTTAGCAAGGTAAAACTGTGCATTTTTTCATTTCAGTTTCCCGATGAAGATGAAGAAACAAGGTTATATCGTTTAAAGATAGAGGAGCAGAAACGCCTAAGAGAAGAGATCTTGAAACAGAAGGAGCTACGACGGCAGCAGCAGGCTGGTGCCAGGAAGAAGGAGCTGCTGGAGAGACTTGCACAGCAGCAGCAGCAGCAACAACAGCAACAGCAACTGTATGCTCCGCCAGCTCCAGTGGAGCACGAGGAACAGGTGGCTGCACCCTCGCCCACCAACGGTAACCCCCTGCTGCCTTTTCCAGGTGCCCAGGGCAGGCAGAATGTGAAAACAAGACTTCTTGTTAAAAACCAAGATGTCGCTCTCGCAAATGTTCAGCCTAAGACATCAAACTTTGTCCCGTGTGGTGCTAATATTCAGTATCAAGGACAGCAGATGAAGCCACTGAAGCAGTTGAGGCCTGCTAGAACAGTACCGCAAAGTCAAGGCCAGTCGCCACACAAAGTACTCCAGATCAAACCTGTGGACGTGGAGGAGCAGGCCCCCCAACAGGTGCCCCGAGCAGGGCCCCTCCAGGGCCGGCCACAGGACACGAAGCCTGGCGTGAAGAGGACTGTCATGCACCGGGCTGGCAGTGGCGGTGGCGGCGGCGGAGACGGGCCACATGTCAGCTCCAAAGTCCGGGTGATCACCTTGTCAGGAGGGGTAAGTGGACACGTGTTATGTGCGTCCCTTCATGTGTTCTCTTAGAAGGTCCTGCTTCCCACAGAACGAGGGTTAAAAATGCCTGTGCTGAAATCACATAGTACTCTTTACTCTTGGGAGGTGGTACCCTGTTGTTTAATTCTGGTGCACTCCGGAACCTACATTGATTCTGTTGTCTCTTGAGTCTTACTGAAACACCAGTGTGACATATACTACAGTTACACATTTCTGTTTTAGCTTTTAGTAAATAAATTGTGATAAACAGACTTGTGGTAACAAATTCAACAAACTTGAACTATCATGTGTGTTGTAGAAATAAAATTGTCTTTTATACAAAGTGCATAATCTATTATGTATAGCATTAGAGTCAGTGACCTCCCCGTGGGCAGATAGCAGAGTGAGAGGGTGTGTGTGTGTGCGCATGCATGTGCACGTGTGTACATATATGTGGGTGTCCACTTTTAGGCTACATTGTTTAAAGGTCACCTTTATTTTTTCTTTAGAGGAGTAACAAAATCCTAAATGAAAGACATGTGTATGTTTTCTGCATGGCTTTCAACAATGGACTATTGTCTGTGCCTCATTTCTTTCTTCATAGCACCCATTTTAGATCATGCTCATAAGGCACATGAATTGGGGTTTTCTGCAGTAGTTTGGACAAGTTGAGCTCTCTAAAGTGATGTCATCACAGAGAGATTCCATTACTGAGATTTTCTTGGCAAGAAGGGCATACAGAGAACTTGTTGCCTTATCCTGCCAGATAGTCACAGTAAGTAACTCACATTGGTTTGGCTCTGATTACAGGGAATTCTGTAACAGTTTGTGTGTTGTATGCAGATTCCACTATAAATTGAAGATGAAAGAGGAAGTCTGTAAATAGGAGCTTTTAGGTGAAGCCAGTGAGTAGAGATTACCCTAAAAACACAAGAGAACCACTTTGTTAATTCTAGTTTGGGAACCAGTACATAATCTTATTAAGGAAATAAGTGAGCACTGTAAAGGATGTAGAATGTGGACCTGCCTAAATTTACTGAAGTTATCTGCCATTCTTTGTGATTCCGCCCAGTGGTAGGATGTACTGTAAGGGGGTCCTGGGGCCTCTGCTTTGGACCATGGGAAATGGCCTAGTCTTGAAGAGTTTTGGGCAGACTGTCACCAGTGGGCTGAGCGCCCCATCTCCTGGTCCGGGGGTGACTGGGTACGGCAGTACCCAGTGCAGGGCCACTGGGCTGTCAGACTTAATAGTGTCCACTGCACTCTCCATTTAATTTGAGGGACAAAGAAGTGCTTCCTGGGAGTGGCTTTCTAGAACATTCTCCCAGAAAAGGAAAGTGCATGCTTAGCTGTGTTATTCCAATCAAGGCAGTGAAAATTTTAGAAATTTGACAACAAATGAAGCCAAAAGTTCTTTGTTCTTTGGGCCACACGGAGAACTGTGAGAGCCACAGGATGCCCTCGCAGGAAAGCCAGCTGTCCAGTCAGAATTCTCTTGTATTTCATTTTTTAAAAGGTTGTCATAATGATGCAT
Organism: Megascapheus bottae; assembly: GCF_031878675.1. Classification (NCBI taxonomy): domain Eukaryota; kingdom Metazoa; phylum Chordata; class Mammalia; order Rodentia; family Geomyidae; genus Megascapheus; species Megascapheus bottae. Next base: position 84,332,506 of record NC_143513.1, read on the forward strand.
TCACCCCAGGCGAGCTCAGAATCCATGGGTCCTCAGCGCCCTCTCGGCAGTTGTTCCTGGTTTTGCGTAGGGAGGCAGCATATCCACACCCGCTCTCCTTTGTGAGCTGAGCTGTGTTGTATCCTTAATTAAAGAGAAGTTGTAAGAAAGGTGTAAGGTAGTCTTGGCCCCTTACATTTGACATGTGTGCTTTGTCCCTTCCTTTTGTCCTTAAATACAAGTGCACACACTTTTTCTTAGACTATGCTGAAATAGGTGAGCAGTCAAAGCCACTGTGTTACAGAACCACACTTGTAGTGTATTGTTTGTCAGGGCCTGGAAGCCCTACACCAACACAGGACAGTTTCCTAAGGCAATTGGTGCGGACTAAGTGCCAGGCTTATGTACCATGTTTCTGATTCCCTCTAGACTGGAACAGTTTCCAGCCTTTTATTGTATTTATTGCCTTTGATGTTTTAAAAAAGCAGGGGCTGGTGTACTTTGGGTTTTCCTTTTGAACAGTTTTAGGTTGTGTGTGTTTGGCAGGATGGCCACAGTAAGGATATAGTATCTGCTTTCATGCACCAGGCCAGTGACTTTGTCTAGGATTGCCAAGACAACTGTCCGGGGGTGCAGCCCTTTTAAGTGTGGGGGGTTGAGTGCAGGTATGCTGTGGCTGTGAGCACCCCTCTACCACACTCCTACCTTTAGCTCACCATGTTCCTTCCAAGCTTGTCAGCTGTTGTGTTCCTATTGCACCAGTTTGGTCTTCTTCCTCAGTTTTATTCAAAGAATTACACTGTCATTAATGGCCGGAGTGGTGAGCGAACCTCTGCCAGATGGCATTGTATTCTTTAACATCCATTTTGTCTGTGAGGGAAGCTGTTCATTTCTGTGTGGCCTGTCCCTTCTCTGCCTAGTCCTGGGGCCACCCTGTCTCTTGGAGGCTCCAGGAGTCTTTGTTCATCAGTGTTCCAGTGCTGTGACAAACTGAGGTGATCAACTTGGAAGATTTATTTAATGGTTATAGTCCCTATCCCTTAGGCCTCATCTCCTTGGTCTGTCTATGGTGGCACCATGCATGGTGGCAGAGAATGCCCACTCACTACTGGAAAGGAGGCATGCAGATGGAAGAGGGGGCCAGGTTCTCAGCAGCCCCTTGGAATACACCCCTCGTGAATAACTTTCTTCCACCAGGCCCCAGCTCCTAAGCCCCTGCCTACCATTTCCTAATACCCATGGCTGGGGGCCATGCTTTTACTTGTGACCCTTGGGGAGTACCTCTGAGACCCAAAACATCATGGTTGCACACTGTTCTCAGCAGAATTCCCTTCGGTCCGTACCTCTCTCCTCTCTCTCTTCTTCTTTCCGTCTCTCCCAAGTTGCAAAGGGCCAGGAGTCCTGAGCTGACTAGACTGTTGTGTCCGTTGCTGTGAACTTGGTCATTACTTGACTCTTTGTCACTGCAGGCAGACTGCTTGTAAAGCCTTGTGGCTTTATCAGTGAGCAAAGTTTAGAGCATCTTGTGATTAAGGAAAGGTCTTGGGGGCTTCTTACATGACCTGTTGAGGAAGCTGAGCCTGTGCACTGGGTTCAGATCAACATTCTAGTTAGTCTTTCTGCCCTCTTTTGTTACTTAAGGAAGAAGTGGTACAAGCTCTGGTGAGGTGGGTTCATAATATACAGGGCAGCTAGGTCCTTAGCCGTCGAAACAGAAATAACCTGTGACCGAGGCAGTCTGTGTTGGTACTGTTGGAGCTGATACCTGGAGGAACCCCTTATTTGCCAAGCTCTATAATGAACCAAATTGGGTATGGGCTATGAATATAGAGTAAGTAGGTAAAAAAAGAGACAATAAGATGATGTGTGAATGGTGAGGTGACTGAAGTGAGGGGAACTATGGAGTTGGGGACCTCATAGGCTGTTTCGAGTCCTTGTTAGAACAGTGCCAAGCCATTGAAAAGTTATAGCAGAGAGATGGTGGGGTAATATTGAGGTCCAGTGTGTGAGTTAATTTACTCTTGTTTTTAGAAAAACAAAAGATTTATATGACAGTCATTATTGGCAGACTTTTTTTTTTTTAAGTTTTAACCTGAATGTTGGTATACAGAAAGGCATGAAACAAGGCCCAGAGTTTGGTTTAGCATGCACAAAGCCCTCGGTTCCATTCCTCGGTACCACATACACAGTAAAAGCTGGAAGTGGAGCTGAGGCTCAAGTGGTAGAGATCTAGCCTTCAAAAAGCCCAAGGGGAGTACTCAGGCCCTGAGTTCAAGCCCCAGGACTGGCCAAAAAAAAAAAGGCATGAAGGACATCTATTTTCTCCTTCTGTCCTGCAAATGAGCAGATCTTGACATTTTGGGCCAAGTAAAAGGACAGGAAGTTTGGGGGTAGTTTGTTGGCAGTTTATGCCAGGTTGGGATTCAATACTTTTTGCGCATTCCCAGTACCATGTTTTGAGTCTCGTGCCCTATGGGCTGTTGCTGTTTTTTACAGCAACAGATCAGCAGAGCTTCTAGGACCCACCACCTTCATATGTGCCTCTGTCTTCGCCCGCGTCTGCAGACCTCTGGCTTCTGCTTACTGCTGCTGCTTTGAGGGGACTTTGACCTTCTATTTCCTATTTGTCTTTAGAATTTGAGACACTTCGAAGGATGTTGTGAACAAGAAATGAGATATTAAGCCAAGGCATCCACATGGTTCACTGTTTTCTTTATCAAAGCAGCAGTGGGGAAGGAAAGGGGAAGTCTTCCCCAGAAACTTCTGAGGATGAGAATGATAGTTGTTTCTATAGACCTTTAAATGATAGCAGGAAGTGAGCAAAATTTGGAGGAAGACAAGTAGCATTAATTTTTACTAGTAATTATTTCTGTAATGTTGTCATGCAAAAAAATAAGTTTCCTCCTCTTATTCCTTTGAGTCACAGCGTTCCTGCGACCATGTTTGTTTGGCCTGTTGGTGGCCTTCTGTGTTTGGAAGTGTGAAGGACAGGGCTGAGGCTAGAGTTCTGGGAGACACTGTTGTGAAGGGAAAGTGTGGGGGACAGAGGCAGCCAGGTTGTGAGGGCAGGCCTAGGGGGGGCACAGTTCCCCAAACCGCTCCACCAGGCCCAGTGGGTAGAGAGAGCTCCAGAACAGGCCCGGCAGGTAGAGAATACTCCAGGACAGGCAGGGGGAGGCTATGAGCCCTACCCGCCGGGACAGGCCATGATCAGCAGAGCCAGGCTTCAGGGCCTTAACCACCAGGAAGCCACAGTGTGTGGAGGCCCCCATGTTGCACTCCTAGTGATCCTTTTTCTTTTTGAGGGGAAAGTTGTGTTTTTCATATTTAAAGTCCTGATCTATCAGATCTCCTCAGAGGCTCCGGGCTTTGGTTGTTTCCCCAGAAACCAACGGACCTCGCTTTTTTGGGGGGTGGGGAGGGTCGGTTGTGGGACTTGAACTCTGGACCTGGGTGCTGTCTCTGAGCTCTTCAGCTCAAGGCTACCGCCCTTCCCCTTAAGCCACACTGCCACTTCCAGTTTTCTGGTGACTAATTGGAGATATGAGTCTCATAGACTTTAGTGCCAGTGCTGTCCATCAAACCTCAGCCTCCTGAGTAGCTAGGATTATAGGCCACCACACCCAGCTCAAACTTTGCTTTTTAAAGATTTTCTCATACCCACCGAGGCTCTGTGAGGTTCAGAAAGGCAGATGGTTATGGGAGCCAGCACTGTTCTCGCTGTGCAATGAGGTCAAAGAGATGTGCAGAGGAGCCTTTTCCTTCTGAAGTCCAGCAGTTAGGAGGCCATCTCCCTCATGAGTTTGGCTTGTATTCATTCTGTGTGGACTGATGGGCAGCAGCAGATAGGACAAGATGACGTTGTAGCTTTCAGGTGTGTCTGTGTTGGCATCCTTGTGAGGCAGAGAATAAGCAAGCCTTCCCTGCTAATTTGTCTTCCTAAATCTCCCAGAGGCTTGGGGAGAGAACTGGGACCTTGGGGAGAGCTAGCTTTTCTCCTCCAACCCAGAAGTCTGCAACAAGAAAAGAGAGAAACCTTAAGCGTGTTTGTGTGTGGAAACTTGGTGTGGCTTGCATATCATCTCCTGTGCAGATTCTGTCCAGGTTTCCCTGAGATGGCCAGGACAGGCCCCGCATTGTTGTGGCTGATGGAAACCTGTGCGGTGAGCGCTGTGGCCGTGCGATCAGCAGACTGTGGTGACAGGGAAGTGTGGCCTTATCGGACGGAGAATTCATGAGAGGCTGCCCTGGGACACCACACCACTGTCCTTCTGTGTGTCCTGACAATGTTATCTGTCCTCTCAGCACCGAGTACCGAAATTAATTTAATGTCACCTGAAGACATGCAATTAATCTTTTAGAGGTTTTCATAATACCTTTACAGAAAGAGTTGCCAGTTTGGCGGATTTGGATTTTGGGGTTTAGAAGAAGATAAGGAAAATTAATTTTTCATCAGGGTTAATACAAGCTAGCAGGGCCATAAAGGCTGAGGAAAATGGTTGGGGAATTTGTCAAGTGTTGTCACTCCAGAATAATACTGCTTAATGCCTGATAGGTATAATCAAGGGTTGAGATTTCTATGGAGAGGGATTAATCAATTTGCTTGCTACTGAATGCAAGTCTGTGATATCACTCTTTATGGGGTTTAAGAATGAAAATAAGATTTGATCTGTCAAATTGCAAGAAGCCCTGACAGTATCAAAAGGCATTTTTATCTATACATTTAAACCATTTGTTATAAATAAATTTGTCCTGCTAATGTTGGTGACTACAAACCTCACTTTTGTAATGATTGAACTTGATAAAAAAAGGATCCCCTGAGCTCACTTAAATTCAGATAGTGCCTTATATTTAGCAACAAAGCGAAAACAGTAGTCCAAAGAGACATTTCTATTGTATTCTGTAAAAGATAATTATTTGTGGGAAAAGCCACCAGTACGTCTCATCAGTATTGTTGACTAAGGTTGGCCTGGCTTCTTTCCCTTTGTGTGTTTTGGAAAAAGTAGATTATTAAAATCACACCTATACAACTAATTACTGCTACTTGAAAACTGCTGTCCCCATGCATAGGTTTGGTTTGGTCCTCATTCAGCTTTTTGTCTGTGCCTGTATGGGTATTGATATAAAGGTGTATTTGTTCCAGGTCACAACCTGTTAGCTTATGGACTGCTCGTGTCCTGCTCCTGTCATGTTAACTCGAGGTTAGGATTGTCTCCCTAGTGTTAGCATTTCATTGTGCTAAACTGAAAGGTAATACTTGTTCTCTCAATTGGAAAGAAAAATAAACTTTTCTTACAAAATGAAATAACTTGTTTGTTTGTATTTAAGCCTTTCCTACGTGGTATACTCTTCAACGCACAGCTATAAATGTGTTCGTTCATGTTTAAGTGTTAGTGTAAACTCTTCTGAGGAGGCAGTGTGGAGCCATGTCTTAGGAAGCACAGGGCCATTCCAAAAAAAAACAACAAACAAACAAACAAACAAACAAACAAAAAAACCTGGGACGTTCCCCGAAATTTCCCATGGTGAAAAGTTTTAAAATTAAAAAAAATGTAGCTAGCTTTTTGTAAGAGCTGAGATTGTTGACCCTTTTTAGTGTAACTGCAGTAATTCCTTGAATTTCAGTGTGCTGTGATTTTACTTTGTCTCTGTTTACTTTAGTTTTCTCTCTGGTGTTTTTGTTTCTTAGCTTGGCTTCCCAGGGGGTGGACCTGTGCTGCCTAGCTCAGTGTCCAGCTGGGATCAGGAAGCGACTTCTTCACTCAGACCCCTTGGCCAGTGACCTGGTGGAAGCTGCAGCTCAGTCCCCTGTGTGCTGAGCAGGAGCTACATCTGGGCCCTCTGTGACTCTTACCATCCCTGAATTTCCTTGTTGAGTCTCTTGTTTCCTGGCAGATGTGCCACTTGTTCCAGACAAGACCCACAGGCTTCCAGGGGCCATGTAGGAAGACCACAGACATGTAACGGTCTCAGCAGCAAGAGTCCCTGCTGTGCACCTCTTTCCCTGAAGTGGTGGCTTGGGCAGGTTTACCACTTGTGTCCTGTTTGGAAGAGCAGACTTGGAACTGCCTTGTGTTGCCATAGCCAGAAGTTCTGCCCCCTTTGACATGTTTATGGTTTTTTAGTCGGTGTTACTGTGCTTCCTTCTCTTTTCTTCCATTAAGTTGCATCCTAAAGATAAGGTTGGGGGTTAGCTTGGTCCACTTTATGTAAGTGTTACAAAATGCTTCAGACTGGAGCTGTGTGTGATTGATAACACACTTTTGTAATTAGTTACAAGGAGCACCACACAGGAAAATTGCAGCTCCAAGCCAGCCTGGGCCTCAGCAAACAGTCCCAGCTTCATGCAAGTAGGGAGATAGAAAGTTTACAGTTTGAGGCAAGGATGGACAAAATATTAGTGAGACCCTATCTCAACAGACAAGCTGGGCTTAGTGGTTTACTGGCTCAAGTGCCAAGTTGGGTTTTGCTTGTGCGTGAGATGTTCCGCCTTGTGGGTGGCACTAGGCAGACACTGATCCGTATGCTGCCTTGTTGGTTTCAGCAGGGAGGAGAGAGCGATGGCTTTTTTCACCCAGAGGCCCAGGCCCAGCGGCTTCCTCAGCCTTCAGAAGTGAGACAGCAGCCTGCCCGCAAGGTGACGCTGACTAAGGGGCCCACCCAGCAGCCCCCGCACCTGCCAGTGGGCCCACACACGCACGCGGCCACTGTTCCTCCTGGGATCAGAAGCATCCAAGGTGTTCACCCGGCTAAGAAGGTACTGCCGTTCACTCCCCTGCCCCTGCCCCTGCCCCTGCCCCTGCCCCTGCCGTGGGCTCGTGGGCTTCCCTGGGATGTGGTGCGGTGCGTGGCCCTCAGTGGCACTCACATCAGCTCATGTGGGCTGGTGTTTCTTGTTCCTAGCTCCTAGCTTACAACTCCTCAGAGGCCACAAGCAAGAGGCTGCAGATAAATCTGCTGCCTCCCTGCTCAGATGTCCCACATGCAGAGCTGAGGCTCAGAAAGGGGATACTGAAGCCAGTGGAGCTGAAGTGATAAGGGGCTGAGCTCCTTATCACTTTCTGAGCTCTCAGGTGGGAAGCCTGGCCACCCACTAGTGTCTGTGCCCTGCTGAAGGCCCATCTTATGGTTGGAGTATATGCAGAGCAATGGCAGAGGCCACTTCTCAGCGTTTAGGGAAAGGTGTTCTTTGACTTCCAAGGCCAAGTGACCACAAAGCCCCTGGGAGTAGTAGCATCCTGCCTTGTAAGGCGGATGAGCCAGGCTGAAGGAGGGTGGTGCAGTGGTCAGGAGAGCACAACACTGGGTGCACAGCCTCCTCCCTGCCTGCTGTACAATGGGGGAGTCACGTGGCTAGTCACACATGACTAGCCCACATGACAAGACAGGCCAGACAGATGCCCACAAGGCCCAGACTGGACGCATGTGCACACCCATCCCAGTTCCTTTGTCCTGCCCTCACTTTGCACAGCCACATTTCTTGTTTGAGCTACTGTGGGGTGCATGTAAAAATCTGGTGTTAATATTGTCACTTGTTACAGTCAGGACAGAAACGACTTGTTTGCTTCTAATTTCCAGCTAGTGTCACTTGTAGCTTGTATCATGTTCCCTAGTGTTACTCTGGGACCTGCCCCTTGTGTGATGGAAGGATTTGCGAGAATGGCTATCACCTCCTTACCCCACTCACTCTCTGGTCTGTGAGTTTGAGATCCATGTGGCCACCTTTCTTTCTCTGCCTGTGAGGACTGGAGACCATTTTTGCTTAGCCTACAACTAAGAATTGGAATGAAAACCTCAAGGAACTTGCCACTCTCGGGCTCTTCCCTGCCTTTGCGTTCCTCATTAGCCTCTAAGAGTGGAAGGAGCAGACAGTGCAGGTCTGTTAGCCACCGCCTCTTTTAAGGGTTCCTCAGGCCATGATTCTGAGTTTTGAATGGCCCTCCCTATAACCAGCAGATTGCCCTTTGTGTGCATATATGTACATGGGTGTATATGTATGGTGTGTATACACACATGTGTGCTTCCATGCGTGTGCATGTACATTAGTGGGGTATGTGTACATGTGTAGGTAGGGTATGGCTGGGGGTGTCCATGAGTGGGGTGTATACATACATGAGTGGGAGTGTGTGTGTGTGTGTGTGTGTGTGTATGTATGTATGTATGTATGTATGTAGCCTCGGAGGTGAGGGTAGCAAGTAGCTGGGTGAGGTCTTGTTGCAGAGCCTGTCCTTGAGGATTGGAATGGGAAAGGTAACTTTAGCTTTTCTGGTCAGCACAGACCTGTGCTCCACCATGAGAAGTATGGCTTCAGAACAGCTCCACAACCTCCTGTGTTCCCCACAGATCTCACAGAACAATGGTGGCTCATGGTGTCCCCCTAGTGTAGCTGCAGGCCTGGTCCCTTCTCCCCTGATCATTGTCTCAGCTGATGAGGCCACCTCCCTCACAGGTCATTAGCCACACTCACAGACCTGCTTGTTGTACAGCTTAGTAGATGACACAGGTTGTCAGTGTGTGTCTCTGTTGTTGCCAGGCTATCATGCACGGACGAGGTCGAGGACTGGCAGGCTCCCTATGCCGGGGACGCCTGATGCCAAATAAGCAGAACCTGAGGGTGGTAGAGTGCAAGCCACAGCCCTGTGTGGTGTCAGTGGAGGGTTTGTCTTCCTCCACCACTGATGCCCAGCTGAAGAGCCTGCTGATGTCCGTGGGGCCCATCCAGGTAGGTTTCTGGTGGTGGGGTGCGGGGGCCAGAGTTAGCTGCCTCTCCAGAGGTCTTTGTCCTAGAGAAGAAAATACACACTTGTTCGCATTTTTGATTCCGGAACTTTGCTTTAGTCTTGAGATTCTCAGACACTTACGTATACGTTTTAAGACAGTAAATTCACTTGAAATCTTCACATTATGTGGAGTGTACACACACACACTTTTACGTATTCTTTCATCTTGATACTGTATTCAGTTTTAAAATAGTAAACCTGGGCATGGTTCCTTCAAACAGTCTCACATTAACAGCTCTGAAAGTCAGTTTGGGAGTTTATAAATGGGACAGCAACCCTGATTGTATCTTTTCTCTGAAACTGGGCTAATTCTAATGCTTAAATACTCTGCACACAAGATTGAATCAGAAACAAGCACTGTGCCATGTCTCCTTTGACCTGGTTTTCTGGGGAGCCCTTGGTCTCCTGTGGTCTTTGAGCCTGCAGCTAACTTCAGTGAAGGGATGGATGGCCTGGCTGCTGTCTGTCCCACACCTACTGCCCTTCGCATGGGTGTGGCAGGGGAGCCCAGATAGTAGAGTGTAGGAAGCACAGTATGAGCCGTGTTTCTGAGTGGTGCAGGGTTCTGTCTTTCATCCTACTTTCGTCTTCCCAGGTAAGCCTGGGGAATGGTTTAGGAGATAGAGTTTGTGCCACTCAGCCCCCTGCTGTGGAAAGCCCCACAAGGGCAGCGCGGACAGGATGCTTCAGAGCCACTCCCCATGCTTAGGTCGTGGAGGTTAATTACGGCTGCCTTTACTGTGGGACTCTTGGAGACATAGAAGTATTTTAACTCTGAAAACCTAACCCCCACGATGAGCAGGTTTCTTGTGGGCATTTGGGATTATTTTGTTGATTGCAGGCCTTAGGCCTTGTGTGGAGGGATAGGTATTCTTAGTCAGGTGTGGTGGGGGGGGGGGCAGGAGGAGTGCCGGGGTAGGGGTATAGCCAGACCCCTCACTTCCCCTCCACCCCCACCCAGTCCTGGGGCTTGAACTTACAGTTGGGACACTATCCCTGAGCTGCATCTTTTTTCTTTCTCAAAGCTAGCACTCTACCATTTGGGCCACAGCACCACTTCTGTCCTTTTCTGTTTTTCTGGAATGGAACCCAGGACTTCATTCATGCTAGGCAAGCACTCTACCACTAGGTCACATTCCCAGTACCAAACCCGTGTCTTATTTTATTTTATTGTAAGGATAATGTATAGAAGGGTTACAGTTACATTCATCAGAAAATAGGTACACTATTTCTCAAACCTTGATACTCATGTTTTTGTCCCCCTTTCCCTCCCACAACCCTTCCCAGTCATCTTGTTTTCTCCCTTCTCTTCCCTACTTAAAATAATCAAACAAATGTATATAAAATATGCCATGTAACAAAATCAGATACAGACCCTATCTTTCTTTTTCTTTTTCTTTTTTTGCCAGTCCTGGGCCTTGAATTCAGGGCCTGAGCACTGTCCTTGGGCTTTCTCAATGCTAGAGCTCTACCACTTGAGCCATAGCACCATTTCCAGCACCATTTTCTAGGTATGTGGTACTGAGGAATCGAACCCAGGTCTTTATGCATGCTAGGCAGGCACTCTACCAGTAGGCCAAACTCCTGGCCAGAGACTCTATCTTTTAATGGTGCAAAATGTGTAGTTTCGAGCCAGGTGTGGTAGCTCATGCCTGTAAACCTAGCTACTCAGGATGCTGAGCTCTGAGGATCATGGTTCAAAGCCAGCCTGGGCACTAAAGTATGTGAGACTCCAATTAACCACCAGAAAACTGGAAGTGGTGCTGTGGCTCAAGGGGTAGGGCAGTAGCCTTGAGTTGAAGAGTTCAGGGACAATGCCCAGGCCCAGAGTTCAAGTCCCACAACCAACCCCCCAAAAAGAGGATGTGTGGTTTCTATGCAATGGATAATATAGATTGATTTACAGACACAGATGGGGGGGGGCAGATTAATGTATTTCCAAGGTTATTCTAACAGTTTGTAACCAAACAGTTTACTACTGAGTTCAGCTTTCAGAGTATATGAGAGCCTTGGTCAACTAACTGCTTTGCACCTTGGTCCTCGGTGTTGCTGAAGAGCTGGTGTCTGTAGTCCAGGCTGCCCGTACTCTACACAGACTTCTCATCCTGGGTTCCGACTGCCTGCTCGCTTTCTTGACTAATGTGGGATAGTGGCACACTTAGCCGGCAGGCACTGCTTGCTTCTTCCGGACACGGGTTGGGCCGGGAGCTCCTTAGGATTAGCTTCACGCATGGAACTACCTGCCTTGTCTCGCCTGTCTCATAAGTTGAATTTCATGCTTTGAGATTATGTGCATCTCTTGAATGCCTCCTACACCTGCCACTTTTTCCCCACTGTTTTGAAGATAATTAGAAATTACATTGTAAATAATTTTTAATGACACCACTGAAAAATTGTAGCAGAAGCAACGTTGCAGTTGTTTTATATCAAGGGAAGATCTGAAAAGGAGAACATTTTCTGGGTTATGGAAGGTGCTATGTTCCAGGCCCCTCCATGGCTTGAGCAAGGGCTGGGACCTTGTCTCCCTTCCTAGAGGCAGAGTTCTCAGGCTCTGCCAGCCATGCTACAAGGTGGCTTTGAGTGGGGTTTATAGATGTTTAGACAGAGCATTTATGGACTATTTCACTTCTTAATTAAACAGGAAAGCCAGTGTAGCAGGGTCCTGTCAGCACTGGCTAGGTACACTAGCACTGGCTAATGATGTGAGCTCAGAGACACTGCTTAGAGGTGCTGCCAGGTGGATCCAGGCTTCAGGTCTTTGTCTGTGCTTGGGATATGGCGCCACCTAGTGTTTGCTCCCTTTGCCATAGGCAATAGTGTTGAGCAGAACAGCTCTCCTGTTCTGCTTTCTGAGAGTAAAAGAGTGAAGGGATAATGTCTGAAACCGCTCTTTAGATGGCTGTGGGCTCTGAGGACTTTGTGGGTATTGATGAAACTCTCCCCCCCTTTACGATGTAGTCACAGCCTCCCGAGAGCTAGGAAGAGTAGCAAGACGGCAGGAGGCAGGAACAGTGACACTGGTATAGACCTGGTCTGCTCCAGAATTTTAGATGAGAGAAGGTGCAGTAGACTGAGACTGTGGGGGTCGGGGCAGGGAGAAGGGCAGATGTTCTAGAGCTTAGGCCCTGCCTGGCAGCCCTACCCTCCACCCCCACTCCACTGTCAGAAGGTGCAGCCAGGCGGCCTAGATAAAGAGGCAAGCTCCCTGACACTCCTAAGGGTCTTGTGAAATGCACAATGTCACTGTTTGCTGGGGTTTGCCTAAAATTGTGCTAAGAAGAAAAAGGCATTTTTTAATCCTGTGATAAATGAAATTCCATAATATGAGAACAAAAATTATTCCTTACAAGAGCAAGATATTTGTACGTACTCAATGAGTACAATTCTCAGAGCTTAGGGTGTGCGCAGCAGTCAGTGGTAGCTGTTTCCATCTGTGGCTGTGTGCACACTGTCCTCTCAACTCTACATCAGTTTCATCCTCCCCTCCAGCAGTCCTGATTTAAACACTTCTTTAGTCACGGCCAGCTAGTTTTTTGCTGCTCTGTTGACCCGTCTGAGCACAACCAGCTAGAGCAGCAAGCGTGCAGGCTTTGCCAAGAGGCTGGTTGTGAGTCTGGGCTTCTCTGGTCCTCTCTGGTCCTCTCCTGCAGTGTGCCATTTGGGCACATGACTTTGATGAACTAGGTTGACTGTGTGTATGAAACAGAGATGGGACTTGGGCCCGCATTCAGTGTGGTCAAATGAGCTCGTGTGCCAGCTGTGAATGCGGTCCTTCCATGAGATGTGCTCACAGGGCCACAAACAGCCCTGCTGGGGAGGGTATTACAGCAGTCCCCAGGAAGGGAGAGAGCTGGCCAGCTGAGGCATGTAGGCTCTCGATACTGCCCTAGATTCCCAGAAAACCACAGTGCTCCACGGATGCATACCCCCTACTTTTGTGGGGAAACTACTTTTCTTGTTCTTAATCCTACAGCTTCATCGTCTGTGTTATAGAACACAGCATTGGCTCACAGTGTGTAAGTGTTTACTTTTTACCTGGCAGTGTGACATGAAGTGTTTTGTTTTCCTTCTTCTAGAGTTTACAGATGCTTCCTCAGCAGCGGAAAGCCATTGCGAAGTTCAAGGAGCCAGCCCACGCACTAGCATTTCAGCAGAAGTTCCACAGGTAGCTGTAGGTGATGGAGGAGGGGTGGGCATAGCCTCGAGCTGCGGACCCCTGCCATAGCGTCTGTAAGTCCCCAGGGCAGTTGTGCACAGCACATCCTCTCAGAAGGCTGCATGGCTTACAGATGTGCCTTCCCTGGGGACATACGTGTATGGCTCACAGATGTGTCTCCTGGGTGACTTGACTGCTTTGCAGATCTAGTATTGACATTTCTCTGAATTCCCACAGGCACATGGTCGACTTGTCCCACATAAACGTGGCCCTGATTGTAGAGTGATTTCCCCAGAGTCGGGCCTCCCACTGCACACAATGTGGAGTTTCTTCCAGGAGGCTGCTGGCCAGCGGGACCCATGGAGCGCAGGTCTCCAGTGCAGTCTGATAACAGTCGTTCGGGACGCCAACCAGCCACACAGTGACTCCAGAAGATCGAAACTGTTGGGACTTGATGAGCAGAGTCTGGTGTTAGGTTGCTTCTGATTCTGTTGTCAGAACTCCAGACCTCCTTTTGTTTTGTTTTCTAAGTGCTCTCGGTGCACATAGACCCTGTTCTTGCGACTTCTTGTGTGATTAGCCACAGCGACTTAGATTCAGGAAGGGACACCCATGGCACGTGTTCTGAGTGGTCTCCATAGCGAAGAATACTTGATAATGGTTGCACTTATCTTCAGTGCAGGCTAGAGAAGAGTGTTCTAACCAGGCTTCACAGGGGTGGTTTGCTCGGAAAGCCCTCAAAAGCTCTGGTAAAAATGTAGGTTAAAATTGGGGTGATTTTTGGTGAATGCAGGCACACCCTGGAAAGCCATGGTGTGAGCGGGCATTGGGAATGGTGCCGTGGAGGTGGTGATTCTGCTGCTTGTGCCAACAGAGCCTTCCCGAGCCCCACCCAACTGAGCACGCACAGACAAGCCAGTGCTAGCTGGGTCCAGAGGTCCCTGCCACCTAAGACGGGACAGCTCTGCCACCTCCAGGGAGCCCTCTTGCCCAGTTGCCTGCTGTACAAAGTTGAGGTGCAGTTTGGAGGGCATCAGATCTACTTTGAGTTTTTCTTTTCAGTGCAGCCCTGGGTGGTGTGTTTATGTTGCCAGCCAGGTGATGCACAGTCTCTGCTCCCTTTTTTTTTTTTTTTTTTTTTTAATTTTTTAAACCTATGTTTTAGGGGTCTTTTGAGGGCCTGCCATTCTCCATACACACAGTATGAGACATGCTGTCTGGGGGACACCACCACCCAGAAAAAGTGTGTCCTGGTGGGTATCTGCAGGTGCTAGATGACAGCTGTGTCCGCACTGGGGGTGTAGTCTGATGAGGCGTGCCCTTGGGCCACTCTCGTGCCTGTGATTTCATACACATGTCAGGATGGGGAGGGAGCTAGAGACCTGTGCCCACTTCCTGTCCCTGGCCAGCCACTAAGGAGCGGCCCAAGACTTGCAGCTCTCTGAAGCCACTGTAGAGTGTAGCGTGGCACTCACAGCAGCTGCTCTCTAAAGTTACAGTAGACCGTCAGCTAAGGCCACCAGTATTAGAGATATTCCTTGGAGCCTGAGGGACATGGCCCCATGGGACGTGAGCTCACACTAGTCCGGTCTTCCCTGTACCCACAGCATTCTGGGGATATGAGCAGTTATTTGGGACCCAGGAAACGTCAGCACTCACACAGGATGTTCTAGAAAACCCTGCAGCTCTTCTGCGAGCTCCATTCCAGAAGCCCCTGCCATGCCTCTTGCAGATACAGACTGTGGGCCAGCTCTGGGGACCTGTAACAGACACCAGGGTGACCTGCTGTGGCTAGTTAGACACAGACGTGCTCATAGGTGTAAACAGTAGTTTATTTGGCTCCGTTGAATTGATAGTTCATAGCCGTAGGTGCTAGTTCGAGGATAGCCAGACTGCTGTTGACCACCCGGCCTTGGGAAGGCTTGTACAATCAAACAAGCTTAGCAGGTTTCAGTTTCTCAGATGGCCACCCCGTGTCTGCATTTTATCTCTGAGAAGTAGGCACTAAAGCATGGAAGTCAGTGTGAAGGAACCAAGTCCTGTTTGGGCCCCATTGTCAGAGACAGACTTCAGAGCCACTCACAGCATGCTCTTGGTCCAGAGCAGACATGGTGTGTTACAACTGCACACACGAGCAGGCACGCATCCCAGGAGAGCCAGGCCTTGCCTTGCCTGGTCAGAACAGCCTCAGTGCACAGGCCACAGGGAGTGGGCTCAGTCCAGGCACAGGCTTAGACTCGTGGCAGGAAACCACAGAGAGGGAGAAAGGCAGAATTAGAAAGTCCTGCCCTTCCATTTCCGGTGCACTTCCACAGTGGAGTCCAGCCACGCACCTAACCCGGTGGAAGATCTGCTGCAACCATTATCTTTGTTCTTTTTTATCATGCATTTGAAATGAGATGCAAAAGCATTGGCATATGTAAATACGGACCTTTTAAAATTAAAACGTTACTGGAAATGCTTTCAGCTCAGCAACGTCTTAGCTATTTGTTAGTTCTTTTGTGTTGTCTCATCAAAGTTTAATGGAGACACTTCGGTAATTGTTGATGTGTTTGTGTATACATTCAATTTTTATAAAGATGGTAGTAAGTCAATACATTTACCCTCATCTGTGTATCATTTGTTCACAAATTCGAGTAGCTTAAGCAGTAAACATGGATGGCTATATCTCCTGAGGGATCTGCAGGTGGTGACAGGTTCTTCCCCCCTTCCTTCTGCATTGTTGACTTGTACTGTAACAGAAGTTCACTTAGCTGCTTACCTGGTCATAACCTCGCCTGGCCCCTGGCCTGGCCACACTTGTGAACCCTTACCTGATACTCTTCTGGAGATGAAGTCTAAGCTTTTCTTCCCCAAAGAGAGTCCTCAGAGGCCTCCTCTGAGGGCCCTGCCCCGCCTGTTATTCAGGAATGGGCTGGGCCGGGGGGGACTCCGCTTTTCCATGATGACTTCTAGTCTTGAGTAGGTTCATAATGGGGGTGTGTGAGAGTCCTGAACAGTTGGCCAGGCTGGCATTTCTGAATTGTGGAGCTTGGGGCCTTCTGTAAAGTTCCAGCAGCCTTCTGCCTAATGCTGCAGACAGTGGCTTTGCTGTTCTAGGACCGCCAGCAAGGGGCCAGAGGCAGGGGAGGGAAGAGAGGCTTGCAGGGGGCAGGGGCTGGTATGGGATGACAGTTGTACGTGTCCCTGATGGGGCCTTTTGGGGGGTTCTGTAGCCAGACCCAGAACCCCAGATAGAGAGGCCCTGCGTGGCATTCCTAGAGAGGGCTGCTGTGCTGGGCCCCAGGGCTGGGCTCCATTCCTCAAGGAGCGAGGTTAGGGGGCAGAGGAAGGGGCCTTTGTCAAAGGACAGGGTTTGGGGACATAGCACTTTTCTTAGACTTCTGGTTTGTTTCCTTTTGTTTTGTTTGTTGGTTTTAATTCTGTTAATTCTTTTTGTTTTTCGGTGGTTTCATTGGGCAGGTAAGCTCAACGTGCTCATAGACTGTAGACAGATGCTGGCTGAAGAGAAGCCTTGTAACTTGCTGCACAAGCCCCAGGAGGTCCTGCTGGTGGCTGAGCTTTGTTCTCAGTTGGGCTCCCTGGGCCTCCTCCCAGGTCCCAGGTCCCAGGGCCCTGGGTTTCCCTCCCCTCCCCTTCCAGGGCTGAACTTAGGCTCCAGTTTGACCGCCTCTCCTCCCGTGAGTGGGGTGTGGAGGAGCGTTGAGAGGGACGGCTGGCCCTGACCCTGCTGGCCAGGGGTGCTGAAAGGGAACTAGCTGAGGGTGCCGGGAAGAAGGGACTGAAACCCCTTTCCACAGAGACCTCGGCCAGGCTGGGGAGAGCCTTAGATACTTCACTGTTTTCATAAGCATTTCAGCTATTTAGAAGTTGTGAACAAAGGTGGCATTTCCACCTTCTTAAATGTGACCCCCAAAAGGCATTTGGCCTTGATTTATCACTAAATCCTAAGGATTTTATGTAAGGTTTTTTTGCAACCTATTTAGTTTTTATCTTTTAAAATGCCTAGCTTCCTAGGTACATAAGCCCATGGCCTTGTGTACTGGAACCCAAGCAGCCCACTGATTCATATTGGATCCCTATGTATGCCCTGGCTGTTGGCACCAGCCAGCAGGCCGCCCTTGTACTCACTGGCACTGTCTTTCCTGGAGACTGCCAAACAGCTCACTCTTTGGATACTGTTGGTAGGAATTCTTTAAGCAAGATGGGTCAGTGGAACAGATGCTTTTAGTGAGAAAGCTTTTTCCTTTCCTTCTAACCAGTGGAAGTAGAAAGAGGTTTTTATATCTGTATTGTCCTTGTTTTACTAATTTTGAGAGGTTTGTAGAAAGATGCTTTGTGTAGTTGTGTGTGTGCGTGTGTGTGCATGCGTGTGTGTGCACGCGTGCGTGTGTGCGTGCGTGTTTAGTGTGTCCCACAGATGGCACAGTGCGCTGGTGTGGTGGCTAATGTGCTCTGTATTTGGAGAGGAGGCCTCTGACACGGTGCACACGGTTCTTTACCATACTAACCTCCATTTCGTTTTAAGGCCTGCGCAGTGGGAGCCACGTTGACAGGACCTCGAGTGTCATCCTGTAGAACTTTCTTTCACCCCTAGCCGTATGCTGCACAGTGCTGAGGCCCAGAGGGCAGGCCCGCTGCTTCTCAATTCCGCTTTGCTTCCTACAGGCCAGGGGCGAGTGAGTGAGAAGGCTTTCCTCTGCCAGGCCCTAACTGGCTTCCGTCCTGCTCTTCCTTTCCAGGTACAGCAGGGGCAGCGCCGCGTCCTGAGCCCTTTCTCCTGTGCTGCTCTCCTCGGGTTCTCATGGGGTCACAGCAACCCAGCCTGGCTCCCGCTTCCTCTTCTCTCTCGCTGGAGGCCCATCCCTGCCGTCACACTGACTGCTCCACCTGCCACTTCTCCCCCTGCCCTCTGCGCCCTCTACGCCGCGGCCCTGTGCTGGCTTCAGCATGAGTGCTGGGGAGTCATCCAGCCCGATCGCTAACCCTTTGCTTTGGCAGGCCTGGCCTCCTGCTTCCTCCTTCCAGGTCATGATGGAGTAACGTTTGCTTCTGTTACTTTGCAGTTTGGTTCTGTAGGAGTGTATGGGGGCCGCAGATGCCAGCGTTGCTCAGGTGTGGTTGGCGTGTCATTCATTAACCACCCCCTTCTTTGTTTTTGTCCCTCTGCCTTTGCAGGACCCCAGGCGTAGGTCAGTGTTAGTGGTAGCGCTCTCGGTCTGCTTGGAGGTCGTGGCCGTGTGGCCACATACTGGTCTCTCCGCACCCCTGCGGCTCGGGGCCAGTGGGGCGCCCCTGACTGACTGGGAGCACGCCAAGTGGCTAAGAGCTGAGAGATGGCCACCTGGCTTTCCTCTGGGCTCCTCTTCCTCCTTCCTGTTTCCTCTGGGCGCGGCCCGCTTACCGGTGGGAATGGTTTGGCGGTCTCCCATTGTCGCTGTGCCCCCCCTGGGGCTGTCTCAGAATGTGTATGTGAAGAATAGTCGTGACATAGAAGCAAGGAAATGTAATGTTGTGTATCATTTGTGTGATGGCCTATTGGAAATGTGCTTTGACTGTTCTGTACTTGGAAAGGTGTCAATAAAAACTTGTAGCCTCCACCTTGGTTCTTGGTCTCCATGCCTGAGTGGCCCCACCACGCCGTGTTCCATGCACTGCAGACCCTTGCAAAAGACAATATCCAGCCTGGGACACACTGCTGCTTCTGCCAGGCTGACCAGCCGGGCCACATCAAGGCCACCAGCTGCCACAGGACGTAGGGTCCGAGCTCCCCAGACAGATTCGCAGGCTTGGCACTAGTAAGAAGACTGCAGGTGGGAAAAACCAGGCCAGTCTCATACACGCAGCCTGCCCTGTGCAGACCTTGTGAGGCTGGCACAGAATCGGCTCCCTGGAGTATTGTCTGTACAGCAGACATTTCCAGGCACCCGGACGTTCCCAGCGCACATTCCCAGCCCTGCGCAGACTGGAAGTGTTTCCTGGGCCACAGGCTTCGCCCTCCAGTAAAGGGGGCACAGCGACACCCTTGCTGATCACGTCTGTGGCCTCCAGCCGAGTGCTGAGGGACCACAAGGGACACCGGAAGTAGAGCACAGCTCGGGCTGGCACACAGCACACACACGTACAGCTCTGCGGGTGGGTTGCCCCTTGGTTTGGGTCAGGGTGGCTCAGCAGCCCTGGGTGGCGGACAACACTCCAGGGGATCGCGAGCCTCCAGAACCCCATCTCCCGTCAGGATTATAGGCCTGAGCCTTTTCCGTTCCTAGAAGAGACCAGATTCACTTAGTAAAAACAGTTAATAAATTCAGATGCTGGCCAGGGGCTGGCGGCTGGCTCATGCCCGGAATCCTTGAGAATTTTGATTTGAGGTCACCAGGGGCAGGCAAGTCCCTGAGACTCTCCAGTAAACTGCTCAGAAAATGCTAGAAGTGGTGCTGTAGCTCAAGTGGTAGAGCACTGGTGTTGAGTGCAAAAAGGCACAGAATTCAAGCCCCAGGACTGGCAGAAAGTCTGATACCAGCCAGATAGACACACTGCTAGGTAACTAAGAGACGAGGGATGAAAGGGAAAGCTCATGCTCTGATCCCTCGTCCACGCCGCTGCGCTCTGCCTTGACTCCTGAGAGGCACTGGGGTTTGTCCCCGGGGACTTTTGGACTTGGCCCACTTGTGCAGCAGTTGAAACGTTGAGGCCTGTTCTGTGTACGGGCCACACTTGGCTGAGCGGGTCACTGGGGACGTTTGGTGACTTCCAGCTTTTCCACCTCTTGGCTGTTGGGAGCAGAGCCTCTGTGTACATGGCACTGTGGTATCACTAACCCCCTATCTGTTCTGTGGGCTCTGTGGGCAGAAGAAGAGGTGCTGGTTGGGTCATAATTCTATCTTTGAGGTGCTTTCGTCCTGTTCATACTACAGCTGTACAGACTTTTGGGGGGCCTTACTGGGGTTTGAATCCAGGACCTCATGTTCCAACACTTGAGCCAGGCCTGCAACTCTGGTGGCATTTGTCATTTTTCAAACAGAATCTCAAATTTTTGCCAGCGGCAAGCCTCAAACTCAGATCCTCTTACTTGGCCCTTTATGTGGCTAGGATCAGAGATGATGCACGTTCTCAAGCTCACGCTGCGTTCTCCAGGAGTGTTGGGGTTTTTAGTCCTTAGAACACGCCCTGAACAAGACGAGACCGAGAAAGATTAGGGCCGACTGGCCGCCTTCGCCCAGCCCTCCCTCACCGGAGGGAAGACATAGACGCGCCAGGGAGACCGTCACAGCAGAACTCGTTTATTCCCTAAGTACATTGGGCTAAAATAGGATGCAGGAGCCAATCAGCATAACGGTGGGCAGGGCCTTCCAACCGGGTGGCGGGCTCCATCTCAGCCTGGTGCGGTCCCAAGCCATTTCCCTGATGTGACGAGCCCCACACAGGAGGAGCCATGCCTGACCCCCAAGTCAAACTTGAGAGTGAAGACAGACACACAGCGGAGGTATGAACATGGCCCAGGTGCAGCAGATGCAGCAGTGGAGCTCACTGACTGTGGCCTTGAATGTGAACTTGGTGGGGGTGGGGGGAGCAAGAGTGAAGGAAGGGCTGTTCAAGAAGAAATGTCCTCTTTGCTTGACTTAAGCTGTCATCCCTCTGTACCTCGCCTTTACAATACCAATAAAAATTTTTTTTCTCAAAAAGTGAAATCCGGTCAAGTATCTTTTCTGAGCACAATGGAATGAAATTAGCAGTAAATACCAGGAAGGGGAAATTGTGGAGCACGTCGTATCAGGGAAATGGAAACCTATGCTGTAAAAGGAGGCCTAACTCGTGGCCCAGTGCTCCTTCCCTGGTCTTGGCACCTAGCTGAGATGGTGCCTGCCACCCGGCTGGAAAGCGTGGCTGTGGTTTGTAGGGCCACCTCTGGGATGGAACCCTTCCGCCCTCTTGGACAGCACAGGCATCCTACTCCCTCAATGAGAGGACCTCCCGCCCTGCCCACCTGTGTGCTGATGGGCTCCTGCACCCTGTATTAGCTGAATGGACTTCCTCAATAAACGCGCTCCTGCCTTGACGGGTCTCCCTGATGCGTCTGATTCTCTGGCGAGGGAGGGCTGGGTGCGGGCGGTCCGTCAGCCCTCTCCTTTCTCAGCTCGTCCTGGTCAGGGCGTGTTCTCTCCATCCCTCCTGCGGGTCAGGAGGGACCGAGGACTAAAAACCCTGACAAGAAATGAAGAGGGAGTCACATGACACAACGTGTGGACCAGCCAGCAGCACCAAGCACGTGGCAGGCCAGTGCCAAGGAAAAGGAGCCCTCGAGGGAGCAGCCTCACCACAGCTCTGAGGACGTGCTGGGAAGTACAGACGAAGGCCAACGAGACTAGACTGGAAACATGGGTGCAGCACAGGTCCTTGAAAAGGCTTGGCAACAGCCAGATAAGGCACAAAGGGAGATCCCAATGAGAAGTGAGAGGAGACCGCGCTGAAGAGCTGTGCACCAGCAAGTGAGGCTGCGGGCGGCCTGCAGACCTGCCTAGAAACAGTGAATGCAGACTGAGTGGGAGAAACTGGTGAATGGCCAGCCAGCAGCACCCCAGGGCTAGGACTCTCCCAGAACAATCAGGGAGGTGGAACACTGCTGAGCTCTTTCCACAGGTTCAGAATTAAAGCCAGACAAGGACAGGTAGGGAACATATAACCCACCATCCAAGGTCAGCACAATTCCAGCAAACCAAATCCCGGAGCGCACAACGCAGGGGAGCACGCACAAGCGAGAAATAAACAGGCATGGCAGCACACTTGACTATGTTAAATAAGGTGTGGTGGCACAGGTGACGAACAAGAGGCAGAACAGCCTGGCGCTGTGTGTGCCTCTGTAAACTCCCACCGTGAGCACATGGGTACTCTTCCACCGTGGAGTACACGGGTACCCTCCACTGCGTGTGCACCTGTACCCTGTACCCTCTATCATGTGCAAACCTGTACCTCTCTACCTACCATGTGTACACTTTTACCCCTCTACTATGCTGACTTCTGTCTCCAAACATCCCTCTCCCTGCCCCACACCACTTCCCCTAACATACGCCCCCTCTGCTTCCCCACACCCCTCCTCTGCATCACACCTGTCTTCTTTCTTTCTTCTCTCTCTCTCTCTCTCTCTCTCTCTCTCTCTCTCTCTCTCTCTCTCTCTCTCTCTCTCTCTCTCTCTCTCTCTCTCTCTCTCTCTCTTTTCTGTGCTGGTCCTGAGACTTGAACTCAGCGCCTGAGCATTGTTCCTGAGCTTTTTGGCCCCAGGCTAGAGATTTTCCACTTGAGCCCCACCACACTTCTGGCTTTGTTTAGAGGGGGCAGTTATTTGGAGATAAGCATCTCGCAGTCCTTTCTGTGAACTGTACTCCTCAGATCTCAGCTCACTGAGATCCGAAGCCCAGACTGTTTCTAACACAGTCATCTTTTCTTTTCTCACCACCGCAGGATACACACATCCTGTGTCTGTGTGGGTAGGGCAGGAGGAGGCTGGAGGAGATGTCACGCCGTCATGCATGCTCAGGACAGCCGACATGCTTTTGAACGGCTGTCTGTGGCTATCTGCCTGTATGATGCCACACATATCCAAAGGGCCCTTGGAAGAACAAAGGGCCATCAACCCAAGTTCCTGCAGAAAGAAGGTGCCTGAGGTCTGCAGGGAGAAGGAGGGTTCTTGTCCGTCCAGCCTCAGGGCAGTCTGTCCTTGCTCCCCTCTGGGGAGGTTCTGCAGCCACCTCCATTCCCCCATGTGGCCACCAGAGGGCGCTCAGCCTCCACCGAGGGGACGATGCCGGCTTGGGCTTATTTTCCCCTCCTCCTAACTAGGAAGGTCCCTGAGAGGAACTGGGGGCTGTTCTAAAGCCAGGGCCACTTCCCAGAGAAGGGGTGGGAAGAGGAAAGGGGAGACCTGGCCCTCAGCCACCCACTGCCTTTCAGCAGTATTCAGGTAGCTTGCACCCTGGGGGGGGGGGGCGCTGCAAGAAAGCCAAGGAGGAGTGGACCCTGCCAGCACCCACCCCCTGGGAGCCGTCCTGGAGTGTCTGGAGAAGGATGGGCCAGCATACCAGGCACACCGGGCTCTTCCTGCAGCCTGGCTCTGGAGGGAAGCATCAAGCAGGCAGGCTCTGTGCCCGTACCTTTGGACACAGGTGCCCTGCACAGGGAGGCAGTGGAGCTCCCCTGTGAGCTTCCATGCAGTGGATGCTCCGTGCCTGCCGGCCTGGGCCCAGAGACTGCGGGTGCCTTGTGTGTTTCGGCTCAAGTCAGTTAAGGGGATCAGCGGGTGGGAGTTTCCCAGAGGGTAGGTCTGGATGTGTGTGGGGCCATACAAACCCTGGAGGTAGCCTTCTCACCCCAGCTCCCACTGGAATCACGGTGTCATCAGAAATGAGCTCACACAGAGCTCAGGGTGCAGGAAGCGACTCCATGCCAGCCCTGTGACCTCCACGCTCCATGCCTGCGGCCCACGCTGGCTAGTGTAGAGTGCACTACTCGTGGGTTGTCTTCTTCCTTTGGGAAGCTCAAGCCCAGCCAGCAAAGATGAGAGTCACTGAGTGCTCCCCTGGGGTGCTCCTGTCAGGAAGGAGAAGCCATACCCTGTAGGGCAGCATCCCTGACTTCTCGGAGCCCCATGTGCCTGGGGCAGCGCCCTGGTGCTTTCCTTGGCCCACCACACCCTGCAAACAAGGACGGGGCTATCTGCCTGCTGGCCGGCCCCGTGGGCCTCCTTCCGGAGGGGGAGAACTGGTGGAGAGCTGTGTCCTCGACTAGTCGGGCCACTGCTACCGTCCCAGCCCTCAGCCCCTAGCATCACGCTTGGTTTCAATTCAGGAGACTGGGAGGAAGGCAGCAAATGTCAAGAGGCAGGCAGTGAACAGCTGGAAGTTTTTCAGGCCACAGGGCCTGCCTGCAACCCCAGCCGTGTGGCAGGAAAGCAGCCATAGTGCAGTGATGAGGGAGGCAGGCGTGTCTCAAAAAAACCTGGATGGAGTGCACACAAACACGAGCGGGCAAGGAAAAGATTCTTTGCTTAAAAATCTAGAGGTCTCCTGGGCTGCTGGGCGTTGTGAAAGGACGTCTGGCACCAGGTTTGTCTTGGGGGTTGTCAGCCCACAGAGTGCAGGGGAGATGCAGCCTGTGATTGGACCCCAGGGGATGCACCCGAGGGCCGCTTTCCTGGCCCAGGTCCCAGGGGCAGACCAGAGCCCTGAGCACACGTGAGGAGCTTGCTGGGGCCACTGGCATGGTTCCCCGGGGCAGGCGCTTTGTCACTTTCAGGCCAAATCCTGCAAGCATCCCGAATCCCTTCCCTGGCCCCAGTATCTCCATGAGGGAGTGATGGCAGCAATGGAGCGCCTGGCCAGTGCTCTGCGTGCACCGGATCCCCACAGCCCCAAAGCTCCGGAGTGCTCCCGGCCTCGCCAGGGGACTCTTCTTTCACCTTTCCAACCCTCCGAGCTGGGACACAGGAAGGCTGCTGAGCTAGGGGACAGGAATTCTGCCATGACAGACAATGCTGGAAGTCTCTAAGTTCTTTATTCCGACAATCGAACACAAAGATACAAGTTTCAAGTACATCCTGCTGCGTGTTTAACAGGGACAGAGACACATGGAGTCCTGAGGGACTGGCGGTACCTGTCATACATGCACTGTGCATAAAGCACCCTCCACCCTGCAGCCTGGGTACGGGTGTCCTGTGGACTGAGTGGATCCGCTTCTCTGGACTGTGGCTTCCCTCTCCGTGCCCATCTTGCTGTAACACTGCGTAAGAATCTTTCCCAGAGGGATTGAGGAGAGCAAGCGGTGGCTCTGTCACTCAGCCTTTCCAAAATGGTGTACTCTGGTCACGAGAGCTCCTCCTGGACCCGGCAGCCTTGGGCTCAGTCAGCATCCCCAGAGGGGCCGGAGAGGCCGCACCTCTCACCTGTCTCTGACCGAGGGACTTGCATGTGAACAGAGCAGAGATCACCAACCCCACCCGGACTGGAAACGCTTACTGACACCAAAGACAGGTCTGCGGCAATGGTCTAAGGCCTGGGCTGGGCCCGAGCCCTCACCAAGAGGCTCCAGGGGCCCCACACAGGCCTGACCACAGGGACCAGCCCAGGGGACAATGGAGCTTCCCAAACCACAATACCCTCTAGACAAACTTCACCACCACAGAGGCCTCAAGACCCCACAGCCACACTTCTCCATACCAAGACCGCTGAGATCTGCTGCCCAAAGCACAAAGCAGGGCCTTCAACAGGCCAAGAACCAAGACCAGCCCTCCACGTGGGCAGAGACCTTCTGGCTAAACCCACAGCACTGAGCTGGAAGGGTCTTCCCCTGACCCAGCTGCTGTTGACTGAAGCCAAGGCTGAATTCCGTGTCTAACTGTGGACAGACTGTGGACTGGACGGCGGCGGTGGGAGAAGCTGCTCAGCTGCCGTCCAGGGCAGCTCCATCCTCAGACAGTAAGGCCAGCCCTGCACACCTCAGCACAGGGCAAACCAACCAGTCCCAGCGGCTGGCCACAGGGTGGGAAACTCAGGACCCACTGTGAGAAAGGCCCAGTGAGGCTTCCAGAGGAGCTCCAGGTCCTCCCTGCAGAGCAGAGCACAGCGAAGACCCCTGTGTCCTGCCTCCATGCCTCCCTGGCCCTTCTGGTGAGGAGTGAGGTCGAGGAGGACGGGAGAGCAGGGGTGGGCAGGGTAGCGAGGCCCTGGCATGGGAAAGAGACGAGAAAGACACAGGGGCTTGTCTGCCTATGCTGGTCTCCCATGGAAGTCAGCCTGAACCTGCAGGATAATCAACATAACTACACAGTACAGTGGGGCTCTAGGTTTCCAGACACCGCCACAAACAGTCGTAACAGGAACGCGCAGGTGTTCATACTAACCAGCTGGTGCGTGGCACACTTTATTTCTATAAAACTATTACAAAATATTCCAAAATACATCTGAGGAAATTTACAGCAGTTATTTCTCAATTTATTAATGCAAAAAAATCCTTTTTTTTCTCTGTACAAACTACAGGCTTCATCCTTGTGGGCTCCTCACTGTGTGTGCTTTTAAAAAATAGTCTCTTCTAATAAATTCTTTGAGGTTAAAAATAACAAGAGTTCTTCCAGTTTGTCCCCCCCAAAAGTTGTGTGCGTGTGTGTACGTGTGTGTAACAGTCGTGGTTTCCAAGAACGTGGCCAAAATGGTGATTACAAAGCAAATATTAAACCATGAAGACACTACAGAAGATGGCTGTTACATTGGAAACTAGTTAAATTAAAATAATATATTTTCATATTTTACACTATTTCAACAAAATGAAATGTCATTCAGTTAAGTATTGATCTCTCAAAAAATCTAATTTACAATTCTGTGTATAAAAATATAATTTGCGGACCCCCACGAGGCATGGTTGAGTTTACACTTGCCAGAAAGCAGGAGCGAGGCTGAGGGGCAGGAGAGGGGGAGGGGGGGAGGGGGAGGCAAATAAGAGGAGGCGGAAGAAGGGGGAGGAGTGGGAAGATGGGGGGCGGGGAAGGGGAAGAGGAGGAAAATAAGAGGGGAAAGCGGCTGGAGTGCAGAACTTCGTTTTGCACACTCAAGAAGAGGGGCATGTAGAAAAATAGACTCTGAGCAGGTTGCTTGGCCCCACAAAATAAGCTCTTCCCCGTGAGAACAGTTCACATGATAATAATAAATTATCCAAGACACAAACTAGTTAAGGCTCTTGAAGATCCGGTTCATATTATTTAAAATATCTATTCATACCAAACAAATAAATAGCCAGGAGAGGAGAAAAATAATCAAAATAAAACAATAACGAAAAAAATAATAAAAAAAACATAGAAACTAAACACAACGACAAAACTTCCCGGGGTCTCTGTTTCCTTATAGTCTACTTTGGACTGTCCTACATTATTATTATTATTTATTATTTATTATCATTAAAAGTCTCATTCCGTGCGCGTCCCCCGCCACTGCTGCCCGCCGCCCTCCCGCCCGCCCCGGCCGCCCGCGGGTCCCCTGGCCTTTCAGCTGGACGGGGCGGCCATGCCCAGGGGGTGCACGGCCTCGCCGTCCAACAGCCAGGTGCCGATTCGGTAGAGCAGCCGCGAGTACCAGTGGATGCCCGGGGCGTCCGCCCGGGCCCCGGGGCCGCCGCCGGGGCCGCCTCCGTCCGCGCCGCCGCTCGGGTCCGTGCGCGCGGGCGCCAGCGCGGCCAGCAGCGCGTGCGCCAGGCGGAAGGGCGCGAAGGCCCGGTGCGCCCAGCCGTGCTCCTCGATGACGGCGTAGCACGAGGCCAGCACCCGGTTGACCAGGATGGTGCCCTGCGCCGTGAGCGGCGCGTAGGCGCCCGCCGCCTCCTCGCGGAGGGTCACGCGGTGCACCGCGGCCGCCCGCAGCCGCCGCGCCCCGCCGCGCCCCGCCACCACGTACACGTGCTGGCCCGGCCGCACGCTGCTGGCGAAGAGCGCGCGGCTCCCGGGCCCGGCCGCCCCGGCCCCCGGCGCCCCGGGCTCCGCCGCGGCCGAGCGGTTGTGCGGCGGCGGCGCCACGAAGAGCAGGTGCGCGGCGGTGAGCAGCAGGCGCGCGCGCGGCTCCCGCGTCTCGATGGCGTAGAACACCTTCCGGGAGCCGTCGTCGCGGTCCAGGAAGGCCAGGAAGTCGCTGTACAGCAGCCGGCCCTGCTCGTCGGCCGCCAGCACGCGGTCCCCGGGGCGCAGGTCCCTCACTCGCTTGGTGCCGCCCTGCTCCAGGTGCACCGTGGCCCATCCGGGGAAGCAGCCGCCGGACTTGGCTGCCACCGAGTTCTCTGCATGGAGAGGGGGGAGAGGGGCAGGCGTTGAGCCTCGGGGCCCGGGCCGGCGCCGCGCAGCCCGCCTCTCCCGCCGCCCCCATCCCCCGGGCTCCCCGGGCCACGGCGAGAGGCGGCCGGGCTCCCCGCGGCCAGGACGGCCGGGGCGCGCGGGGCGGGGCGGGGCGGGCACAGCTCCGGCCTTCCCAGCCCGGCGGGCTCGCACCCAGCTCGGCGCAGCTTCCGGGAGTCCGCGCGCCCCGCGGGCACCCCCGCCGCGGCCCGGGTGCGGGCCGGCGGGGCGGGGAGGGGACACGGCTGCGGTAGTTGTAGCAACTGCGCAAACATTCCAGGGAACGGCCCGAGGTGTGAACGCCGAGGCCGCGGTGCGTTTTCTAATGAAAAGCCAATAGAGAGCCCAGCGCCGTCGCCCAGAGCTCCGGGGCGCACGGGAGCCCCTCGTGGAGGAGGGGGCGCCGCGGGCCGCCCCTCCCTATTTACTCAGGTGCTGCCCCTCCCCGCGCCGGCACACACGGCCTCCCTCCCGGAGCCGGGCCTCCCAGGCGCTGTTTGCTCAGCCCGCCGCTCCTCCAGGCACTCGAGATGTGTATTTGAATTTTAAATGGCTCGGCCCGCCGGAGCGCCGGTTCTCAAGGCCCCTTGACTACCCGCTCTCCCCAGCCCCCGTCGCCCTCGGCCGGACAATAACGGAGGGGGGCGGAGCGCGGGCGGGCGGGCGGGGGTCCCCGCCGCCCGTGCATTCCGATCTCCGGGATCATGCTCTCCGCAAATAGAGATCGCCCGAGAGAACCTCCCCGCCGGAGCCACCGCGGGCCTTAATCTGCTCATCGGTTTCTCCGTCATGAAGTGCGGGGCCGCCCCGGGACGCGGGGCGCTGGCCGGCCCGAGCCGTCGAGTCTCACGACCCCCCGGCCCGCGTGCGCGGAATGCCAATGAGCGGCACCCGGGCCCCGGCTCTCCCGGGAGGAGACGGGGGGGGGGGGGCCCGCCAGGGGGACCCCGCGGGCCGCCCGCTCCCGCCGCGGAGCCCCGTGGGCGAGGCCCCGGGCGCCCGCCGCCGCCCCGGCCCGGCTCCCGCGCCTTGGCCTCGGGCGGCTGCGGGAGGCCGGCGTTTTCCTCCCCCGCCGAGCGCGCGGGGACACCGGGGTAGGGTGGCTCGCGCGCGGCCACGCCACGCGGGTTCGGGAGCGAGGGCGGGGCTCCGCGGGACGGCGGCGCCGCGCGCTCCCGAGCCGGCCGCGTGCGCGCCCGGGCAGGCGCCGGGCCCCGCCGTTCCTCCCGGCCGCCGCGGGGGGCGTTGCAGGCCCGGGGAAGGCGGCCGGCGGGGAGCCGCGCGGCGGAGCCGTGGGGGACGGAGCGCCGCCCCTGCCCGCCCAGCCAGACCGGGAGGTCGGCGCGCGCGGCCCGCAGGTGTCCCGGGGCTGGCGCGGGGCCCAGCGGGCGGGACGGGGACTGAGGAAGCGAGTGCCGGCGTCCCCGAACTCGAGGCCCGGGAGGCCCCCGCCCGGCTCCCCCACGCCTCCCGGGGCCCGGAGACCTAGCCGCCCCCAGAACCCCGCTTTCTCGGCCTCCTCTCGGCCTCCTGCGAGCCCAGGCCCGGGGCGCGGGCAGGGGCCCTACCTGCTTTCACCGAGCAGTGGATGTGGGCCTTGGACTCGTAGTAGACCCAGTCGAAGCCGGCCTCCACCGCCAGGCGCGCCAGCATGCCGTACTTGCTGCGGTCCCGGTCGGAGGTGGTGATGTCCACGGCGCGGCCCTCGTAGTGCAGCGACTCCTCCGAGTGGTGGCCGTCCTCGTCCCAGCCCTCGGTCACCCGCAGCTTCACGCCCGGCCACTGGTTCATCACGGAGATGGCCAGAGCGTTCAGCTTGTCCTTACACCTCTGTGGAGAGAGGGGACCCCGACCGATGGACACGTTAGCTGTGGCCCCCTCCGTCTCCAGGCCCAGGGCCCTGGTGGCCGTGGGGACGCTGGGGGGGGGGCATTAGCCGCAGGCAGAGCCTGGCCCCTTGGGGGCCTTGTTGACTATGTTTCAGACATCAACTCCAGAATCTCTTAGAGGTGCCACAGCCAGGCACACTCCTCCGGCTTCTATCCCATCCACTCCCCTGCCCTGGGCCTCCCTCTGCCAGCTCCCCAGGGCCCAGTCCTTGGGAGGGGTGGAGAGGCCAGGTGCCCCCGAGTACTTCTGCGGGGATGTGAGACCCTGAGCTGTTATCAAGGCGCTAGGCCCGCTGGATGCCAGGCCCGAAGGAAGGCCTGCAAAGCGCAGGGGCGGGAGGCCGCCAAGTGCAAGGCAAGCAGGTGAGCTCAGACAGGGCCGAGGACAAACATTCTTGATCCTGGCAGCCACATTCCTTCTCCCTTGGAGCTCCCGTCTGCCAGGCCTGGCTGGGGTCTGATTGTGTTCTTGTTTTGTTTAACCTGTTCCCTTCCTCCCCTCTTGTCTTGGCCCCAGTGCAGAATGGTGTCCGGCAAGTTTGAAGCGCAAACTTGAGAGGTGGAGGGGGCAGGCGGTGGGAGAGGAGGTGGGGGAGGGGGTCCGGACAAGCTGGGCGATGGGGCCTAGAGGAGTGGGTCTCCCCTGGGGCTTCCAGGCGGGCCCTCTTCTGCCCTCACACAGTGGAGCCCGGTGTGGGGGCTCCCCCCACCCCACCATTCTGGAGCCACACTTAGGAAAGGAGACAGTGTGTGCTGGCTCTACTCACTCAACTGCCAGGGACAAAATGGTAAAGGGACATCCCTGAGTGGAGGCAGGAGAAGGGATCTCAAGGGGTCTTTTGTAGAGGTGAGGGCTGACCCTCCACCTAGGCTGGGGCCCTAGCTGCCAGGATGGAAAGCTGCTCTTATCAGGGCCCCCAGGTACAGCAAGGGGGACTCTTGCAAAGGTCAGGGAACCTCGCAATGACTGAGCCTTCAAGGGACGGACAAGTTGCGCAACAGGAAAAGTCTTGTGTATCTGGCGGCAATAAAACGCAGTAATATGGTTGTAGAGTTAAACACACAACAAATGGAGGGGGCGGGGACGCTGGGGCGGTAACAGGTCAGTGCTTGCACGTTTCTGGGCCTGCCTGCAGTGTTCTTTAAGGGAAAAAAAGTCCGAAGGGCAGAGTTGGAGTGAGGTCATCTTGAGGACTGAATGGTTTTTTACACGAAAATCAATCCTTAAACCTGGGTCTGTTGGAAGCCGGGAGTGGAAGCTGGTGCGCGCAGGCGCACACCATAATACGCACACGCGCAACGCCAGCTCCATTCCAGCCCCTACCCCACCCGGGTTCCCGGCCTGGCTGGGGGAAGCCAGGCGGCTCGCCACCCGGGAAGCTGTTAGCAGAGGGAGGGCTGGGTGGGGGAAGACCCCGGGGCTGGGGGAAGCGGCTCCACGAACACCGACCTGCAGAACCCCACGGACGAAGCCCGGGCCACTGGGACCCGGCGGCCGGGACCGGCCGAGTCGGCGCCCCGCCCCCTCCCGCGCCCCGGAGGCCGCGGAGCCCCGCGGCCCGGGCTGGCGGCTGGGCGCGCTCCCGCGCCGGGCCAGGCCGGGAAGCCCGGGTGGTTATTAATTCATCGGGTCGTGTGCCGCGAGTCGAGCGGCTGGCGCAGCCACCGTGAAGCCAGCGGGGCCCGCCGGGCGGCTTTGTGTCGGCCGAGGCCAGGTAGCTCCCCACGCCCGACCTCCCCCACCTCCCCCGCCGCCGGCGGCGGGCTGACTGCGGCCGAGGGGCGCCCCAACTTCCACACCCGGCCCTGAACGGCTCCCCCGCCTGGGGAAAGCAGATCCTTTCCGCAAGCCCGAAAACGCCCCCCCCCCACCACCAGAGCGTCTCTCCCCAGCACCCACGGCGCCCGGAGACGGTTCCGCGGGGCGCTTCAGGGGTCCCCGCTCCAGCCCGCCAGGCCCCCCACCCCAGCGCCCTGGCCCGGCAGCCCTCGCCCGGCCTGCGCGGGGCAGTGTCTGTCTGAGCTTCCCGCTCCGAGTTAATATTAACCCGGAGCTCCTGCTCCAGAACGGCTCCGAAAGTTCCACCGGGGACGGTCTCGCCATGGTTGAGGGGCTTGGGCGGCCGTCGCGTTAGAGACAGACGGGGAGGGAGGCGAGACGCAGGAGTGGGGTGCGCACCTGGGCCCCTCCGGCCTGGGCGATCGCCCCGCGCCGCCTGTACCCCCACGCGGGCGCCCCCGAACTCCCGGAACGGGGGCCGGGACGCGCCGCCAGGGTCCGAGTGCTCGGGGCCGCTGCGGGGTCACGGACGGGGGCCCTGGCCAGACTCTGGGCACCCCACCCCTTCTCTGGCCGGTTGTGTCCCCCTCCTTTTGTGTTGGGGACGAGAACAGCCTCTGCCCAGGTGAAAACAAGGACTTGTTTTCGTTTGGGCTGAGGGAAGTTGACGGAGGGTCAGAAGTTCAAACGCCGCCTGCGCGCGCGCGCGGCGGAGAGTGGCGGGGCGCGGGGCGGCTGGGCCCGAGGTCCCCGGCCCGGCGACGGGGTGGGGGAGGGAGCCGGCTGGGGGAGCTGCGGTGGCCGGGCGTGGGGTGAGGTCGGAGGGGGCGGCCGAGCCCGCGCGGAGCCCCCGGCCCTGCGCCCCCGCCCCGCCCTCCCCCCTCCGCGGCCGGGGGCGCCGTCGCGGCGGTGGGATCGGCCCCCCGCCCGGCTCTTTCGGGGCGGTGCCCGGGGCCCGGAGCGGCGGGGACGCACGGGAGCCCTCGCGGAGGGGTCGACGCCCCGGGAGCCGGCGGAGCTGAGCTGCGTCTGCCTCCGCGCGCCGCTCCGCGCGCTCCGGCCCCGGCCCGGCCGAGACCCCGGCTCGACTCCCCCCGGGAGCAGACCCGCGCCAGCGGCGGGACCTCGCGTGTCCTCCGCCCAAGTCGCGCCTTTTAGCCCGGCCCCTCCTCCTCTCGGGACGGGGACACGGTCCCTCGTCCGCGGGGAGTGGGGGTGCGCAGGGCTGAGCGCCGCAGACCCCCTCGTCCGGCCAGCACGCGCGCGGAGCCCCGCGCCCCGTGGCCCGCGCGCGGGGAGGGGGGCGGCCGCCCGCGCAGCGCTCGGGTCGGGCGCGCGTCCGCACTCGCGGTCCGGATAGAAGGTGGTCGGGCGGATGGAGGAGGGGGCAGGGCCGGGAACCGGTCCTCCCGGGCCCCGAGCCTCGCGCCCAGCCAGCTGCCAGCGGGGATCCTCGAGCGGCTCCCCAGCAGCGGGCCGCGGGGAGGGAGGCCGCTCCTCTCCCTCGCCCTCTCCCGCTAGCCGCCCGGCGCGCCGAGCCCTAGGGTAGGACGTGAATATTTTAATAGGGCAGTAAAAAGGATGTTGACCTATATTTGCAAGGAAACCCATTTCTAGCTCCATTCAGACGCGCATGGAGTTTGAGAAAGTCTGGAGCTGGCTGGGAGATTGGCCCGAGGTCTCAGAGGAGGAGGAGGAGGAGGAGGAGGAGGAGGAGGAGGAGGAGGAGGAGGATTCTGCTTCTCTTCGCCCTGCCTGGCATCCTCCCCCGCCCGCACTAATATTTATCCGCTCCTGATTCTTATGCAAGCAGGTTGAAAACTCAAGTGATGCAATGCCACTAAGTTCTAAGTCCCTCCCCCGAGGTACCGCGGGCCGGCGGCGTGGAAGAGCATCATCCCTGAGACGATGGATGTGTCCACCGACGCCGGCCGGGCTGGGCGCGCGGGGAACCGCGAGGCCAGCTACGCGGCGGGCCGGGGCCAGGCCCGGGCCTCGGGCGCCTCTGCCTTTTGTTAGCCCCGCGCCCCGGCCGCTCGCCGCCCGCCCGGGGAGGATTCCGTGGCGTCGTGGGAAGGCCGGCGGCGGGGAAGGGCAGGGCGCCGGCTCCCGGGTTCCAGTGGTCCCGGCTGAGCCCCGGGAGCAACTTCTCCCAAGCCCCCTCCCCCGTGCCGCTCCGCGCCCCCAGCGCCCGGGGCCTGCGGGGGGAGGCCAGCCCCGCGGGGGAGTCCAATCCGGGCCGGGACCCGCGTTCCCCACCCCACCCGCGCGCGGCCACCCGGCGGGACCCTTCACCTCCTGTGCCTCCCGGAAGGGGAGCGGGGCGGGGTGGGGTGGGCAGGTGGGTGGGTGGGGAGGGCGAGGCCGAGCGCACCCGCGGGTCGGGCTGCGCGGCCGCGCGCGCGAGCCCCCGCGGAGCCGCCCGCCCGGCCGGGTTTCTACCTGAGTCATGAGCCGGTCCGCCCCGGTGTTCTCCTCGTCCTTAAAGATGATGTCGGGGTTGTAGTTGGGGGTGAGCTCCTTGAAGCGCTCCGAGTTTCTGGAGATCTTCCCCTCGTACCTGCCGCTGGCGCCCAGCGTCTTCTCCGCCACGTTGGGGATGAACTGCTTGTAGGCTAAAGGGGTCAGCTTTTTGGGGTGGCGCCGCTTCCCGAACCCCCTGCCGGGTCCGCACGCCAGCCCGGAGCCCACGAGCAGCGAGGAGAGCAGCACGAGCGGCAGACACCGGGCCGGCGGCAGCATCTTGTCCCCGGCGCCCCGGCTCCGGATTCTCCCCGCACGGTCTGGGCGCGCGCGGCGGGCGGGCGCGCGCGGCGGCGGCGGCGGAGTGCGTGTGCGCCCGGCTCCCGCCGCTCGCTCGCTCTCTCTCGCTCTCGCTCGCTCTGGCTCGCTCGCTCGCTCCCTCCCGCGCCGCTGCCTCTTTTTCTTCCTATATCACCTTGCCCGCCGCCGCGGCCGGGGACTCGCCGCCGATCCCCACCCAGGCAGGGGCTGCAGTGGCGGGCCGCGGGGCGCTGACGACGGAACACATCGGCGTGGGGGCTCAAGACAGCGATGGAGAGACAAAAAGAGCCCGGGTGTAAATGGTAGGAAGCCCGGGGAGCTTATGAAAGCGCTGCCTCTCCGCACTATATTATAGCTGGCAGGGGCGCGTCTGATTGGCCGCCGCCTCCCGAGCTCGTCTTCTGATGTTAACCCTGAAGACTGCGCTCCCGCGCGCCCCGGCCTCCGCTCACCTGGAGCCCTGCGGCGGCTCCGCCGGGGGCGAGGGCGGGAGGCCGCTTTGGGCCCGGCCCCGTGTCCCCCCGCCTCTCCCCGGAATGGTAGGGGCTTCCGCTAAGACCAGCAGAAGTTTTTGAAGGACAGTCCCCCCCTCAGCTTCCATGATCAAAGTCTCCCAGAGGTGCCGAGGGGACGCGGCGCAGCCCCTGTTACGCGGGCCGCGTCGGCCTGGAGAGGCAGCGGGACCCTGGACATCTCCCGGCCTCGCCAGAGCAGAGGCCACCTCGCCCGCCTGCCCGCCCTGCGTTGCTGCTTCCAGTGCTTTTGAACAACTCTAGAACCTCGTCCTTCGAGGGGCCGAGCGGGGTGGGAGGAGGGAATCCCTGCTTAGGGCCGTGGACTGGAGACGAGGGACCACAGGGGGAGCCGGGCTCCGAGGGCCTGGGCGAAGGGAGCCTGTGCGCGCGGGCCTGGCAGTGGTCAAGGCCGGCTCGCACTCCTCCAGGATCCCGATTGACTGGAGCAAAAGTGCAGGGCCAGGGGGGCTAAATGTGAGACGGAGGCTCTTTCCCACAGCATTGCCCTAAGCCGAGCTTCAGGTCAGCCCCCAAGGACAGAAGAGGTCCAGCCCGAGAGCTCAGGCGGTGTGGGACCAGAGGCGACAGCGCTCTGGCCATCCACCAAAGAGGGGCCAGAACTCGGAGCCTAGAGGTCAGA
Organism: Megascapheus bottae; assembly: GCF_031878675.1. Taxonomy (NCBI): domain Eukaryota; kingdom Metazoa; phylum Chordata; class Mammalia; order Rodentia; family Geomyidae; genus Megascapheus; species Megascapheus bottae. The sequence continues at coordinate 84,367,889 of NC_143513.1, forward strand.
AGTATTGCAGTCTCAGATCTGCTCACCTCTCCCAGGAAAAGAACACCACCACCGAATGCCTCAATTAAAACTCAGAAATCAAATCTGGAACTCCCTTTTTTTTCTTGGTCAGTGGAACCTTCCCTCCTGTCCACTGCTCCTCACCACCCTGGCATACCACATTTCATCAGACTACCCACCAGAAGACCCCGGTCCTCTGCTGCTATCCTGGGACCCAACCCATCCCATGCGTGCAGCCACCCATCTGAAGTGAGCCCTCTCTCAATAGGACTTCTAGTAGTTTTCTCTGCAGCTAAACTTTCTCCTCCCTTCCTTCCCTCCTTCCTTCCTTCCTTCCTTCCTTCCTTCCTTCCTTCCTTCCTTCCTTCCCTCCTTCCTTCCTTTTCTTCCTTCCTTCCCTTCTCCTCCCTCTCTTCCTTCTCTCTCTGTTTTTGTTTCTTCCTTTCCTTTGCCAGGAATCTCAAGAGAAAGAACACTTGGTCCAGCTTGTCTGGCCGCTCACCCTCCCCTCCCCTCCCCCCCCACCCTAGATGAATTCACAAGCTCTCCTACCCTGTCCCCACTTTTTAAGTTTAGGATTAAGAATCAGTTCTCCAGAGAGGTGGACTCCTGGGCCAGGTAAAGTCCCCACGGGGTGCTGAAGAACCAGGGTCTTTGATGGTGGAACTCAGTTGGTCAGCAGGCAGGAGTGACATCTCTCTGGTGCTCTGGGAAGAGCATGCAGGAAAAGGACGCAGTGTCTGCGGCACCGGCGAGGATGGCGAGCCCGAACCACGTGTGGATTGCTCCACAGGGTGGTGCCTCGGCCTGTGGCCTTGCTTCTCCTGTCCTCCCGTTTTCCTTGCTTTTTTTTTGGCCCTTCCTAGAAGTCAAGTAGGCCTTGAACACAGACCTTGAACACACACACACACACACACACACACACACACACACACACACACACACACACACAGTGCTCTCCACAGGGACCGTGGAGAGTGTTTTGGAGGCAAAAGTCTGGGCTGCCCAGAACTGCATGTGGACATAGCTGTCCCCAGGCATGGTCAGCTGCCTCTTGGCTAGCAGTGGAGAGGGGAGGGTTTGTCTGGTGGCCTGCCCTGGAGACAGGGATGACACTTCCTTGTCTGGCTAGCTCCAGACACCCAGAGGGCAGGTCAAAGGCTGGCCTTTCCAGGATAAAGTAAGGATTTGCCACAAAGCCTGCCCCCAGTGCTTTGCTTTGGAGGACGTGCAGGGAGTGGGGGAGCACCATGATAGTGTCTACTGATTGCCTTGGAAACCGGAGTGCCAGACGGAAGCAGAGAGAGAGAGAGGCTGCAGCCTCTGCCCTCAGCCTGGCCTCCAGATCCCTGCCACCCACTCCCGCTCCCCACTCCCCAGCCACGGAGGCCGCCTTCCACCTCCAGACACCAGATGGCTCTCTTTGCCTTTCCCCCTCCAGACAACTTGGGCCCCTCCCTGTGCTGGTTGGAAGTTCCAAACCCCAGCCCCAGGGGCCATTTTGATCCTGTGTAGACTCTGCCCTTCTCTCTGATGGCTTCTCCCTGCACTGCAACCTTCAACCCCCACCCACCCACCCCAGAGCCTGTCCTTCCCACAGGAGCACAGTTGCCTTCTGCCCCCCCCCCCCCCCCCCCCCCCCCCCCCCCCCCCCCCCCCCCCCCGCCTTCCCAGGCATTGCCCCTTCCCCCCTTCCAGCCCCTGCCGCTAGATGGCGTCCTCACTCTGCCTTCAGCTTGGGCCAGAGTGTTTGGGAAATTCCGCAGTTTGGTTTGGAAGGGCCTGGAATGGGGCCTGCCTCTCTGACACCCTCTGTCCCAGCAGCTCTGCCCCACCCCCAGTTTGAACCAGGGGGCCCCACAGCTCCCCAGGCCCACCTCCCAGCCCAGTTCCCACCTGCACTGCCAGTTGCTCTGGGCTGGGCTTTACTCACAACTTTCCTCTTCTCAGATCCCTTGTCTCTTCCTTGTGACCTTTCTGCACAATCTATTTCCCTCCAGTTTTTCTTCTTGAGGTTTCCCAGGTTTGGAAAACTGAGTTTCAGCAAGGGTTTGGCAGCCAGGCCCCTGCACTGTGGAGATGTCACTTCATGTAATCACCAAACCTCACAGTCACCATACCCCGTGGCTCTCTTTGTCCCTGGCCTGGAGGTTGTGTCCCCAGCTGGCTGAAACCTCAGCTTGTGCCCTGCGGCCACAGCCCGTGGCAGTGGACAGAAGCACTGGAATGGACTCGAGGGGACAGGGGCCTGGGGCATCCCTGACCTCCCTGGGCTTCCTGCAGCCATGCGGACGTAGGGCAGTGCAGGAGAGAGCAGGCCAGCTGGGAAGTGGCCAGCACAGGACCGCAGACTGGGGCTGGGAGAGATTGCTGCTGCCCACTGTGCAGGCTAGATGCATGCTGGACACTGTCTCCGCAGGGCTGGGCCTCGGGTACTGGGCAGCCCTACTTCCCACATGCCCCATGACCAGGTGGACCCTGGGGCATCCCTTGTGGTGGCTGCTTGCCCAGCCCCCCCGAAGCGCCATTCAGCTGCTGTCTCTGGGGCTGAGCTTGCCCTGGAACAGACTTTGCTTCCACAGCATGGGAGTCCCTGCCTCTGCGGCAGCCCCAAGTCCTCCCCAAGACTCATGCCCCAATCTGGTTCGTACTACAAGTGGCAGGGAAGGCCCTGTGCCGGCCTCAAAGGGGGGTGGACAGCAGCTCCGGGGCCAGCTGGGGTGCTCAGCCAGCCAGCGAGCCAGAGCAGAAGGCTGCGCTCTGTCAAGTAGATGAGCCAGGCAGGGAGCCAGCCCAGGTGAACAGCAGCCTGAGCCACACCGACCATTCCCTCTCCACCTTCCCCGCCTCCCTCCCTGTGGGTCCCGCAAGGCCTCAGCTGTGTGGTCCCTGTGGGTTGGCTTTGGAGTTGTTGTGGGGCAGGGTGGCCCCAGGTAGTCCAGGAGATGGAGAGGGAAGCCCTGTGTGGGCAGGTGGCCTGGGAACTGGGGCCCTCCAGCCTGCTTCTCCTTGTCTTCCTCTGATCCCCGTGTCCGTGCTGTGCCGGGTACTAGAGACGTCTTGAACTCAACCATTCCGCTATCACCTCTCCAATCTTTAAGCTACTTAAGATGCAACTGCCCCTGGGAAAGTTAATACATGAAACCTGTGCGCGTTAGAATCCGCCGGAGCTTTGAAGGAAGACGCCAGCAAGCAGAGCCTGGGCCTTCCTCCCCAGCGAGCAAATCAAACTTTCTGCTTTGCTGACTTCCTTGATGGGGCTCCTGGGCCTGGCGGGGGTGGGAACTCTGGTGGCCCAGCTGGAGGGGCCCTATGTCCTGGGTCCCTCTCTGAGTGGCCTTGCCTGGCACAACCAGCTTTCTCTGATGCAGCCCAGAAGACTGGACATTACTAGTGAGTTTCTGGTACTTTCTGGTGGGCAGTGAGGGTACTTTGAGGGCTTGGAGCCGGTGGGCAGGTGAGAGCCCCTCCCCAGAGGGCTGGGTCACTGAGGCACGGTGACACAGAGAGGGAACAGGAGGTTATGCTCAGCTATTCTCTCCAATTGACCATGTCTGTGGAGATGACCCTGGAGGGAGAGCCCCGGGCCTGCAAACCCTCCAAGCCCCTCTCAGGGGAGGGAAGACTCAGCGCTTGGTTCCTCCTTCCTTCTCGTCGGGGCTCTCAGGCCGACACTAGGCCACGATAACCATCAAGAGAGTGGGAGGTGGGGACAGCACACCCACCTCTGCCTTGGCCCCTCTTACACCTCAGGGCCACTGAGCAATGTGCCTTCCTGAGAGCAGTTATACCAGGAAACCCCAAATCGCCAGCCAGGTGGCTTCCTAGTCCTCATACAGGAGCCTTCAGCCAGATGGATTCTGAGTCTTCCTCTAGCATGGAGTCTGCGATTAGGTTCCATGGCTTCAAGGAGAGGTGAAGGGTGGGGAGGAGTGACAGGAGGAGACCTGGGTGTCAGGTCCTGTGAGTGAAAGAATAGGTGTCAAGTCCTGTGACAGGTGGAAGCCTGAGCATCAATTCCTGTGAGTGACAGGAGGACAGGTGTCAATTCCTGTGAGTGACAGGAGGACAGGTGTGAATTCCTGTGAGTGACAGGAGGACAGGTGTCAATTCCTGTGAGTGACAGGAGGACAGGTGTCAGATCCTGTGAGTGAAAGAATAGGTGTCAAGTCCTGTGACAGGTGGAAGCCTGAGCATCAATTCCTGTGAGTGACAGGAGGACAGGTGTGAATTCCTGTGAGTGACAGGAGGACAGGTGTCAGGTCCTGTGAGTGAAAGAATAGGGGCCAAGTCCTGTGACAGGTGGAAGCCTGAGCATCAATTCCTGTGAGTAGCAGGAGGACAGGCGTCAATTCCTGTGAGTGACAGGAGGACAGGTGTCAGATCCCGTGAATGACAGGAGGACAGGTGTCACATCCCGTGATAGGAGAACAGATTTCAGGTACCATGACTGAGAGTACAGGCATCAATTCCTGTGAGTGACAGGAGGACAGGTGTGAATTCCTGTGAGTGACAGGAGGACAGGTGTGAATTCCTATGAGTGTCAGGAGGACAGGTGTCAATTCCTGTGAGTGACAGGAGGACAGGTGTCACTTCCTGTAAGTGATAGGAGGACATCAGGTCCTATGAGTGTCAGGAGGACAGGTGTCAATTCCTGTGAGTGACAGGAGGACATCAGGTCCTATGAGTGTGAGAACGACAGGTGTGAATTCCTGTGAGTGACAGGAGGACAGGTGTGAATTCCTGTGAGTGACAGGAGGACAGGTGTCACTTCCTGTAAGTGATTGGAGGACATCAGCTCCTATGAGTGTCAGAAGGACAGGTGTCAATTCCTGTGAGTGACAGGAGGACAGGTGTGAATTCCTGTGAGTGACAGGAGGACATCAGGTCCTGTGAGTGACAGGAGGACAGGTGTCACTTCCTGTGAGTGATAGGAGGACATCAGGTCCTATGAGTGTCAGGAGGACAGGTGTGAATTCCTGTGAATGACAGGAGGACATCAGGTCCTATGAGTGTGAGGAGGACAGGTGTGAATTCCTGTGAGTGACAGGAGGACAGGTGTGAATTCCTGTGAATGACAGGAGGACATCAGGTCCTATGAGTGTCAGGAGGACAGGTGTGAATTCCTGTGAGTGACAGGAGGACAGGTGTGAATTCCTATGAGTGTCAGGAGGACAGGTGTCAATTCCTGTGAGTGACAGGAGGACAGGTGTCAATTCCTGTGAGTGACAGGAGGACAGGTGTCACTTCCTGTAAGTGATAGGAGGACATCAGGTCCTATGAGTGTCAGGAGGACAGGTGTCAATTCCTGTGAGTGACAGGAGGACATCAGGTCCTATGAGTGTGAGGAGGACAGGTGTGAATTCCTGTGAGTGACAGGAGGACAGGTGTGAATTCCTGTGAATGACAGGAGGACATCAGGTCCTATGAGTGTCAGGAGGACAGGTGTGAATTCCTGTGAGTGACAGGAGGACAGGTGTGAATTCCTATGAGTGTCAGGAGGACAGGTGTCAATTCCTGTGAGTGACAGGAGGACAGGTGTCAATTCCTGTGAGTGACAGGAGGACAGGTGTCACTTCCTGTAAGTGATAGGAGGACATCAGGTCCTATGAGTGTCAGGAGGACAGGTGTCAATTCCTGTGAGTGACAGGAGGACATCAGGTCCTATGAGTGTGAGAACGACAGGTGTGAATTCCTGTGAGTGACAGGAGGACAGGTGTGAATTCCTGTGAGTGACAGGAGGACAGGTGTCACTTCCTGTAAGTGATTGGAGGACATCAGCTCCTATGAGTGTCAGAAGGACAGGTGTCAATTCCTGTGAGTGACAGGAGGACAGGTGTGAATTCCTGTGAGTGACAGGAGGACATCAGGTCCTGTGAGTGACAGGAGGACAGGTGTCACTTCCTGTGAGTGATAGGAGGACATCAGGTCCTATGAGTGTCAGGAGGACAGGTGTGAATTCCTGTGAATGACAGGAGGACATCAGGTCCTATGAGTGTGAGGAGGACAGGTGTGAATTCCTGTGAGTGACAGGAGGACAGGTGTGAATTCCTGTGAATGACAGGAGGACATCAGGTCCTATGAGTGTCAGGAGGACAGGTGTGAATTCCTGTGAGTGACAGGAGGACAGGTGTGCATTCCTATGAGTGTCAGGAGGACAGGTGTCAATTCCTGTGAGTGACAGGAGGACAGGTGTCAATTCCTATGAGTGACAGGAGGACAGGTGTCACTTCCTGTAAGTGATAGGAGGACATCAGTTCCTATGAGTGTCAGGAGGACAGGTGTCAATTCCTGTGAGTGACAGGAGGACATCAGGTCCTATGAGTGTGAGAACGACAGGTGTGAATTCCTGTGAGTGACAGGAGGACAGGTGTCACTTCCTGTAAGTGATTGGAGGACATCAGCTCCTATGAGTGTCAGAAGGACAGGTGTCAATTCCTGTGAGTGACAGGAGGACAGGTGTGAATTCCTGTGAGTGACAGGAGGACATCAGGTCCTGTGAGTGACAGGAGGACAGGTGTCACTTCCTGTGAGTGATAGGAGGACATCAGGTCCTATGAGTGTCAGGAGGACAGGTGTGAATTCCTGTGAATGACAGGAGGACATCAGGTCCTATGAGTGTGAGGAGGACAGGTGTGAATTCCTGTGAGTGACAGGAGGACAGGTGTGAATTCCTGTGAGTGACAAGAGGACAGGTGTGAATTCCTGTGAGTGACAGGAGGACATCAGGTCCTGTGAGTGACAGGAGGACAGGTGTCACTTCCTGTGAGTGATAGGAGGACATCAGGTCCTATGAGTGTCAGGAGGACAGGTGTGAATTCCTGTGAATGACAGGAGGACATCAGGTCCTATGAGTGTGAGGAGGACAGGTGTGAATGCCTGTGAGTGACAGGAGGACAGGTGTGAATTCCTGTGAGTGACAAGAGGACAGGTGTGAATTCCTGTGAGTGACAGGAGGACATCAGGTCCTGTGAGTGACAGGAGGACAGGTGTCACTTCCTGTGAGTGATAGGAGGACATCAGGTCCTATGAGTGTCAGGAGGACAGGTGTGAATTCCTGTGAGTGACAGGAGGACAGGTGTGAATTCCTATGAGTGTCAGGAGGACAGGTGTCAATTCCTGTGAGTGTCAGGAGGACAGGTGTCAATTTCTGTGAGTGACAGGAGGACAGGTGTCACTTCCTGTGAGTGACAAGAGGACATCAGGTCCTATGAGTGTGAGGAGGACAGGTGTGAATTCCTATGAGTGACAGGAGGACAGGTGTGAATTCCTGTGAGTGACAGGAGGACAGGTGTCACTTCCTGTGAGTGTCAGGAGGACAGGTATGAATTCCTGTGAGTGACAGGAGGACAGGTGTCACTTCCTGTGAGTGATAGGAGGACATCAGGTCCTAGGAGTGTCAGGAGGACAGGTGTGAATTCCTGTGAGTGACAGGAGGAGCTCTGGATGTCACGTCCTGTGAGTGACAGGATGGTAGGGTGTTAGGTCCTGTGTGCAGCCTGGGCCAGCGGTTGGGAGACTGTAGGGCAGTTTTGTGTGTCTTCACCCTTCCAAGGAAAAATCTCCATTGTTGTGGAGCTCCCTCTTCCTGGGACTGCCCAGTTGGGAGGCAGGAGGGGAGGCCTGCTGAAGGGAGGGTCCCCAGCATACACTGGGCTGTACGACATTCATCAAAGCTGCTAGAAATGGAATCATCAAATGGGCTTCAGATCTGTGCCAACCCTAGCCCTAATATTCATGGAGTTTGGGGCCAGAAACTAGGGTGTGTGGGGAGATTTGCCTCTCGTGGGCGGGCGTGTGCACAGGGTGGCGGTGGCAGAGGCTCCCCACCCAACTCCAGACCCAGCTGCTTGCACAGCAGGCGGGGCCGTCCTTCCAGCGTGGAACACGGCCCCCTGCCTCATCCAAGTGGGTGCACAGGACTGCTGTGGAGGGCAGCCAGGCCAGGGGCCCGCACCTTCTTGGTGGGGTCTACGGCCCCTCCATGCCTGCGTGCCCGCATGGCTCCCCAAGCTCTCTGGTCTGTTGTTGGCTGCTGCTGTTGTACTGGAGCTTGAACTCAGGGCTTGTGCTCCTCCTACCACATGAGCCCTGCTCCAGCCCTGCTCTTGGCGGTTATTTTGGAGACAGAGTTCAAGTCAAAGCCCAGGCTGTCTTTGCCTTGCGATCCTCCGGATCTCAGCCTCCCTAGAGGCTGCGGCCAGTGGCACCTAGCTGTGGGGTGATGCTCTCTATTGGCGATCTGCCCTCAGCACACGCCAGGGACATCAGCTGCACAGCCTTTCTGCTTCGGTGTGGATGCCTGCAGTGGCCCCTGGGTAATTCTCAGACACTGTGGAGGACGGGGTGTCACTGTGGCCCAGGAGGTGAGGTGTAGAGTGCCTTTCGAGGGGCCTGCACAGGTGGGTTAGTGGGGAGCTCTGAGCACCCCAGCCCATTCGGCTTAGGGCCTAGGCCACATCCATCCATGCTCGCTGCTCTCCTGGGCCTGTGGTTGCAGGAGGGATGAGAAGAGAGGAGAGGAGAGGAGAGGAGAGGAGAGGAGAGGGGAGGGGAGGGGAGGGGAGGGGAGGGGAGGGGAGGAGAGGAGGGGCATCAGTGAAGGGGGAGAGGCTGTGAAAGGAATCTCGGGGCTTGGCAGGGAGTGGACCAGGGTCTGTCTGTCTGTCTGTCTGTCTCTCTCTCTTTCTCCCCCTCCCTCCCTCCCTCCCTCCCTCCTTGGAGAGAGTCACGGGGTGCCATGAGCCACTCTGCTGTGGTTCGTTGCGCAGCGTGCCTGGCTGGCTTTGGACTGCAGGACAGACCCGCTCTGCTGTGCTCATCTGCTCTCACCGGGACCTCGTCTGGTTCCGTGTCACAGGCAGAGAAGCAGAAGGTCCCCTCTGCACACATGAGGCCTGTGGGGGAGCCAACCTAAAGCTGGCTGGAGCAGTGAGACTCGATGTGAGGAGCCACCATCGAGGGGTTTCCACCAGGTTCTTGTGGAGGCTGTCACTGAAGCGTGGGCCTGGGGCAGGGGTGGCTCGCGGGGTGCCGTGGGCGGTCCAGGATCACCCAGCCTCGAGGGGTTCGGCAGACTCTGTGGCTTCTGGCTGGCATTGCTCAGGGGTATGACCAGGATTCCCTGTGTCCCACCTCCATCAAATCAGAGGGCCCCGAGCTCTGGACGCGGGTTGGGATGCTTTTCCTCACACAGATGGGTGGCCCAAGACTGAGCCCGGCCTGCGCCTTCCCTGCACGTGTGCCGAGCGCGGCTGCAGGCGGTGCCGGGGTGTTGTGTGCTGGCTCGCTGGCTGCAGGGAAGGCAAGGCATGCTCTGCAGTTGGTGGTGTGTCCCAGCTTCTGGTGACTCTTGGGTGGTGGCTGAGGGGGGCTGGGCCGCAGATCAGCTTCCTGCTTGGACCTGGCCACAGCCGGGAGTCTGCGGAGCTGGGGACTGCTGAGCTGGGGACCTCCAGGCCCCGAGGGGTCTCCTGAAGGCCAATCCCCTGCCAAGCCGGGGACCTCCAGGCCCCAAGGGGTCTCCTGAGGACCAGCCCCACAGAGGGCCACACCTGGGCCGGCACTTCTGTCTCTCAGGGCCCTTGCTCGATGTGAAGTTCAATTACAGCCCTAGGTCCTGTGTGTGTGTGTGTGTTGTATGTGCGTAGTGTGTGTTGTATGTATGTGTATGTGTGCATGGTATATGTATGTGTGGGGTGTATGTGTGTGTATGTTTGTGTGGTGTGTATGTGTGGTATATGTGTATGTGTGTGTGTGTGGTGTGTGTGTGTGTATGGTGTATGTGTACCAGTGTATATACGTGTGTGTAGTGTGTGGTATATATGTGTATGTGTGGTGTATGCTTGTGTGTGTGTGTGTGTGCGCGTGTGTGGTGTATGTGTGTATGTATGGTATATGTGTATGTGTGTGTGGTGTATGTGTGGTGTATGTATGTATGTGTGTGTGTGGTATATGTGTGTATGTGTGGTATATGTGTATGTGTGTGTGGTGCATGTGTGGTGTATGTTTGTGTGGTGTATGTATGTATGTGTGTGTAGTGTGTGTGGTATATGTGTGTATGTGTGGTATATGTGCATGTGGATGTGGGTGTGGTGTATGTGTACAAGTGTATTTATGTGTGTGTGTGCATGGTATATGTATGTGTGGGGTGTATGTGTGGTGTATGTTTGTGTGGTATGTATGTGTAGTATATGTGTATGTGTGTGTGTGTGGTGTATGTGTGTATGTATGGTATATGTGCATGTGTGTGTGGTGTATGTTTGTGTGGTGTATGTATGTGTGGTGTATGTTTGTGTGGTGTATGTATGTATGTGTGTGTAGTGTGTGTGGTGTATGTGTGTATGTGTGGTATATGTGTATGTGTATGTGGGTGTGGTGTATGTGTACGAGTGTATTTATGTGTGTGTGTGTGCATGGTATATGTATGTGTGGGGTGTATGTGTGGTGTATGTTTGTGTGATGTGTATGTGTAGTATATGTGTATGTGTGTGTGTGTGTGGTGTGTGTGTGTATGGTGTATGTGTACCAGTGTATATATGTGTGTGTAGTGTGTGTGGTGTATGTTTGTGTGGTGTATATGTGTGGTATATGTGTATGTGTGTGTGTGTGTGTGTGTGTGTGTGTGGTGTTGGTAAGGTTTGAACTCAGGGCTTCATGCTGGAATGAGTTCTACCACTCAGAGCATGACCCTTTGTTCTGCGTTATTTTCAGATAGAGTCTTGTTTTGTTTTGTTTTGTTTTTTGCTTAGTGTCAACCTGGACCGTCGCTTACCGCCTGTGTTGCAGTGGCTGAGCTCAGGCGCGGTGGCTCTTCTGCCTGGACTGGCCTCATGGTGTGACCTCCCAGTCTCTGCCTCCCTGGTAATTGGGGTTACACGCTTGAGCCTCGGCACCCCGCGGTTCTGGGCTCTTCATTGGTTATCTGGAGAGGACGTTTTCAGATGGGCTCTCCTCTGCGCCTCTGGTCCTTGCACGCACACTGCTCAGCACGGCTGGCCACTGGCCCTTGGTACGTGTGTGTGAGCTCCTTCCCCGTCTGTTCAGTGGCCCCACTGAGCCATCCGATGGGGTCTGCAGCACGGTTTGTGTTTGTGTGCCGGCGGGGGCCATCGGTGTCTTCCACTCAGCCCCTTGGGTGTCAGCTCTCTGCGCCTTTGCAGGCCCACTGGTCCTGGCTGAGCTGGTGCCCACTGGCCACCTGTCAAGGGAGAGAGCTTTCTTCTCGATCAGCTGGTAAGCCAGTGGCCTGGTGGAAAGCACATGGCTGAGTGATTGCTGTTCGTACAGTAGCTCGACAAAACAAAGCAAGCAAGTACATAAGCAATAGCAACAAACACTGCAACGGGAATTTCAACATTCTTGGTACAATTCACATAAGGCCAGGGGACAGTTTGAAGTGACAGCATCTAATGGGTTTTAAACAGAGGAGTTTGCTTTCGAATTATTTGTTTGTTTGATTGTGGTCCTGGGGACCTGAATTCAGGGCCGAGGCTCCCACTTTTGGCTCTTCTGGTAGAGAATTGGAGGTAAGAGTCTCAGACTTTCCTGTCGGAGCTGGCATTGGGCCTTAGCCACTGCACCAGACACCATAATTGGACTATGACAGAGGCCATCGAATTGCGTTAAATTAACCCATCTTTCTGGTTGCGGCTGTTCTTCCTGCTGCGTTTGGACAACAAGTGGAGATAAGTCGCGGTGAACTGGCTGCAGAGGGCCTGAGCGCCCTGGACAGTCACCGAGTCTCTGCAGGAAGGCCTCTCACGCAGTTACCGGAATGGATACACACCGTGGAATTCCACCTGCACACAGGACCTGCTGGGCCAGCCCAGGCTGTCCTCACAGTCAGCTGTGAGGTGCAGGTGGCGACCCTCGGAGAGGAGGGAGGAGGAGATGCCCAGCGTCTCTGCGGAGTGCCCTTCCTCATTCTCTGCCTTGGGATGCCGGAGTAGAGCTGGCTTTGAACCTCTAACATAAGGCGCATGTACCAGAAGGGCCTTCGCGTTCCAGCTCTGTCTGCAGTGTGTCCACTGGAATCCATCTCTCTTTCCTGGGCAGGACACATTGCTGGGGTTTCTGGGCTGATCTGCATCTGTGGGTCTGGCCGTTGCCTCCAGCAGCTTGTTCCTGGCATGGAGGGGCCTGCGAAGGGTGGGATGCCAAGAGAGACCCAGAGGCGTGGGACCAGGCCAAATCCAGCTAGCTCTTCTCCCCTGGCCTTTCAGCGTGGGGAGCTTACCCCGAGTACACAGACCCACAGGCTGACTCCAGCTCTCTGTTTGAGCAGTGCCTAGACAAAGCCTGTCCTGGGAGCCCGCTCTGCTTCCCCCAGCCCACCATGGCAACCGCTCAATTCTCTGGGCTGTGGTAGCCAGTCCAGTATGCGCCCGTTGTCTTGGATGTGTGGGTTCCTTCCCATGGGCAGAGGGCACTTGAATGTGGTGTGCGTGTTTTCTTTCTCATCCTGGTGTATTTACACCCAGGATGTTTTGTGTGTCCCGGTGGAGGAGGGGGCTGGGGTCTCACGGAAAGGCTGTCTCCAGCATGCAGTTGGGGACGGACCTGGAAGCGATCTTGAAATTGCATGCCAATGTGATCCTGCAGCATTTTGACTCAGCTAGCAATAAAGAAGTAGGTATAAAAGCTTCAGATTCCTCAGGCAACAGTTGCATAAAAGAAGCAGTAAAACATGTAATTAGGCAAATCAAATAAGGCACGGCAACGACTTTCAAATATTCCCTCACATATCATTTCCCATTAGTCTATTACATGGCAATGCAGTCTGCATTTTATAATCCTCGGCTGAAGTGAGAGGTGTAGAAGGCCCTCACCCACACTGAGGGGTGTCCTGAAGCTCCCGCCCGCTCGTGGGAGGGAGGACGAGGACAGGATCTGAAAGCACAGCCCTGAGAAGCACAGTGTTAGGGGTCTCCAGTTTCCAGCCCTCAAGGTCTGGTGGTCTCCCTCGCATTTCCATCGGGCAGCTGTGTCTCTGACAGTCGTGATGAAGGTTCTGCTGCCATGTGACAAGCAGTCCATCAGTCACCTTCCTTTCTGGGGATAATTCTAATCAGTGACTGCTCTTGGGCAACGGTTCAGCTCTGCCCTCATCTCTTGGCTAGTCCCAGCTTGGTGGCATTATCTGAGGACAGCATTGGGCGCTCGGGCCCAGAGCCCAGGGCCAGGCAGTGTCGTCCTGCCCGGCCGCAAGGGAGGGGGGTGGCCGGCACGTTGTCTTCAGAAGACACCCATGGCAGCCTTCTGCCACTGCTCAAGCGTACCTGAGGTGACTGGTGTGACTTCTTGGTGGAGGTTTGTGGTGAGACAGGAGGAAGAGGGAGGACTGCGTGAGGAAGTAGGAAGGTCAGAGATAATCTTGCAAATAGCTCGCACTCTTCCCATGTCTGCAGGCAGGGATGGGTGTGGGGTTTGCCCGCTCCAGGGCGCCCTACCCCTCGCTCCCTGGCCTCGTCCTTTCTCCTGTTCCACTAATGGGCCTGCGCTGTTCGGTAACTCTGTGGTCTTGTTGCCTTTGAAATGTCTCCACGAGAGGTCTGGGTATCTCGTCTCATTTATACAGCAGCACATTCCTTACAAAGCTTGGCTAAAGTCAGGGATGTCTGTTCTGGACTGTGCTTTTGGATTTTGGAGAGAGGGCTAAGTTCTAAGGGAGACATGGAGAATCCACACCATCGGAGATTCAGAGAGGGACTTTGAAGTGGTAGGATGTGCGTGTGCTTTTTAGGGACATTTAAAGTTGTGACAAGTTTACGGTCTTTTCTCTCACTTACGGTAGAGAAGGAAAAAACTTCCATTGTTTTAATAGGGAACAATACAGCATTTTCTCCTGATACAAGGTTTTCTAAGATACTTGTTATGAAGGAATAAAAACCCTATTAAAATATTTATACATCTAAACAACCCCAGAAGCCACATACACTATTAGGCCTTTTAGCCCGCTGTTCTGAAAGCCAGATAAATCACTATGCAGAGGGCAAGGACGAAAAATCAAAACAGACACAAAGTGCTTGGAGGGCCGCTGTAAAGGAAGTCATGGAGTGGGTTGAGCAAATCAGCCTCGTCTCTGAGCACAGTGCAGGCCAGAGATGGCCCAGGACACCTCTGCATTTGTACCTCACCCAAAAGGAGAAAGGGAGAGGACAGGAGGAAATGTGTAAACTCGGGGCCTGAGGCCTGACTCACCCACCCGCTTGTCCTGCCGTGGCTGGATAGAGGTAGAGTCCGTGTGTGGGAAAGACCCCTGCACTCTCCTGTGCACACAGCAGTGCTCACCCGCTGGGAGGTGGAAGGGTCTCGGTGTGCATGAGAGGTAAGGATGGTGAGGTGTGAACTCACGAGGAACATTAGCCGTACCAAAGAAGAAACTCCTGCCATTTCCAATGTGAACACGGAGGACGGTGTGCTGTGAGATGGGGCAGGCACGGTGTCACGTCGAGGAGGTGTCTAGAAATAGCTGAATTTGTACCTCTTCACACGACTGGTGTTTGCCTGGGTCTGGGGGTGAGGAACCTGGGTACAAAGTCAGCGGAAGATCTGATGCCCAGCAGATCAACTGTGGTTGAAGGTGGCATACCACGCACCCCAACTTCGCAGAGAGAAGACTTTGAGTGTCCTTAAGACAGGAAAAAGTAACCAGGGCCGATGATAGTGTGTTAATTAGCCTGAGAGCGGTGATTGTTTCATAATAGCTACGTACATCCAAAGTCCTCAACGAGCCGGGCATCTGGTTTAATTCTGTAATCCCAGCTAACTCAGCAGGCCGAGATCTGAAGACCCCAGGCCAACAAATCTGAGAGAGTCTTATCTTCAATCAATTAGCAAAAGGTAGGAAGTGGTGGTGTGGCTCAAGCGGTAGAGGGCCAGCCTTGAGTGGATGACTCTAAGCACGTGTGTAGTAGCACACTGAATACCACAAATATTATAGTTGTTGTCAGCCATGTCTCTGTACCGCGGGAACAAGCGTGCAGGCGGACCCCCGGCCTCAGGCCCAGGACCCTGTCTCGGACCTGAGCCTTTCCTACCCATGCCTCCTGCACACGGAGGTGGGCCTGGCCTCTGCAGCGCCAGCCGCCGTCCTTCACTGTCTTCCCTGTCTCGCCTGATGCTGTGAGCTGACTGCAGAGGCCCTCGAGGGTGACCTAGCCACGCCACCAGGGGACGGGCAGTCACGGGGCCATGTGCAGTCAGCAGCCACCCGGCACTCCCTGGTAATTCACGTCCTGATGGAAAGGAGCAGGTGCCAGGGGCTGCTTCAGCCTGGCCCTGCATGTGTGTGCATGCATGTGTGTGCATGCATGTGTGCATGCATGTGTGAGTGTGTGCATGCATGTGCGTGTGTGCACATGCGGAATGCCTATGTAGAGAAGTGTATGTAGGCACACACGTGTATGTATGTGTGCGTGCGTGTGTGTGCATGCATGTGTGTGCATACATGTGCACACATGCTGAATGCCTGTGTAGAGAAGTGTGTGTGTGCGTGTGTGCGTGTGCGTGTGTGTTTGCCTGGACTCTGGGACTAGGCACTGTTCCGGCTTTCTTGTGCTCAGGGCTCGTGCTCTACTGCTTGAGTCATAGCTCCACTTCCAGCTTTTTGGTGTTTGATTGGAGATTAAGAGTCACATGGACCTTCCTGCCTGCGTTGGCTGTGAGCCACAGTCCTCAGACCTCAGTTAGGTTCACCGGCATGAACGCCTGGCACTCAGCTTGGAGTAGTCTACAAATCCCTCATCTGTCACTCATGGAGATTTAGGGTCCTCGAAACAACGTTCTCAATGAGCCCCAACTAGCCTTTTGTTCCCATTTCCACGCATCCCTCTCAGGATTAACACAGCTAGGAGAGTTGGGCCCCAGTTCTTGGGTACCAGAACCTTGGCTGGCTGTGAGCTGGCGGCTGCGGAGTGGCTGCCAGCATCTTTGGCCCTCTTTGGTCACGGCAGCCTCGGTCCTGCCTCTGGGACCTCTGTGACTTGCTGCCTGGCATCCACGCAGGACCCTGGCAATGCCTGGGAACTGCCTGGAGCCGCTCCTCACACAGCCTGGGGCTTGGGACCCTGAGCCATGTTTCTGACAGAGGAGGCTCAGGGTGCCCGCATCCCTGCGGGGGCCGGGGCCCCTGTGCCAGGGCGATGGGGACTCCTGCAGCAGGATCTCTGCAGCCGGCTGACCAGCTTCCAAACGCCCGAGATTTTCAGGCACAGTTTTGCATCCTGTTGTAAGGAGAGCCCACTTTTCAGGCGGTCTCCAGATGTGACGGTGCTCCCCTGAAATGACATCCTCAGGCTCGATGGTCTTATTGGTGGTGTCAGAGGTCCCCCTGCGTCAGGGGCTGACCCAGGCAAAGAGGAGATGCAGAGGGCCCGTGGGCTAGAAGGAGCCTGGCCTGGCGGGCCCCGGGCTCTGTCTCTGAGAGGCTGTGACACAAAGGACAAACGCTCACAAAACTAGCCCCTTTCTGTCCACCAGCTGTATGGGCATGCGGCCTGCAGAAGACATTTAACCAATGCCTGAAGAACTTTGGCTAGCGTCTGCATGTGCCTCGCCTGTGAGGACGCCGGGTGCTGAGGATGCGAGCCCCGCCGGTCTCCAGGTCTGGCCGGCATGCCAGGACACTGGGTGCATCTGCCGTTCACACCATGGCACACGGTTCCTTCTCCAGGTGCCCCACTCAGGCGTGTGCAGCAGAGACAGTCTACAGATCCTGGCTTGGGTCGTGACAGTCTGGGTTTTAGCTGCGCTTTCTGGGGTTACTGAGCCATGGAATGCTGCTTGGCACAAGGTGACCAGACCTCAACACCCCATATCCCTCCAGTATTGTTGGGCTGGGGGTGTCGGGAGGGCCTGGCAGGTCTCCCCGATCCCCAGAACCTGGGAAGTTATTCCCAGCTGCGAGGGGGAAAAACATGCCATTCCTACCCCAGGTTTGCTGGTAGTTAGAGCCGCAGGTGGTGGCTCGAAGTGTGCAAGGGAGGGAGAGAAAATCAGACAGAACGCTGCCACACTCGTCTCCTGACCGTGTGTGTGACTGGGTGTGTTTCTGAGGGTGCTGTCTGGGCACTCCGCTACCTCCCTTCTGTGGTGATTTCCAAGGCCTCACATGTGGTGGAAGGATGGCTGGCCAGGTTTTAGGAGCCCTTGACTGATGCCACACACTGCCGCGTGGTCCAAGCAGAGCGGCCCGGAGGGAAAACAGAGTGCAAGGCTCATTATCATTAAGTTTAAAGGTCAGTGAACTGAGCTAGGAAAAGAACGTTAGTAGAACACTGATGTTTCTATATTAGGCTCTATCCACGAACCTTAGTATTGGGGAATGACAGAACAAATGAGGATGATGCTTGAAAATACACAGAACATGGCTACAAAGTGAAATGTTCTTAAAATAATGGTATTTAGGGGGCCGGGATGGTGGCCTAGTGGTAGAGTGCTTGCCTACCATGTATGAAGACCCGGATTTGATTCCTCAGAACCACATACACAGAAAAAGCCGGCAGTGGTGTGGTGGCTCAAGGATAGATCTCTAGCTGTGAGGAAAAAACCCACGGACAGTGCTCAGGCCCTGAGTTCAAAGCCCAGGACTGGCCAAAAAAAAATGGCATTTGATTCCATAGCTGCTTTTTCCGCGTTTATGTGATTGTGGCTGTGTCTAGATGCTCATAAAGTCAGTCTTTGCAGGAGTAAATTGCTTTGATTCCTCCGGTTGTTTTAGGTAGACAAATGCCATGTCAACAGAGAAAGGGCTGACGCTCGGCTTGCCTGTGTGAGAGTGTGCAAGTCCGCGTGGAGAGCGTGGCCTGGAGCCTCCTTCACAGGTGGCAGCTCCTCCTGCAGCTCAGGATTTGAGATCCGACCCAGGAGCTCATTTTCCTGGAGCACTGGGGCCCAGGGCTAAGGCACTGCCCGCCACACAGTGTCCGTGACACGCGGGAGTGCAGGGCAGCCGTGTCTTAGGCAGGTTCCTGCTTCCGTCTGGGGAGGACAGCTGTGTGAGGGAAGCCCTCGTTCACCTGGGGATGTGGAGTGCTGGCGGTCACAGGGCAGAGGTTTTGGTGCCCACGGGTCGTGCCGGTCTCCAGAGGGCTGGCCCTGGGCAGGTGAGGTTTCAGCACCTGCCATGCTCTTCAGGGATTCTGTTGCTATGATTGTATCTGTCGTGCTCTCAAAGAAGAAATCTTATCTTTGCTCATGACTGAACATACAAAGGGCTTGGGTTTCCACTTGGCAAACATCCCTGTTTACCTGGAGCTGTGTTCCCTGAACTCAGGCAAAGTTCATCTTTGGCTGATTGTGGAGACAGGGGAAGCTTCGAGTCCCCGGAGCACTGCAGGGCTCACGTGCTCGGCTTGTCTCTGCACGGGGGGCTGTGGGACTACAGTAGCATAGTGGAGAGGATCGGAGGCCTGCCAGCAGACTCCAGACGGCTTAGCGCCACCCTCGCCGACCCTGTCCTTTAGTGTCCCGTGTATGCGCCCCTCTTCTTACAGAACCAAAGAACATACCGGAACTCCTGACCAGTTGACTGTCACCGGCCCTGGGCTGCAGATGCACTGGATGTGCAGCTGGGTTCCCCCAGCCCACCATTCCACCATTCCAGCAGGCCATGCTTCAGACAGAGCCGGGCCAGGGCCCACCAGCTACACTAGCGCTTCTCTTTGGAGGGTTTATTTTCCTACTTAAAAAAAAAAAGGAGTGCCGGGAGCGTGGTCTTGTGGTAGAACACTTGCCCAGCATGCACGAAGACCCAGGTTCGATTCATTGGTACCATACACATAGAAAAAGATGGAAATGGTGCTGTGACTCAAGTGGTAGAGCTGGAGCCTTGAGAAAGTCCAATGACATTGCTTAGGCCCTGAGTTCAAGTCCTGGGACTGACAAAAAAAGGTTAAGCCCTGCGTTTGAACTCAGAGCTGGTGAGAAAGAGAAAAACAGAGAGACATTCTGGGCAAGAGAGGCTCTAAACCTTCCACAAATCTTTTATCCTTTATCCTATCTAGCTTCCAGAACAAATAACCAGAATCAGCTCAAAAATGATCGGAGTCACCACTTTGTCATGTAGTATTTGGAGGGTTTTATCACGCTCTCTTCATAGCTCTCTGCCTATCTATCTGGTCATGTATCTTCTCTATGTAATACATACTCGGTGTTCCTCCATCCATCCTCTGTCTCTCCCCTGGTGTGCCCCCTCTGACCACCTCACAGTCCCCTTCTGTATTCTTGCCTACTTTCATTTTAGGTCTAGGTTTCCACACGTGGAAACATGTAATAGTTTGATTTGGGGGGAGGGTAAGGCTGGAGCTTGAACCCGGGGCCTTGCACTAGTCAGGCAGGTGTTAGCCATGGCCCCAGGCCTTCTTGCTTTTGTTAGGTTTTGAGTAGCTTCCTACCCTCGGCAAGCCTGGCCGACAATCTGCCTCTTTAGACCTCTCGTGGAGCTAGGTTGGCTTTCATGTGCACCTGGGTCTAGCTGAGGGCTGTCTGGGCTCCCTGTGCCTCTGCTGGGACTGGCCTTGAGCCACAGTCCCCCAATCTGTGCCCCCTGCACAGCTGGGGTTGTAGGTGAAGCCAGTGGTGCCTGGCTGTATTTGGCACCTCGAGTTTGGCTTTGCTGGCTCGATAGGATGACCCCTGATTCCATCCATTTTTCTGCAAATGACCTAAGTCCTTTCTTCCTTATGACTGACACTGTGTGTGCATTCCCCACACTTTCCTTGTCCTTTCGCTGACTGCTGGGAGCGTCAGGAGACTCCTCACCTTGGCCATTGTGGATTGCTCACCATGGCAAATAAATGTGGCTGTGCAGACATCTTGCAGGTGTGTTTGCTCTTCAGAATGGGTGGTTACAAACTCCCCCTGTTAGTGACTTTGTATTGCTGAGAAAAATGATACCTGAACAAGACTAAAGCAGGAAAGGTTTGTGTTGGCTCCCAGGTTTAGCCCGTGGTGTCTTGGCTGATGCAGCACCACACACACAGTAGGGGCGTGTGGTGGAGAGGGCTGCTCTCCTCAGGGTGGCCAGGAAGAAGAGGGGAGGGACGGGGAGGGAGGGAGAAGCTCTTTTTGACTTGAGTCTGAGGGCCACAGGGATGGCGCAGGTGGTGGCAGAGCAGGGCCAGGCTTGGGCCTTAGCGTCTGGTGGCCTCGTGCACAGTCTTGGCTCATTTTTGTGTGCAGAGGTCACCCCGTGTCCCGGATGATGCCCTGACCTGCCTGGCCGCGCTGGGCCTTGCAGCTGGCCCGTGACAGCGGCGCCATGAA
Organism: Megascapheus bottae; assembly: GCF_031878675.1. NCBI lineage: Eukaryota > Metazoa > Chordata > Mammalia > Rodentia > Geomyidae > Megascapheus > Megascapheus bottae. The sequence continues at coordinate 84,388,157 of NC_143513.1, forward strand.
CAGAAGTCTCTGCGTGTGGCCACAGAGGCAGTAGGGGAGCCTGCCTCTGCTGGTGTCACTGTGGTGGGAGTGGGGCGGGGGGGAGGGGGATGTGGGAGGGGACACGTCCCAGCTCCTGTCACGTGACCCTCAAGTTCACAGGAGGGGACCTGCTGGGTGGGTGGCCACGGGGTGTCCCTGGAAGGGTTGCCAGCTCTGTGTGTTCTGGCTGTGTGTTTGCCCTCCCCTCACTTCTCAGGGCCCCTCCTCCTGCCCCCTGCTCCACTCAGTGGAGGAGGAAGGCCCGCTGGCCTGCCTGCCGCTGTCCCCATGGCGCTCGCTCGGGGGCAGGGCCTGGGCCTGGCAGGTTCCTCCTTCCTATTTCCTTAAAGCACTGGCTGGAGGGGCCAGGTTCTCCGGGCACATGTGCCGTCAGTCAATGATTAACCTCCGCTCCTCGCCCACTCTCACTGGGAGCCCAGCCAGGCCACAGGGAGGGCAGCAGCCTGGGAGTGGCGGAGGGGCTGGGCTCTCCATGCGGGGAGGCATCCATAGCACATTCCCTCATGAGGCTCCATTTCTGGGGTCCAGCACCCCAACAGGGGCAGGTCCTACGAGCCATACAGGAGGTGGCGCTGCGTCACGCGGTCACTCGGGATGCCAGCCTTGGACTACACATGGCACAGACGGCTCCTGTCCCCCCTTTCTTGCCGCACACTCCTCCTTTCCCTGCTTAAGTGGCTGCTTTCCTCCTTCAGCTGAGGTGTTTCTCATAGTGACGGAATGCTGGTCCGTCCTTCCTTCCTTCCTTCCTTCCTTCCTTCCTTCTTTCCTTCCTTCCTCCCTTCCTTCCTTCCTTCCCTCCCTCCCTCTCTCCCTCTTTCCTTTTTCAACCCATTGAGATATTATTCCAACTATATACAATTCACCCATTTTAAGTGCATAATTTTGATCTATGAGTTTATTAACATATAAAATTGTGGCAACATGTAGCTAACACAAATGTTTCCCTGGCACACTACCGCGGCACTGTTACCTTCACAGTTGGTGCAGCCAGTGCCTCTGCTTCTTCTGGAACTCGCTCTCTATCCCAGCAGCGGGCGGGAGGGGTGTCATCCCGCAGACACGGACTCCCCATACATCTCCCTGCTCTGGGGACTCTCTCACTCACTCCCTGTCCAGGAAACTCAGGCATTTCATAGAAGTGGCACACAGTGGCCTTCATTCCCGTGTCCATCTACTGCCTTGAGGACCTGTGTTCTCGGGGTCCAGCGTGGTGGGGTATGCATCCGTACTTCTCACCTTTCTAAGGCGGGGTCGGGGGCAATTCCACTGTGTGCAGACCACACTGGGTCCCCTCCACCGGTGGATGGCCCCCAGGTTGAGTCTGTCTTGGATTATTGAGAGCAGTGCTGTAGTGGACAGTGAGGAGGTTTAAAAAGCCACAGGAACGTCGGAAATGAGCCAGGAGGGGAAGAGCGTGTGCCAGGGAATGGGTGCTGGGCCACAGGCTGCCCAGGGCTCCCGCAGAGCTGCACATTTCCACCTTGGCTAGAGGAACGGCCTTAGGGCAGCGGGGGAGGCACTGAACTCCCGTGCGGGCACAGGGGGGAGAACCCTGTGCGTGGGCAGTGCAGCTCATCCACTCCACCTGTCCCCAGGGCCGCAGCCTTGCCCGCCGCCTGGTCCCCTGGAGGGTCCCTCACCCCGGCCTCCCGACCCCTCAGGCTGGGCGGCCTCCCAGATGTCTACTCATGGGTGGCCTTCTGCCGTGGCCCCAGGGGTCCTCTCCCTGTCTCTCAGACATGCCATCCCCAGGAACTTTGTTCCCCGAATCCACACCCTGGGCCTGGGCTGCTGCCCACCCAGCGGTCCCGAGGTCACCATCGTGTCCATCGTGCTCATCGGGGTCACCAAGGTGTTGCTCTCTGCCTTGGTGGCCCTGGTTTCTATATCCCTGTGCATCACGGCTGCAACTCACGATGCTCAGATGCAGCTCCCCGGGCCACGCCACACCAAGACTCCACTCCACGACAGCGTCAGGGCACTCTCCACCAGCCTGAGTACCTGCTGAGCGGCCTGCCGTGGGGCCCACAGGACTACGTGTTCTGCTCCGCTTGGATCAGACTCCCTGGAGCACCTCTTGACAGCATCTCACGGGAGCCCGCACTGCTGGATGCACTGCAAGCCCTGGATGCCAGCGCGGAGGGCAATCTGCCCACCCCATGCCTCAGCAAAGCACACCCGTGCCGTAAGAGCCAGATGCCACAGGAGGTGTGCAGGGCCTCAAACCCCAGACCTCAGCTCTGCCGCTGCTTTGAGGCCCTGCACTCTGGAACCTGGCACTGCCATGTTGCGTGTGGCTCGGGTAAGACCCAACACCTAAAGAGCCGTGGACTGTGGCATGGCAGACACTGGCAGCCTCGCCACTGAAGACCCCCATCTCCCTTATTGTCCGCAACACCCTGAAGCCACCTGTAGACTCAGCCACTGACGGCTCCACCATCCTCCCGACACTGCACGTCACTGCACTTCTGATGTCACGTGGCCACACCTCTCTGGAGTGACACACAGGGGGCGTCTTCCGTGGCGACCATCCCCTGTGAAGCTCAGAGGCCAGAACTACTCCCTCAAATGCAGGGGCATCAACGCAAGGCTGCACAAGTGTGAACATGCAAGGAAATGACTCCATCAAGAAACAACTGTTTTCCAGGAGAACCCAGGGACATGGGGATCTGTGAGACATCTAAAAAGGAATGAAAAATAATTACATCAAGGAATTTCAGTACGATACAAGAGAATATAGTAACAATGAAACCAGGAAAGCAATGCATAAATGATAAGCAAAAGATGAACGAAGAGATAGCAGTCATAAAAAAATCAGTCAGGAAGCACAGAGCTGAAGACTAGAATGAATGAAACAGAAAATGTAATGGCTTTAACAATAGTCTCAATAAAGTGGAAGAATCCATGTGCTTGAAGAAGGGTCATTTAAAATTCCTCAAAGAAAATATGAAAAAGAATGAATAAAGTCTTTGGGCCTTTGAGGTGTCCTAAGAGAAGCAAAGTACCTAAAATGGGAGGCTGAGAAGCAGCAGCTGGTAGGGGAAGAGAGCTCATTTAAGGAAGTAATAGCTGGGAACTCCCCAGATCGTGGGGAGAGATATAAACTTCAAGACCAATGTAGCTCAAACTCCCAAACTAACTTTAGATCAATCAAGTTGTAAAAGTCAAGGACAAAGAGAAACTTGCAATCAGCCCGAGGAAAGTAGCACCGCCCGTAGAGAAATGGCTCCAAAGAACACAGAATGCTTTAAAAGCACTAAAAGAAGAAAAAAAAAGAAATCCTACCCAGAAAGACTATCTGGTAAAGTAGTCCTTCCTAAATTAGGAAAGATGACTTTTCTTCAGAGGCAAACGCCAGGACATTCCATCACCTGTAGGCCTATGTAACCAAGATCGTTACAGGAAATTCTTCAGTGGACGCAAGAAGGCACCATCTGCTAACAAAAACACATATGGCTGGGCAAAATGTATTGGTAAAGATAAACATAGCCAAATGTAGAATAATACTGCAACAGTGCTCTATAAATCTCTTTTGAAGTAAAAGACAAAACTACAAGGTTAAAAGGCAAATGTGTTAAAAGTAAGTTTTAATGTACCTTAATGTATACACCATGTAAAATGTGATACCCCAGGAGCTGTGGCCCCAAATGCATAATGTTCAGGGGACAGGCAGGACTGTAGTTTCTATATGTGATGAAAATAAGCTGTCATCAGTCCCAAGTAGGTGAACATAATTACAAAATGTTCTCAGTCCAAGATGCAGAATCACAGCATATCACTACAAAAATGAAGTGACCAGAGAACAAAGGAAAAAGGAATGAGCAAACCGAGAGAGAATAGTGAGCAAACGACAGCAGTGAATCCTCACCTCAGTCAATTCGCACATGAATTAAAATTTCCACGAAAGGATACAGAGTGGTGGAAGAGATAAGAAACAAGATTCAACTATAGAAACTCACTTTAGGTTAAGGACCTCTGTAGGCTTGAAGAGAAATACAGAAATGATAGTCTAAAATACAGTAACCATGGGAGAGACTAGGTTGTGATACATAGTAATAAAAAGCAAATCCATCAGGAAAACATGAATATGGTAACTCATAAGACTGAATGCATCACCATTATCAACAACTGAAATGAGAAATAAACTGCAAGATAATATTAGGGGCCCATTGTATTCCATTTTCCACAGTGGATAAATAATTTAGACAGAAAATCAATCAGGAATCAATCAGTGGATTTGAAATCACAGACACTTCTAGATGATTCTTTCCCCTCACAGTAAAAGGCACACATTTTTTTTTCTGATCCTGGTCCTGGGGTTTGAACTCTGGGACTGGGAGTTGTCCTTGAACTCTTGTGCTTAAGGCTAATACTGTACCACCTGAGCCACAACTCCATTCCTAGCTTTTTGCTGCCCAGTCTGGCTTTGAACCGCAACCCTCAGATCTCAGCCTCCTGAGTAGCTAGGATTACAGGCGTGAGCCACTACGCCTGGCTCAAATTCACATTTTTCTAAGAGAACATGGATTATTCACCAGGTCAGAGCATATGTCCTGCTAAAACCCGTCTTAAATTTAGCATGATTGAAATTAAACTAAGTACATATATCAAAATGCTTATCAAGAAAACACAAAATGCAGAAAGTTTACACAACTCTAATCTTAAGCAATCAATGAGCTACAATGAACAAAAAAGAAACACAAGAGCTCCAGCTCGGGTTGCGTGTGGGAACGACATGGCGGACCGCCTCATGCAGCTCCGAGATGCGGTGAACTCGCTTGCAGATCAGCTTTGTAATGCGGTTGGAGTAATGCAACAGTGTGGTCCACCTAGGCCATTCAATAACATTCAGTCAGCCACGAACAAGGACCAGCCCGCTAACCCACAGAAGGGTGCGCTCAGCTTTTTGCTGCACTGATTGCCCGGCAGCAAAAGACATTGATGTATTGATAGATTCCTTACCCAGTGAAGAATCCACAGCTGCATGGCAGGCTGCTAGTTTGCATCAGCTGGAGGAAGAGAACCCAGAAGCTGCTACCTGTCTGGAAGACATTGTTTATCGAGGAGACTTGTTTTTGGAAAAGATTCAGAGTGCACTGGCTGACATCGCTCCATCCCAGCTTAAGACAAGAAGTAGGGCCCACACCCAGCCTTTCCCAGCTACTAGCCCCCCACCCCGTGGACTGGAAAAAGAACCGGTCCATGCCATTGGAATTCTGCAGCACATAGACCAACATTGCAGCAGTAACTTCTCCTGTGTGCTGACTTTCAGCTGTTGTTAACTCACTCAGCATTGTTGATAAACAAGCTCATCAAATCCTGATGGAATCTGCTTTAAGCCATCTTTGTGTCCCCGCCACCCCTGGATGAACACAGGTGCATCTGTGTTCATAATATGGAGAAATAAACAAATAATAAAGTTAAAAAAAGAAAAACAAATGAAACACGATCTTGAGACAAATGAAAATGGAAACACAGCAGTTTAAACTTACAGGTGCACACAGCACTTTTCATTTACAGTGATAAATGATCATATTAAGGTAATCTTACATAAACAGCCTAACAGTCGACCTGCAGGAACTGCCAAAAGACTAAACCGAAATTAGAGGAGGACCCACAAAACCCAGGGAAGACATACATGACGCTGTATTCTTAATACCTTTTCCAGATTGCTTATTAGTATATGGAATTTCGTGTTGGTCTTATATTCTGCAACTCAGCCCAATTCATTTGTTAGTTCCAACAGTTTATTCTTGGCAGAGATAATTTTACTTCTGTCTTTCCAGTTTGGCAGCCTTATGTTTCTTTGTCCAGCCTAATTGCTCTGACTCAGCCTCCCAGCGGTGATGAGAGTGGCTCCCCTTGCTTTGTTCCCGACTTTACTGGAAGCTTTTAACGTCCGCCCTGAAGTATGAGACTGCATACCATTCACGCCGGGCTTCTCATACCCGCTGTTGTCACGTGGAGTTCTATTCCTCTTACCTAATACAGGTAAGATGCTATATTCCTCTCCGTCTACTTGGTGGAGAGTTTTCAACTTTCACGAGAGGGTGTTGGGTTTGTTCAATGCCTTTTCTGCATCTGCTGTGATGATCCCATGACTTGTGTGCTGTGCTCTGTTAATAGGGTGAATGACGGGGACTTACTTGTATCTGCCAAAGCACCCTTGCATTCCAAGGTCAAATCCTACTGCTCGTGAACTAAGACCTTTCCAAGGTCCTGGTGTGGTCCGGTTGCTCTTCATTTGTGGAGGAGTCTTTGGTTTACATTGGCCTGTAGTTTGTTTTCCACTTAGAACCTCCGTGGCTGTGTTACTGGGATGATCTGGCCTCGCAAAATAAGCTGTAAAGTGCTCTCTCTCCATGTTTTGGAAGAATTTGAGGAGGGCCGTTGGCTTTGGTCTCATCTACCGGTGAGAAGATGGCCCTGGAGAGCTGCTTCACTGTCAGGAGGCAGTGGTGTAGATTTTCTGTCTCCTCTGATGCTGTCTTTCTGGGTGGTATGTGTCCAGGAATTTGTCCATAGCTTCTAGGATATCCCACCTACTGGCATGGTGTCATTCATAGCTATTATTTACGATGCTTTGTATTTCTGGGAGAGCAATTGCAACCCTCCTTTTACTTAGGGTTTTATTTGTTTATTGAGTTGATTCTTTTCCTCTTGGTTTAGCTAAAGATCTTTCAGGTTTAAAAAAAATCTTTTCAAACAATCAGCTCTTGGGTCCATTTGCCATTTCTGTTGCTTCTCTAATCACAAACTCAAAACACCAAAAAGAACAAAATAAACAAATCAGGAATAACTTTTATTAAAAGAGTAAATGGTTTGTTCACTGAAACTAGAAAGCAGAAAAACTGGGAAACTAGAATCTAGAAAACCAGGGACTGGGAGCATGGCCTAGTGGAAGAGTGCTTGCCTGGCATGCACGAAGCCCTGGGTTCAATTCCTCAGTATCACATACAGGAAAAAGCCAGAAGTGGGGCTGAGGCTCAAGTGGTAGAGCTGTAGCCCTTGAGAAAGCCCAAGGACAGTGCTCAGGTCCTGAGTTCAAGCCCCAGGACTGGCAAAAAAGAAGATAGAAAACCAGAAACTAATTGATTAAAATGAGATTTTTATATACATTACTGCTTTGTTAAATGACAAAATATTCAACATATAACTTAAAAAATAATAAGAAAAGTGCGGGAAGAGGTGGGCGTCGAGGGCGGGTGAGAATGTTGATGGGTGTAAAGTGGTCGAGGTGCATTGCGTTCATAAACTGCTCGGCTGAATCGCAACTCCTAGCACAACTACTAAAAGGTAACACAACTATTTAAAAAAACCCTAGAAAGGTCGAAAAACCAAAACCTGGAAAAAACTAGGAGGAGGTGAGAGGGCGAAGAAGAAAGAAGGGGAAGAAGGAAAGAGGAAGGGCAGGGGGAGGATGAGGAGGGCGAGGGAGGGGAGGAGGGGAGAGGGGAGTCAGGAGGGAGGAGAGAGGAGGGGCTTTTTTTTGCCTCTGCTTCAGCCTCCTCAAGGACGACCCGGGGAGGCCACTGCTTCCCCGACACCCAGTGACTTGTGTGAGAGGAGAGCTCGCAGCCAGTCCTTGCCACGGACTCTGGCCAGGCTGTGGCCAGGGGTGGCGCGGGCTCTCATGGCTCCCATTTCCAGAGGTGTCTGGAGTGGTGGCTGCTGGGGCAGCAGCAGTGGTGTGAGCTGGGAGGTGTGTGGAGGTGTGCGGGGCAGTGCACCCGGGGAGGTGTCCACAGAGCTGCGTGCAGACCAGAGGTGTGAGCACCATGTGGTCTGCACAGGCCCGGGCCGAGGCCCGGGAGGGACGGGAGGGATTCAGGAGGAGGGCACGGTGCGGGGTGACCTCAGGCGGCTGCGGGGAGCGCTGACATGGCTGCTCATTCCTCCCCCTTCCTCTGGGAGAGCGATTGCAGGCAGCCTTCCTGGGTCAGCCAGGGCTGTGAGCTCAGCACCCAGGCGCAGCCAGGAGCTGGCCCCGAGTGCCTGCTGGGGCCTCCACGAGCCCCTCCAGGTGTCTGGTTCTGCGCTGGCACGGGGTGGGGGGTGCGGTGTGGCAGCTCAGGAGGGCCCAAGGGTGGTGCCTGGCCCAGCCCCAGCCGTGGCTGCACACATGGTCTCAGTTGAGGTCAAACCAATGGCTGGATGGGCGCTAACACAGGACCTGGGCAGGGATGGGGGGGCAGGGGTGGGGACAGCAGGATGGGAGGGCAGAGATGGGGAGAGCAGGGATGGAGGGGCGGGGGTGAGGAGAGCAGGCATTGTGGGGCAGGGATGGGGAGAGCAGGGATGGAAGGGCAGGGGTGGGGAGAGCAGGGATGGGGGCAGAGATGGGGAAAGCAGGGATGGAGGGGCGGGGGTGGGGAGAGCAGGGATGGGGGAAGAAATGGGGAGAGCAGGCATTGTGGGGCAGGGATGGGGGGAATAAATGGGGAGAGCAGGCATGGGGGGCAGGCGGGGAGGGCCAGTCGGGCCCAAGTGCTGCAGGGCAGAGCTCTGGGTAGATCTCCAGACGGCCGGGTCTCCTGGCTAGGACAGGCCGGCTGAGGTGCAAGGGCCCTTGCTGTCCTGGTGATGCTGTAACAACAGCAGCATGTGGCGTAACAGGAACGCCAGTGCATTCCCGGCTCTGAGAAGTCACTGTGATTGCCCCTTGGCCCAGCGCCACTCCCCGGTCCCTCCCGGCACGGCTTCAGAGAGCACACGCGTGGCCCTGCCACTTGTGCACATGGCCCCGGTGCAGAGCTCCAGGTGAAGGGCTGGCGGAGCCTTCCCAGACCTGCCGAGCACTCACCATCGCCATGGCAACGCCACAACCACAGCCATCTTTCTCCAACACTTCCCAGCCCTCTCACTGCTTCACAACAGCCACACCCGCCACAGGGGCGCGGCACTCACCGAAGCTCACAGGGTGACCACGGATTCCACGCACGTGGGACAAGCAACAGGGGGGCATTATTTTCACGCCCTTGAGATTGCACATTCCATCTTCACTTAGACCCTCTGGAAACAGAGGGAAAAGCCATCGGAACGATAAATAGGAACTCTCGGGTCCAGGGAAAATGGAGCGTTCCTGTCTCGTCCCCTGCCCCAGGCCCGAGACCACACCGGGCGCTGCGGCGGCTCCGTGTCTGCAGTATTGATTGTGGTACTCATGTTTCATAAATGAGAATGCGATTCTGAAGGTAGGCACACATTTGCTTTGCCGTGCTGTTGTTGTCTTGGCCAGGCACAGACCGCTCTCTTCTGCCACATTGCCAGCCATTATTCTTCTTGCACTGTGTGACCACAAATGGTATTTCAGGGACGCTTGGCACGGGACCTACTGCTGGGCTGTCCACTTCTGCTTACAACGAACAAACAGTTAAATGCAGACTCCAACTTGAAAACAGCTGGGGTGTAGCCTGATGGTCAAACACACAGGGCATTTCTGCCCTTCCAGTGGACTCAGGAAACCCACGGCCTCAGGGAGGCTTTGCTGGGCTCTGCTCAGGGCTGGCTGACCCGGCCTTGAAGTCTCTTTACTCCAGGGCCTCAAAGGAGGGCAGCCTCAAGCTCACACCAGGCTGCACCTCGAGAGGCTGCGGCACACTGAGGCTGCAGGTCTGGAGGCAGCCTCTGAACTCCTGTTCTTCAGAGGTGCAGGAAAGGCTTCAGGGAAATGAACTGCTGGTGTCTGGCGCAGACAGCGACCTCTCTCCAGTGAGGGGGGTTCCAGTCCCTGCCTGGAGCTGTGTGGAAGCACACAGATGCCTTAGCAGGGCTGGCATGAGGTTGGCGATAGCACAGGCTCCTGGGTGAATGTCTTCAGGCTGGCTGGTCCCAGACACACAGTCCTACAGCCTCCCTTGCTCTCCAGCTGAGGACGGGCCCAGGTCTGATGGGCCCAGGTCTGATGGGCCCAGGTCAGCAGGGGTGGTGTTTGCCCAGCCTGCCAGACGATGAGCCCTGGGTCGGGTGGGCCTCGGTGGTGGGGGTGCTTGGCCTGCCAGCCGAGGACGGGCCCAGGTCTGGAGGGCCTCTGTGGGGGGGTCGGGATGCCTGGATGGGCCCCGGGTCGGGTGGCCTGGGTGTGCTCAGGTCTAACCCCAGTCCTTTGTCATCGCCCTAATGTTTGCTTCTCTGGTGCCTTCCCTGTTCCAGTTGGCCGTGCGTGGTTCTCGTGGCTGGTGGCTTTCTGGGGCAAGAATGCAATTTCAAACCCTTTCCAGGGTAGCAACCCAGACGGTCCCTGGGCCGTGCTCAGCACGTCCTCAGGAGCCCGAGGGAGCCGCCGGCCACACTCCGTGGACGTGCAGGCATCAAGGCCCCATGGCCCTGGCCTGGCCAACAGGCCGCCTCAGGCTCTGCATGGAGGCCTCTCCCTGCCCGCACAGCGCAGCCCTCAGCCCCTCTGCAGCACCCAAACCACACCAGTCCACAGTCACAGGTCTCACCAGCGGCACCTGCGCTCCCGTCACCCGCGCTCCCATGGCCCCGTGGCTGACCAGCGCTGACCCTGCTTGTCCACGGAGGGCGTTTGTATTGAAGCAGGTCTGTGCCTCCCCAGGGCTTCCTCTCACAGGCCCAGAGCATGTCCCACTGCTGGTCCCAGGCTGCATCTAGGCGTCTGCTCCGATGTGGAGCTGCCCTGTGCAGGCCCTCATGCCTTCTGTCCTTCTCCTCCTCCCCTCTCCCCCTCCCCCTCCTCCTCCTCCTCCTCCTCCTCCTCCTCCTCCTCCTCCTCCTCATCCTGTGCTCAGGCCTGAGGGGACTTGGGAAGGATGCCCAGAAGTCTTCGGAGTGGTTCTCATGAGGGGGCTCCACAAAGAAGCACTGGGGTCCCAGCGCCAGAGCCCCTAGGAAGCCAGGGCAGCCTGGCCCCCCCTCTCCAGAGCCTGCCTTCCAGGCGGGCCTCCTGGCTGTGTGCTGTCTGAGGGCTTGCTTATGACAAAACAGCCTGGAAAAGTGGAGCAGGGACCAGAGGGCCAGGGGCGGGCAGGGAGCTGTCCAGCAGGGCTGTGGGCTCACACCCAGAGAGCCCCTGCTCTCTCCAAGTCCACACCAGCCGGCAGGTGATCCACTCCACGTCTCCCCATTTGTGCCCATAGTTACAGGATCTCTGCAGCTTTGCATCTCCTCTAGCTGTCGTATTGTTGGTTACAGAGCACATTGCGCTAGCCTTTTGTCTTCCATTTTCCTCATAAATATAGTTTGGGACGTTTATGTTTCTGCAACTAAGGAGAACTTCGCTCTTTTAACCTGAGAAACGATTGGGAGCTGCCAGCTGTATTTTGTGTCTGCCTCCCTTGCCACCTCCACCCCCAGCATTAGATTTCCCTGAAAGAATGAAGAAAAGAAAGCAGGAACGTGGAAGGCACAACCCCCTCATGGAGACCCGGCCCTCCAGAACGACAGGAAGCAACCTATTTCCACAACGTATTTCCACACATGTCTGCAAGACCTGCAGCAGACAGACGCTCACCCGGAGGGAAGAGCGGCGCGTTGGCCTGCAGCGGGTCAGGGTGGGGCCTCGTCCAGGGGAGGGGACCTGCAGGCCCGAGTGAGACTCTGTCAGCCGTGGGGTCGAGGAGAGTTCCAGCTCCTTCTATCACGGAGGTTGTGCCTGTGGTCCCCTGAGCTAAACGAGGGCGGGCTCACCCAGCGGACTGCTCCTCACAGGCGTGTCTGAGAAAGCCGCCACGCAAATGGCTCACAAGAAGAGAGGCCACCTCACCTCCATGCTGAAAATCCTTCGAGAGCCAGGAACTGCGGACGGAGACCTGCAGGGACGCAATGGGAGACCTGCCGGCCCCCAGGAGCCGTCTCCACACGGTCTTTTTTTTTTTTCAATGAGGGAATCTCTAATTACAATCTCTGGGACTTAGTATTTAGAACTTAATCAAAATTAGGCTAAGGGTTTGTATGTCATAGAAACATATCAATTTATGAAATAAAACATTATGTCTATAGAGTCATAGGTTTTTATGTCTATATAGTTATGTTTGTATTTCCATTACCATGTCCACAGCTTTGAGTATGCAGTTATTGAGTCCTCGCTCTTGTACGCTTTGGATTTAATAGCCACATATTAAGGATACCATGCGCCTTTTGTTCCTTAGGTCTTGACTTGTCTCACTCAGCATGATTCGCTCTAGATTCATCCACTTCCCTGCGAATGCCATTATTTTATCTTGTCTGTTGGCTGTGTGGAATTCCATTGTGTATATATACCACACTTTCTGTATCCATTCATCTGCAGTAGGGCATCTGGATTGTTTCCATCGCCTGGCTATTGTGAATAGTGCAGAGATGAACATAGCTGAGCAGGTGTCTTTATAATATCCTGGGTTATGATGTTCAGGGTAGATGCCCAGGAGTGGTATGGCGGGATCGTAGGGAAGGTCAATTTTCAGTTCTTTAAGAAACCTCCACACTGCTTTCCAGAGTGGCTGAACTAGTTTACAATCCCACCAGCAGTGTAGTAGGGTTCCTTTTTCTCCACAACCCCGCCAGCATCTGTCATTGTCAAAGTTCAAAATCTTGGCCATTCTTGTTGGGGTAAGGTGGTATCTTAGGGTTGTTTTTATTTGCATTTCCTTTATGACCATGGATGATGAACATTTTCTCATATGCTTTTCTGCCATTTTAATCTCTTCTTCTGATAAGTCTCTCTTTAGTTCCCTTGCCCATTTAGTGAATGGTTTGTTGGGTTTGGGGGGGATTAGTTTCTTGAGTTCCCTGTAGATACTGGATATTAAGCATTTGTCAGATGTATTGTTGGTGAATATCTTTTCCCTTGGTTGGCTGTCTCTCTACTTTTGCAACTATGTTTTTATCTGTGCAGAAACTTTGTATTTTTAGGTAGTCCCATTTATGGAGTCTCTCTCCAATCTGCTGTGACCCTGGGATTCTGTTCAGGAATCTGTTGCCTGTGCCTATGAGTTCCAGTGTCTCTCCTACTCTATCTTGTAGCCGTTTCACGGTTTCCGGTCTGACTTTGAGGTCTTTGATCCACTTTGAGTTAATGCTTATGCATGGCAAAAGGCTAGGGTCAATTTTTAGTTTTCTTCATGTGGCTGCCCAGTTTTGCCAGCACCAATAATTGAATAGACTGTGTTTGTTCCACTGTATATCTTTGGCTCCTTTGTCAAATACAAGTTGACTATAGGTATGTGGTTCTATTTCTGGGTCTTCTATTCTGTTCCACTGATCTTCTGGTCTGTTTTTCTGCCAATACCATGCTGTTTTTGTTATTATGGCTCTATAGTAGAGTTTGAAATCTGGTATTGTAATACCACCAGCATTGCTCTTTTTGCCTAGAATTGTTTTGGCTATTCTGGGTCTTTTCTTGTTCCATATGAATCTTTGGATTATATCTTCAATTTCCGTAAAGAATGTCTTTGGGATTTTGACGGGGATTGCATTGAATTTGTATATCAGTTTTGGCAGTATAGCCATTTTCACTATGTTGATTCTCCCTAGCCATGAGCATGCGATGTCTTTCCATTTCCTGGTGTCCTCTTTAATTTCTTTCATTAGGCTTTTACAGTTTTCATTGAATAATTCCTTTACAGCTTTGGTTAAGTATATTCCTAAGTATTTTATTCTTTTGGGGGCTATTGTGAATGGGATCATTTTCTTGATTTGGCCTTCTGTTTGCGTATTGTTGGTGTACAAGAAGGCTACTGACTTCTGAAGGTTAATTTTGTATTCTGTCACTTTGCTAAAGTGGTTTATTAATTCTAGAAGTTTGGGAGTGGAGTTTGTTGGGTCACTCAAGTAGAGGATCATGTCGTCTGCGAATAAGGATAGTTTAATTTCTTCTTTCCCTATGTGGATCCCTTTGATGTCTTTTTCTTGCCTTATTGCTCTGGCTAAGGGTTCCAGTACTATATTGAAGAGAAGTGGAGAGAGTGGGCATCCCTGTCTAGTTCCTGATTTTAAGGTGAATGGTTCCAGTCTTTCACCATTTAGTATAATACTGGCTGTAGGTTTTTCATATATGGCTTTCACTATTTTGAGGAATGTACCTCTTATTCCTATTTTTTCTAGTGCTTTCAACATGAGTGGATGTTGTATTTTGTCAAATGCCTTCTCCGCGTCCAGAGAAATTATCATATGATTCTTATCCTTAACTCTATTGATATGATGTACTACATTGATTGATTTGCAAATGTTAAACCAGCCTTGCATTTGTGGGATGAAGCCCACTTGATCATAGTGTATGATTTTTTAAATTTGTTTCTGGATTCTGTTGGCTAATATTTTATTGAGGAGTTTTGCATCTGTGTTCATTAGAGAGCTAGGTCTGCAGTTTTCTTTTTTTGTTGGGTCTATCCCTGATTTGGGGATGAGAGTAATATTAGCTTCATAAAATGAGTTTGGAATTGCTCCTTCTGTTTCTATTTCCGGAAGAGTTTCAAGAGTATAGGTGTTACTTCATCTTTAAATGTCTTGTAGAATTCCGCAGTGAATCCATCTGGACCTGGGCTCTTTTTGGTTGGCATTTCCCTGATTGCTTCCACAATTTCGTTGTAAGAGATTGGTTTGTTCAATTTGTTCACCTCATTGTTGTTCAGTGTGGGTAGCCTATATTTATTTAACAAATCATCCATTTCTACTAGATTTTCTTGTTTCTTTGAATATAGGCCCTGGTAGTACCTATTCATTGTAGACTGGATTTCTTGGGTCCACACTGTCTTTTAGGATTGCTCTAGGACTGTAGCCCGGAATGTTAATATGGTTCTGAGACAGACCACCACTGATTGTATTCCTGACAGTACAGGAAGGAACCAGGACTTGACAGGCATGGGGTGGAGGAGGAGAGGGTACAGGAGGAAGGGGGGATTTGCCTCCTTCCTGGATTGCACAGGGAGAGGCAGGGGCGCGCCTACAACAGAGGGGAAGACAGGACGGTCTTGACACTGTATGCGTCAGAAGAAGTAAAAAGAATGGCACAGCTGCCGCGAATTGTTTCAGGGGTGGGGACGTCTGGCTCCCGGGCAGATGGGACCCTGGAAATCCCTCGGGACGTGACAGAACAGACACCAGTGCGCCTCTCCTGTTGCCCCGGGCCTGTCCCTCTGTGTTAGTGGCTGTGCGAGGACCGAAGCTGTGTGGAGACGGCCATTGGGCCTCCCCCGGGGATGACAAGCAGGCCGGGTGTGGAGAACCCACGAGTAAAGTGCAGTCCCCATGGGTGCAGCAGGCTGAGGAACTGCAGAGGGGGAGGACTGCCTCTGTTCAGAGAAGACCCCGGGGTGCTGCGAGGTGAGTGGCTTGCGATACCCTGCCCTGCGTGACCTGCGCTACACCGACCTGTGCTACACCTGACCTGTGCTACACCTGACCTGAGCTACACCTGACCTGAGATACCCCTGACATGAGCTACCCTTGACCTGAGCTACACCTGACCTGAGCTAACCTGACCTGAGATGCCCCTGACATGAGCTACCCCTGACCTGAGCTACACCTGACCTGTGCTACACCTGACCTGAGCTACACCTGACCTGAGTTACACCTGACCTGAGCTACACCTGACCTGAGCTACACCTGAAATGAGCTGGAACTGACCTGAGCTACACCTGACTTGAGCTACACCTGACCTGAGCTACACCTGACCTGAGATGCCCCTGACATGAGCTACCCCTGACCTGAGCTACACCTGACCTGTGCTACACCTGACCTGAGCTACACCTGACCTGAGTTACACCTGACCTGAGCTACACCTGACCTGAGCTACACCTGACCTGAGCTACACCTGAAATGAGCTGGAACTGACCTGAGCTACACCTGACTTGAGCTACACATGACCTGAGCTACACCTGAAATGAGCTGGAATTGACCTGAGCTACACCTGACCTGAGCTACACCTGACCTGAGCTACACCTGACCTGAGTTACCCCTGACCTGAGCTACACCGGACCTGAGATACCCCTGACCTGAGCTACCCCTGACCTGAGCTACACCTGACCTGTGCTACACCTGACCTGAGCTACACCTGACCTGAGCTGGAACTGACCTGAGTTACACCTGACCTGAGCTGGAACCGACCTGAGTTAAACCTGACCTGAGCTGGAACTGACCTGAGTTACACCTGACCTGAGCTGAAACTGACCTGAGCTACACCTGACATGAGCTACCCCTGACCTGAGCTACACCTGACCTGAGCTACACCTGATCTGAGATAACCCTGAAATGAGCTACCCCTGACCTGAGCTACACCTGACCTGTGCTACACCTGACCTGAGCTACACCTGACCTGAGCTACACCTGACTTGAACTACACCTGACCTGAGTTACACCTGACCTGAGCTAGAACTGACCTGAGCTACACCTGAAATGAGCTGGACCTGACCTGAGCTACACCTGACCTGAGCTACACCTGACCTGAGTTACACCTGACCTGAGCTACTCCTGACCTGAGCTACACCTGACCTGAGCTGGAACTGATCTGAGTTACACCTGACCTGAGCTACACCTAACCTGAGCTGGAACCGACCTGAGTTAAACCTGACCTGAGCTACACCTGACCTGAGTTACACCTGACCTGAGTTACACCTGACCTGAGTTGGAACTGACCTGAGCTACACCTGACCTGAGCTACACCTGACCTGAGCCACACCTGATCTGAGCTGGCACTGACCTGAGTTACACCTGACCTGAGCTACACCTGACCTGAGTTACACCTGACCTGAGCTACACCTGACCTGAGTTACACCTGACTTAAGCTACACCTGACCTGAGTTACACCTGACCTGAGTTACACCTGAAATGAGCTGGAACTGACCTGAGCTACACCTGACCTGAGCCACACCTGACCTGAGCCACACCTGACTTGAGCTGGCACTGACCTGAGTTACACCTGACCTGAGCTGGAACTGACCTGAGCTACACCTCACCTGAGCTGCACCTCACCTGAGCTACACCTGACCTGAGCTACACCTGACCTGAGATACCCCTGACATGAGCTACCCCTGACCTGAGCTACACATGACCTGTGCTACACCTGACCTGAGCTACACCTGACCTGTGCTACACCTGACCTGAGCTACACCTGACCTGAGCTGGAACTGACCTGAGCTACACCTGACCTGAGCTACACCTGACCTGAGCTACACCTGACCTGAGTTACACCTGACCTGAGCTACTCCTGACCTGAGCTACACCTGACCTGAGCTGGAACTGATCTGAGTTACACCTGACCTGAGCTACACCTAACCTGAGCTGGAACCGACCTGAGTTAAACCTGACCTGAGCTACACCTGACCTGAGTTACACCTGACCTGAGTTACACCTGACCTGAGTTGGAACTGACCTGAGCTACACCTGACCTGAGCTACACCTGACCTGAGCCACACCTGATCTGAGCTGGCACTGACCTGAGTTACACCTGACCTGAGCTACACCTGACCTGAGTTACACCTGACCTGAGCTACACCTGACCTGAGTTACACCTGACTTAAGCTACACCTGACCTGAGTTACACCTGACCTGAGTTACACCTGAAATGAGCTGGAACTGACCTGAGCTACACCTGACCTGAGCCACACCTGACCTGAGCCACACCTGACTTGAGCTGGCACTGACCTGAGTTACACCTGACCTGAGCTGGAACTGACCTGAGCTACACCTCACCTGAGCTGCACCTCACCTGAGCTACACCTGACCTGAGCTACACCTGACCTGAGATACCCCTGACATGAGCTACCCCTGACCTGAGCTACACATGACCTGTGCTACACCTGACCTGAGCTACACCTGACCTGTGCTACACCTGACCTGAGCTACACCTGACCTGAGCTGGAACTGACCTGAGCTACACCTGACCTGAGCTACACCTGACCTGTGCTACACCTGACCTGAGTTATACCTGACCTGAGCTACACCTGATCTGAGCTACACATGACCTGAGCTACACCTGAAATGAGCTGGAACTGACCTGAGCTACACCTGACCTGAGCTACACCTGACCTGAGCTGGAATTGACCTGAGCTACGCCTGACCTGAGCTACACCTGACCTGAGCTGGAAAAGACCTGAGTTACACCTGACCTGAGCTACACCTGACCTGAGATACACCTGACCTGAGCTACCCCTGACCTGAGCTACACCTGACCTGAGCTACACCTGAAATGAGCTGGAACTGACCTGAGTTACACCTGACCTGAGCTACACCTGACCTGAGATACACCTGACCTGAGCTACCCCTGACCTGTGCTACACCTGACCTGAGTTACACCTGACCTGAGCTACAGCTGACCTGAGCTATACCTGACTTGAGCTACACCTGACCTGAGTTACACCTTACCTGAGCTACACCTGACCTGAGTTACACCTGACCTGAGTTACACCTGACATGAGCTACACCTGACCTGAGTTACACCTGACCAGAGCTATACCTGACTTGAGTTACACCTGACCTGTGCTACACCTGACCTGAGTTACACCTGACCTGAGCTACACCTGACCTGAGCTGGAAGTGACCTGAGTTACACCTTACCTGAGCTACACCTGACCTGAGTTACACCTGACCTGAGTTACACCTGACATGAGCTACACCTGACCTGAGTTACACCTGACCAGAGCTATACCTGACTTGAGTTACACCTGACCTGTGCTACACCTGACCTGAGTTACACCTGACCTGAGCTACACCTGACCTGAGCTGGAAGTGACCTGAGTTACACCTGACCTGAGCTACACCTGACCTGAGCTGGAACTGACCTGAGTTACAGCTGACCTGAGTTACACCTGACCTGAGTTATACCTGACCTGAGCTACACCTGACCTGAATTACACCTGACCTGAGCTGGAACTGACCTGAGTTACACCTGACCTGAGTTACACCTGACCTGAATTACACCTGACCTGAGCTACACCTGACCTGAGTTACACCTGACCTGAGCTGGAACTCACCTGAGTTACACCTGACCTGAGTTACACCTGACCTGAGTTACACCTGACCTGAGCTACACCTGACCTGAGTTACACCTGACCTGAGCTGGAAGTTACCTGAGTTACACCTGACCTGAGCTACACCTGACCTGAGCTGGAACTGACCTGAGTTACAGCTGACCTGAGTTACACCTGACCTGAGTTATACCTGACTTGAGCTACACCTGACCTGAGTTACACCTGACCTGAGCTGGAACTGACCTGAGTTACACCTGACCTGAGTTACACATGACCTGAGTTACACCTGACCTGAGCTACACCTGACCTGAGTTACACCTGACCTGAGCTACATCTGACCTGAGGTACCACCTGACCTGAGCTACACCTGACCTGAGCCACACCTGACCTTAGCTGGCACTGACCTGAGTTACACCTGACCTGAGCTGGAACTGATCTGAGCTATACCTAACTTGAGCTGCAAGTGACCTGAGTTACACTTGACCTGAATTACACCTGACCTGAGCTACACGTGACCTGAGCTGGAACTGACCTGAGTTGCATCTGACCTGCATTACACCTGACCTGAGTTACACCTGACCTGCATTACATGTGACCTGAGCTACAACTGACCTGCATTACACCTGAACTGAGCTGGAACTGACCTGAGTTATACCTGACCTGAGTTATACCTGACCTGAATTACACCTGACCTGAGCTATACCTGACCTGAGCTGGAACTAACCTGAGTTACACCTGACCTGAGCTACACCTGACCTGACCTGAATCACACCTGACCTGAGTTACACCTGACCTGAGCTACACCTGACTTGAGCTGGAACTGACCTGAGTTACACCTGACCTGAGCTATACCTGACCTGAGCTACACCTGTCCTGAGCTACACCGGACCTGCATTACAACTGACCTGCTTTACACCTGACCTGAGCTGGAACAGACCTGAGTTACACCTAACCTGAGCTACATCTGAGCTGACCTGGAACTGACCTGAGTTACACCTGACCTGCATTACACCTGACCTGAGCTACACCTGACCTGATTTACACCTGACCTGAGTTACACCTGACCTGACTACACCTGACCTAAGCTATACCTGACCTGAGTTACACCTGACCTGAGTTACTCCTGAACTTACCTGGAACTGATCTGAGTTACACCTGACCTGCATTACACCTGACCTGAGCTACACCTGACCTGAGTTACACCTGACCTGAGCTACACCTGACCTGAGGTACACCGGACCTGAGGTACACCGGACCTAAGCTACACCTGACCTGTATTACACCTGACCTGCATTATACCTGACCCGAGCTGGAACTGACCTGAGTTACACCTGACTTGAGCTACACCTGACCTGCATTACACCTGACCTGAGCTCGAACTGACCTGAGTTACCCCTGACCTGAATTACACCTGACCTGAGCTGGAACTGACCTGTACTACAGCTGACCTATATTACACCTTTCCCGAGCTACACCTGACCTGTACTACAACTCACCTATCTTATACCTGACCCAAGCTACACCTGACCTGTACTACAACTGACCTATATTACCCCTGACCTGAGCTACACCTAACCTGTACTACAACTGACCTATATTATACCTGACCCGAGCTACACCTGACCTGTACTATACCTGACTTGCACTACACCTGACCTATGCTACACCTGTCCTGTGCTACACCTGACCTACAATACACTTGACTAGTGCTCTACCTGACCTATGCTGGACATGACCTGCTCTACACCAGACCTGTTACTACACCTGATCTGTGCTGTACCTGACCTGCACTATGTCTTGCCTCACACTGGCAGTAGGGTGAATCTGGTGGCTGCTCGTGATTCCATGGCTGTTGACATAAGAACGACTTTCCTGTGTGGTCAAGAGCAGCAACAACACAACCACCTGAAGAGTGACCATCAGACCTGTGCATCATGTGTGGAGTTGGGGTTTCCGTGTGGTGAGCACAGCTTCTCTCTGCCCTCTGTGCTGTGTGTGATTGGGGAAGGTGGCCTGGTGGGGGAGCACTCCATCGTGGAGTCTGTGGGGAAGGAGGTGTGGTGGGGTGGAGCACTCCATCATAGATCCAGGAGGTGTGGTGGGGTGGAGCACTCCATCGTGGAGTCTGTGGGGAAGGAGGTGTGGTGGTGGGGAGTACTCCATCATGGAGCCTGTGGGGAAGAAGGTGTGGTGGGGAGGAGCACTCTGTCGTGGAGTCTGTGGGGTTTCCACCCTCAACACCCACTCTGCTTCCTGTGGGTCCTCAGCGCTGGCCTGGGACGCCTGGGCCCAGCACAATCCACTCAGCCCTTGTCCAGCCTCGACACCGCTGTCCCTTTGCTGGGGTGGGGGTGGAGGGCTCTGACTCCCGTGTCACCGTGGACTGTGTCCCCAGCTGCCACTTGGCTGTCAAGTTCTTCCCTACCACCCCTCACCAGCGTGGAAGTGCTGCTTTTATCGTTTGCCCTGTTTCGGTTCACTCGACTCTGTAACAGTGCCAGGTGACACAAATCCACTTTCCCAGCCTGGGACTGGAAGTCTAAGGCAGGGCACCCCTGCGTGGGCTCCCCCTTGCCCCTCTTGTTGTATGTTCCGGAGCTGGAGAAGGCCCCTGTGCTGCCCCTGCCTTCTTGTTGGCCGTCCCCTCTCTGCTTTGCTGTGGGGACGTCCAGTCGGGTGCCAGCCAGCCTTTCCTTTCTCCGCTTAGAGCCACCACCTCTGTGGCCACCCACCCCTGCCTGCACTGCATCTTCAGAATTTCCACACCATTAGCCCATGTTGCTGAATTCAAGCCCCAGGTCAGCGTCCAAGGCCAAGTGGGCTGGACGGGGTCCTGAGGAGCGAGGTGTTTTTGAGGAGCTTCCTAGCTAGCAAGAACATACATTTTATTTACAGCTTCCCATTTCCTTAGTTCAGGGGATAATGTTATTTTTGTCCTGAAAAGTTCGGCCTTCCTGTTGGTGCCAAGCCAGGGCCGCCTCCCCCGGCAGGCGGTAGCTGTGCTTGTGGCTGGTGAGCGGTTCCTCTCTGGAGCAGTCCCTGCAGGTGTGTTTAGTGCTGGTTTGCAGGGACTGCCCAGAATGCTGGAGAAGCAACTCTGTCATTTCTTTCCCTTTGTTTGGCTCTGGTCTGCAAAAACAAACCACAGGGATTGAGAACAGATATTGAGGTCACCGGCTCCCAAGGCTGTATCCCAGAGGTGACGAACAGAGGCCCTGAAGCTGAGAACTTAGCCTGTCTGTTTTCCGAGCAGAGTCTCAGTGCCAGGACCCAGGGGACTTTCTCCAGGCGGAAGTCCCTGCTGGTTCACCCCAGGAAAACGCAGGTCTGAGGCGTGGGCTGCTGTCTGGGGAGTCTGTCGGGTCGGCCGATTCACTGACAGCGGTGAGGGGAGGCGGGTGGTGCCCGGGAGGGGACTGCATGCGTGACTGGACTGCGGTGTGACTGTCACAGCCGCGGTCCAGGACAGTCCTCTTGGTTCACGTGGGGTCATTTCTGTCTGGCGATGATCCAGCTGCCTGTGTGTGATTGGTTTTGGCGTCTCCTCTGAGCACGGGGCTGCAACTGATGGACCATACTCTGAATTAAGGAGGAAAATATATAACCATACTCAAGGAATCTAATTAGACATTTAAGAAGATGGCAGGTCCCCCTGACATCGTTCTCCTAAATCTGCCTTCATCTGACTTCAATAGGAAGCAGCCTTGAAGCAATCTGAAACGGTGTGCAGGCCGCCCCGCTACCCCAGCAAAGGAGTATTGATTGCCCTCTGCTTCCATTGATTTAACGTCGCCCCTGTGATTTAATCACGTTTCTCTTCCTATCTGTTTGCAGTCTTTTCTTCTTTTGTCTGCCAGCCACAGAGCAGTCAAGACCTTTCAGTCTCTGAGCTGGTCAAAATAACTTTGTTTCCCATTGGCATTGCTTTAAAGACATGATTAGCAGACCAGGGCAGGGCCGCTGGGGGACAGCTGCCCAGGATGCATTAATGTCATGGGAAAGCCCAGGGTAGCAGCCTTGGCTGTCAGACACAGTGCATTGTGGGCCAGCCATGAGGAGACCTGGATCCTTGCATTCACATTCTCCTGGCTCTCCAGATTGCAGGGTCGGGTGTCTCCGGCTGGTCTTGGCGGTCAGTGTCAGGAGCAACAGCAAGCGATGTCTGAAAGGTAGAGGATTTGGAGGAAAAGGGCATTAGGTGTGTGCAGCAGTCCCAGAGAAGGCTTTGAGATGAGCTGTGTCTCCAAGTAAGTCCTTGTTCGCGTGTGCCATGTGTGTGGCACGCTGGCATGTGAGCCATGGACGACGGCTGGCAAGTGACGGCTGCTGGCGGTTTGGTGGCTCGGCCTTCTTACGGAAGGGGTCCTCGGCGAGTTTGGGGCTTGACCTGAGTCTGAGCTTTCTGTCGCTGTGGGCAGGGAAAGGAGCTCTGAGACGCTCAGCGGGCGGGTGCGCGCGTGGATGGCCCCGACTGTTTGAGAATCTACTTAACTTGAGAGCACACCTGGAAGACTTTGAAACAGGGATTTCACAAGAAGAAAGTTTGCTTCTGTTTCACGTTTTCAGACAGAGAGGTCGTTGTAGAGATAGAGACAGCAGTGGTGCCATAGAGGGGGAGAGGAAGGGGACCAAGAGATGGAAGCAGAGAGGGAGAGATACAGAGACACAGAGACGCAGACAGACAGAGGGACAGAGAGACACAGCCACAGGGCACACCTGCCTGGCACCAGGCAGAGAGATCAGTGAGCACGGTGAGAACCGGCCTGGGGTCACGGCCCCCCATGCTTCATCTGCCCCTCCCCCCATGCCCCTCATCCCCCCCGCAGTGCTGTGTGTGAAGAGGCGACAACAGCCAGTGTGTCCCTGACTGCTCTTCTTCCTCTCTGTCCCCCCACCCCCCGCTGCCTGGAACACGACGAGGGAGGTTTGGCCTCGATGGTAAACTTTTGGGGAGACTCCCTCCCTGGGTGGCAGGTCCGGGCACCACGGGGCGGGGGGAGGGAACAGACTCCCTCACAAGCACGCAAGAGAAAGGAGACCAGCGAGAGGGTGCCTAGAAAGGGAGAGGGTCTGCGAGCCAACTGCACGTCCATAGATCCAGCCTTAGGAAAAGAATGGAGGCTCCCAAGAAGCCAAGTGCAAAAGAAAACCCAAAGTTCAAAAGTAGAAAAAGACATGGAAGCATCGAGACAAATTTATTAAAGTATCACATGTCAACGAATATCAGATCATGACAGGTTTGGTTAAGTTTGTTAGCCTTTGGCCTAATGAAAACTGGCAAAACTTTACTATATTACATGGATTACACTGTATTCAAGAGCCATAAGTATGTACAATTATAATATATTGATTTAAAATACATTTATTGATGAAAAGTGAGAAAAATATTGACAAAATTCGTTCAATAAGGTGTTTAAAGAATGAGTAGAAAAATACCATTAGAATGAGACTTAAATGTTGTAAAAAATTAACTCTTAAGCAAGAAACCATGGGTCCAGTGTTTAGGATCAGTGCACCATCTCTTACATTCTCAGGAAATAGATGTTTTAAAATTAAAGCTTTTTATTAAAACTGAGTTTTTACAACATATTTCATATGTCATGCTCTGTAAACAAGTATTCAAGAAAATAATCTTCATATGTAATCTCTGGCACATAGAGTTAAAAACGTAATTAAAATTAAGCTGAGCCTGTGTATCACAAGGACACATTCATCTGTATGTATATCAATACATGTCCATAGAATTTATATCCTACCATAGACCTATAGGTCTATACAGTTATACTTATATCTCCAGGTTCATGTCAATGACCTTGAGTACCTGAGTATTGATTGAGTCCTCGCTCTTGCACTGTTTGGATCTAATATCCACATAACAAAGATACCATGCACCTTTTGTTCCTTAGGTCTTGACTTGTCTCACTCAGCATGATTCGCTCTAGATTCATCCACTTCCCTGCGAATGCCATTATTTTATCTTGTCTGTTGGCTATGTAGAATTCCATTGTGTATATATACCACACTTTCTGTATCCATTCATTTGTAGTAGGGCATCTGGATTGTTTCCATCGCCTGGCTATTGTGAATAGTGCAGAGATGAGCATAGCTGAGCAGGTGTCCTTATCATATCTTGGGTCATGATGTTCAGGGTAGATGCCCAGGAGTGGTATGGCGGGATCATAGGGAAGGTCAATTTTCAGTTCTTTAAGAAACCTCCACACTGCTTTCCAGAGTGGCTGAACTATCTTACAGCAGTGCAGTATGGTTCCTTTTTCTCCACAACCCCGCCAGCATCTGTCATTGTCAGAGTTCAAAACCTTGGCCATTCTTGTTGGGGTAAGGTGGTATCTTAGGGTTGTTTTTATTTGCATTTCTTTAATGACCATGAATGATGAGCATTTTCTCATGTTTGCCATTTTTACCTCTTCCTCTGATAAATCTCTCTTTAGTTCTCTTGCCCATTTAGTGTGAATGGTTTGTTGGGTTTGGGGGGAATTGGTTTCTTGAGTTTCCTGTAGATACTGGATAGTAAGCATTTGTCTGATATATTATTGGAAAATCTCTTTTCCCAGTTGGTTGGCTGTCTCTCTACTTTTGTGGCTATGCTTTTATCTGTGCAGAAACTTTTTATTTTTAGTTAGTCCCATTTGTCGAGTCTCTCTCCAATCTGTTGTGACCCTGGGACTCTGTTCAGGTAGTTGCTGCCTGTTTCAGCGTCTCTCCTACTCTGTTGTGTGGCATTTCAGAGTTTCAGGTCTGATATTGAGGTTAATTTTGAATTAATGTTCATGCACGGCGACAGGCTGGGATCGACTTTTAGTTTTCTGCATGTAGCTGCCCAGTTTTCCCAGCACCAATAATTGAATAGGCTGTGTTTGTATATCTCTGGCTCCTTTGTCGATTATAAGCTGACTATAGGTATGTGGTTTTATTTCTGCATCTTCTATTCTGTTTTATTGATCTTCTTGGTCTACTTTTGTTTTTGTTATTATGGTTCTACTGTGGAGTTTGAAGTGTGGTATTGTAATACCACCTGCATTGTTGGGTTTTTCTTTTTTTTTTCCCCTAGAATTACTTTGGTATGCTGGGTCTTTTGTTGTTCTATATGAATTTTTGGATTATTTTCTCTTATTTCAGTAAGGAATATCCTTGGCATTCTGGTGGGGGTTGCAGTGAAACTGCATATCAGTTTTGGCAGTATAGCCATTTTCACAATGTTGATTCTCCCCATTCATGAGCATGGTAGGTCTTTCGAAGGAAATAGAATTTTTTGTTATATAAATATTAAAACACAAAATAAAATTTCTTCTTTTCGTTTGTTTGCTTACTTATCATTTTTTGCTGGTGCTGGGACTTGATCTTAGAACCTGGGGTCTCACTCAGTTTTGTTTATTTTGCTCAAGGCTAGTACTCTACCACTGGAGCCAGCCTTTCTGGCTTTTTGCTGTTTAACTAGAGATAAGTGTCTCTCAAGTCTCTTGAATTTGTCTGCCTGGGCTGGTGTTGAACCCGGATCCTCAGCTCTCAGCCCCCGAGTAGCTAGAATTACAGGCCTCATCCACTTGCCCATATTGTTGACATAGCATCTCATTTGGCAGCCCGGGATTTCATGACTCTCCTCACGCTCATGGGGGCTGGAAGTATAAGTGTGTGCCACCACACTGGGCCAAAAACAGACTTTTTATGTTGTTGGGGATTGCATTTAAGGCGTTTTGCACATTAGACAGTTTTTTTAAACCAGATCTCCTTTCTTGCCTTTAGCATAATTTTTATATTAATCTTGTTCTAAATCGAATGAAATTTATAGTCCAATGTTATTTATCCTCATGGGTACATTATGTTGTAACTAGAATTTTGTTTAATCAATCCAATAGACTATTGAAATAATATCACAGTCTGATTCTAATAAGGATTTATCTCATTAGTGAGATGTTGGATTAATGTATTTTATATTAGTAGGCCTGAGTGACAGAAAAATGTCCATTTTAACAGATTTTTAAAAGACTGTGTTCATAAAAACAGTTTAAGCCGATTGAAAAAAAGATTCTTTCCTTATTTAGTTTATAATTTTTCTTAAATTGAAACCTAGCATCATAATTAAAATAGAATAGTTAAGAGATAGTCCTTAATCTCAAGAATGAGGCAAGAAAGTCCACATTGCCACTTCAACACTGATCTACAGGTTTTAGACAAAGCAATAGGACAAGAAAAATGTGAGAAGAACAGTTGGCAGGGGAGCTGGATGCATTTGTGCAGCACAGGGCTTGTTTAGCATGGACAAGGCCCAGGATTTCAAACAGCAACAAAAGGAAGGCAGATTGAGTGGCTGTAATTAGTACATGTTTTGATTATCTACCTGAAAGAATTCAAGAGAATAAATTGAGAGTATTATTGCAATTAATAGTTTGTGCTAAATTAGCTAGTCATAACATGAATATATTTCCCCAAGGGTATTGTATACATTGCTCTCTACTGGCCGGCAAATATAAAGAAGGAAAGGTTTATGCACTACAGCATGTGAAACAACCCGCAGTAGCCAGCACCCGTGGCTCATGCCTGTAATCCTAGCTACTCAGAGGGCTGAGATATGAAGATCATGGTTCAAAGCCGGCCCTAGCAGGAAAGTGCATGAGGCTCTTACCTCAAATTAACCACTAGAAAACCAGAAACGGAGCTGTGGCTCGAGGGGTAGAATGCCAGACTTGAGCAAAAACCTCAGGGACAGTGCCCAGGCCCTGACTTCAAGCCCCAAGACTGGTGCCCATATAAGTGTATATGAATGTGTGCGCACGTGAGCACGCCCCCCCCAAAAAAACCCAAATCCCAACTTATAGCAAATTTAAGGAATGCATAGAACTGTGTAAAAACAAATATTTTCCATGTGACTAAATAGGAAGATAGACTAAATTTCCCACTGAAGTCAGTTTTCTAAAGATATTTTTCTTATGAATAATTTAAAAAATTGGCTGGGAGTTTGGCCTAGTGGTAGAGTGCTTGCCTAGCATGCAGGAAGACCCGGGTTCAATTCCTCGGTACCACATACATAGAAAAAAGCCGGAAGTGGTGCTGAGGCTCAAGTGGTAGAGCTCCAGCCTTGAGAAAGTCCAAGGACAGTGCTCAGGCCCTGAGCTCAAGCCCAGGACTGGCAAAAAAAAAATTATGTGGTTCCAACTGAAATCATGTCCAGGCACTGTGTGAAGCAGGCAAGGGATCTTAAGTTAGAGAAATGAACAAAGGCATGGGAAGAGACAGCATTATGGAAAAGAAAACCCATGATTTCTGCTGCTGCTCTATCAGAATGAAATTGTGAGGAAACAGTAGTGAAAATCATGTAGGTGATCCTAACAGAAAAAGGAAAATGGAAAACAGCCACACATTTTCTTTTTGTATTTGTTCAAGCTAAATTTTCACACCTACAGAGAAAGAACAGGCTATTCAGAAAACAGAACTGGGTTACTGGGCAACTACTGGAAAAAGAATTTAGAATTTGTAAAACAACATTAATGATTTTTATTTATTTTTTTCTTTTTCGCTATCTTTAGGAAATTGTCCAGGGCCAGGATTGTGGCCTAGTGGTAGAGTGTTTGCCTAGCATATGCGAAGCCCTGAGTTTGATTCCTTGGTACCACATATGTGGAAAAAGCCGGAAGTGGTGCTGTGGTTCATGGTAAAGCCCTAGCCTTGAGAAAGCCCAAGGACAGTGCCCTGGCCCTGAGCTCAAGCCCAGGACTAACAAAAACAAAACAAAACAAAACAAAAAAACAAAAAAGGAGAGGTAGGGGGAGGGAAAGTGGGAGAAAAACACAAGAAGGCATCTCAGTGCTCAGGAAGCAATGCGCCCACTACTGACCAATGTAACTACGACCCCTCTCTGTGTCACTCACTCTGACAATCAAATACTATTAAAACACCCAGAAGTTGTCCAGAAGAGCTGCCCTTCACCAAGGCTGTGTATGAGCACTGTGTCACCAGTGCCCCCTCTTTCATCATTGCCATCGCCCCCTGGCTTCAGTCATTGCATGTGGAAAAGGAAAACATTCAAATGTTAGAAAGGAAGATCAGAGCACTAACCAGATCTCAGGATAGAGGGTTCTTTTTTTTTGCCAGTCCTGGGCTTGAGCTCAGGGCCTGAGCACTGTCCTTGGACTTTCTCAAGGCTAGAGCTCTACCACTTGAGCCTCAGCACCACTTCCAGCTTTTTTTTCTATGCATGTGGTGCCGAGGAATCGAACCCGGGTCTTCATGCATGCTAGGCAAGCACTTTAACCACTAGGCCAGACTCCCGGCCCCCTAGAGGGTTCTTTTCAGAGCTCAGGAAAGAGCACTTTTGTGCCAAAGATGGACAGGCTTAATTATAGTAAGATTAAAACACTTTCAGCTTCAAGTAAGAGAATAAAATGCACCAGAAAAATATTCACATACGACAGACAGAAAGTTCAAACCCTTATGTGCTCTCAAAAATCAATAACACAACACTGAACATCCTAGGAGAAAAATGATTCGTGTTAACGGACATTTACCAGAAGTAAGTGACCAATAAAAATAAGTTAAATATCCAGCCTGCCAATAATCAAATACTTCCCGATAAAATAAAGAGGTATTATTTTGGTGATCAAATTGGCTGACACCAGACAGTGAGATCACAGCCAGACAGGCTGGCAAAGCCAGTGAGACACAGATTCTCACACACAGCTATGAGGGAATGAGTATGATTTTCTGGAAGCAATTTTATTACCTTTTTTCAAGAATCTTAATCTTTAAATCACTTGACCCAGCAACAAGTTTGACCTAGGAATTATAAGGAAAGAATCCAAAGCTAAACATAGGACATTTTCTTCAAGGTTGCATAGAATATGAAAATACTGAATTCAGCATAGACAAGTAACCCAGGAGATGGCTCACGTGGGACACCCAGGCAAGCCCTAGCAAACGCAGCTAGAAGTCTAAATAGTGGTTAATGAATTGAGATCCAACACCAGGAAGGTTTCCACGTGGAGAAAATCTTATAAGCAACATTTAAAAATGAATATGTGCCATACAGTAAACATCTAAATACGAAAGGTAGTCCATTATTTAGCTTCAGTGGCATTCAGAGCGATGAAAGCTGCCTGCCCGTCGTCTACATTCTGTAAAGTCTGGTTTGTTTGCAGAGGAGAAAATGGGTTCAGAAAGGTAAAGCTCTTGCTCAAAGTCACACAGCTCGTGAAAGGCGGCTGCAGAGAGCTTGCGACGCTGGCAGTGGTTTTGGAGATTGTCTCTACACCTAGCCTGTATGGACAGCTGCTCAGTGTTGGCCTGGCCTCGTGCATCTCATCTGCATCGGAAGCGTCTGGGAGCTTTCCCTCCCCTCTTCATATGGGTAAGATATTCGGGGCAATGCCCTAAGCTCCCAGACTGCAGAGGTCTCCAGCCTGTGAACTGAGCCACGGCCAGAGCTCAGCTCCGGGCGCTCCCGTCCCAGTCCCCCCGAGCCCCCCACGGGGCCCCACGTGGCCACCTGTTCTTTGTGGGAGTTGACATGTGCTGTAGAGATCTGGACGGTGCGCTGCCCTGATGGGGGCCTCCGGGACTGGGGTGTCCTCATCGACCTGTCCTTGGGGACTTTGAGCCACCTCACTGCTGCTGTGGGGCTGTCACGGCTTTGTCACCCTGCGTGCTGTTCCAGGGGGTTCCTGTCCTCTGCTGGCTCCCACGTGGCTGCGTGGCCTCGCTAACAAGCGTGAGTTATAGCTGGTGCTTCCCCGGAGGGGCTGTGACGTGGCGCTGCAGGGCAGGGCTGTGGCCCAGCCTGGCCCTCAGCCCTGAAGCCTGGTGTCCGCACAGGGGCGGAGCGGTGGAGCCATTTCTAGAATGACCTGGAAACAATGATGGGCCTGAAGCACTCCGCGAGCTGCCAGTGTCCATTATCCTCTGTCTTCCTGCAGTGCAGACACCCAGAGGGCACCGTGGGCAGCGCAGGGCGCCCGCAGCGGGCCTCGCGATGCCCCTGGGCCTGGCTTTGAGCTCCCCGCAGAGGCACGGCGCCAGCCTGTCAGGTGGCAGAGGGGGCACAGGGGGGCCTCCAGCTGTCTGACATGTCCGTGGCTTTCGTCCCTTGCACACGGTGCCACTGTCTGGGGTGACAGCAGGTGGCATGGAAGGAGGGCGTGAGTGGGCTGGGCTCAAGAGTGTGAGTGCACTGCGGGCCCCAGGGCGGGCACGGGGCCCGTGGTGGCTGGCAGCAGGAAGAGGGCTCCACGAGGAGAGCGGCTCAGCTCCAAAAGGCCCGCGGCGGAGGGCATGGCTCCTGTGCCTCCTGCTCTAAGTGTCCCCTGCGATGTCACGCGCTGGCTTTGCAGTGCTTGCCTCTAGGAAACGTCTGTAACGTCCCACGAGGTCCACTCACACGATGCGCCGCCACGCTCAGCGTGCCCAGATCACGGGACAGAGCAAAGGCCTCCCGGCTGCACCGAGCTGGCCAACGGGAGCTGAGTGATGCTGCCGAGGGAGGACAGAGAGAGGCCACCAAGGGAGGACTGAGAGGCCATCGAGGGAGGACTGAGAGAGGCCACCGAGGGAGGACTGAGAGAGGCCACCGAGGGAGGACAGAGAGAGGCCATCGAGGGAGGACAGAGAGACCTCCGAGGGAGGACTGAGAGAGGCCACCGAGGGAGGACTGAGAGAGGCCACCGAGGGAGGACTGAGAAAGACCACCGAGGGAGGACTAAGAGAGGCCACCGAGGGAGGACTGAGAGAGGCCACCGAGGGAGGACTGAGAGAGGCCACCGAGGGAGGACAGAGAGAGACCACCAAGGGAGGACAGAGATGACCGAGGGAGGACTGAGAGAGGCCACCGAGGGAGGACAGAGAGAGACCACTGAGGAAGGACAGAGATGACTGAGGGAGGACAGAGAGAGACCACCGAGGGAGGACTGAGAGAGGCCACCGAGGGAGGACTGAGAGAGGCCACCGAGGGAGGACTGAGAGAGGCCACCGAGGGAGGACTGAGAGAGGCCACCGAGGGAGGATTGAGAGAGACCACTGAGGGAGGACAGAGAGAGACGACCAAGGGAGGACAGAGATGACCAAGGGAGCACAGAGACGACCGAGGGAGGACAGAGAGAGACCACCGAGGGAGGACTGAGAGAGGCCACCGAGGGAGGACTGAGAGAGGCCACCGAGGGAGGACTGAGAGAGGCCACCGAGGGAGGACAGAGAGAGACCACCGAGGGAGGACTGAGAGAGGCCACCGAGGGAGGACAGAGAGAGACCACCGAGGGAGGACTGAGAGAGGCCACCGAGGGAGGACTGAGAGAGGCCACCGAGGGAGGACAGAGAGAGACTACTGAGGGAGGACAGAGATGACTGAGGGAGGACTGAGAGAGACCACCGAGGGAGGACAGAGAGAGGCCATCGAGGGAGGACAGAGAGACCTCCGAGGGAGGACTGAGAGAGACCACCGAGGGAGGACTGAGAGAGGCCATCGAGGGAGGACAGAGAGAGGCCATCGAGGGAGGACAGAGAGACCTCCGAGGGAGGACTGAGAGAGGCCATCGAGGGAGGACAGAGAGAGACCTCCGAGGGAGGACAGAGAGAGACCACTGAGGGAGGACAGAGATGACCGAGGGAGGACTGAGAGAGGCCACCGAGGGAGGACTGAGAGAGGCCATCGAGGGAGGACAGAGAGAGGCCATCGAGGGAGGACAGAGAGACCTCCGAGGGAGGACTGAGAGAGGCCACCGAGGGAGGACTGAGAGAGGCCACCGAGGGAGGACAGAGAGAGACCACCGAGGGAGGACAGAGAGAGACCACTGAGGGAGGACAGAGATGACTGAGGGAGGACAGAGAGAGACCACCGAGGGAGGACTGAGAGAGGCCACCGAGGGAGGACAGAGAGAGACCACTGAGGGAGGACAGAGATGACCGAGGGAGGACTGAGAGAGACCACCGAGGGAGGACTGAGAGAGGCCACCGAGGGAGGACTGAGAGAGGCCACCGAGGGAGGACTGAGAGAGGCCACCGAGGGAGGACAGAGAGAGACCACTGAGGGAGGACAGAGATGACCGAGGGAGGACTGAGAGAGGCCACCGAGGGAGGACAGAGAGAGGCCACTGAGGGAGGACAGAGAGACCTCCGAGGGAGGACAGAGAGAGACCTCCGAGGGAGGACAGAGAGAGACCACTGAGGGAGGACAGAGATGACCGAGGGAGGACTGAGAGAGGCCACCGAGGGAGGACAGAGAGAGGCCATCGAGGGAGGACAGAGAGACCTCCGAGGGAGGACAGAGAGAGGCCACCGAGGGAGGACAGAGAGAGGCCACCGAGGGAGGACAGAGAGAGGCCACCGAGGGAGGACAGAGAGAGGCCACCGAGGGAGGACAGAGATGACTGAGGGAGGACAGAGAGAGGCCATCGAGGGAGGACTGAGAGAGGCCATTGAGGGAGGACAGAGACACCACCCAGGGAGGACTGAGAGACCACTGAGGGAGGACAGAGAGAGACCACTGAGGGAGGACAGAGAGAGGCCACCGAGGGAGGACTGAGAGGCCATCGAGGGAGGACTGAGAGAGGCCACCGAGGGAGGACTGAGAGAGGCCACCGAGGGAGGACAGAGAGAGACCACTGAGGGAGGACAGAGATGACCGAGGGAGGACTGAGAGAGGCCACCGAGGGAGGACAGAGAGAGGCCATCGAGGGAGGACAGAGAGACCTCCGAGGGAGGACTGAGAGAGGCCACCGAGGGAGGACTGAGAGAGGCCACCGAGGGAGGACTGAGAAAGACCACCGAGGGAGGACTAAGAGAGGCCACCGAGGGAGGACTGAGAGAGGCCACCGAGGGAGGACTGAGAGAGGCCACCGAGGGAGGACAGAGAGAGACCACCGAGGGAGGACAGAGAGAGACCACTGAGGAAGGACAGAGATGACTGAGGGAGGACAGAGAGAGACCACCGAGGGAGGACTGAGAGAGGCCACCGAGGGAGGACTGAGAGAGGCCACCGAGGGAGGACTGAGAGAGGCCACCGAGGGAGGACTGAGAGAGGCCACCGAGGGAGGATTGAGAGAGACCACTGAGGGAGGACAGAGAGAGACGACCAAGGGAGGACAGAGATGACCAAGGGAGCACAGAGACGACCGAGGGAGGACAGAGAGAGACCACCGAGGGAGGACTGAGAGAGGCCACCGAGGGAGGACTGAGAGAGGCCACCGAGGGAGGACTGAGAGAGGCCACCGAGGGAGGACAGAGAGAGACCACCGAGGGAGGACTGAGAGAGGCCACCGAGGGAGGACAGAGAGAGACCACTGAGGGAGGACAGAGATGACCGAGGGAGGACTGAGAGAGGCCACCGAGGGAGGACAAAGAGAGGCCATCGAGGGAGGACAGAGAGACCTCCGAGGGAGGACAGAGAGAGGCCATCGAGGGAGGACAGAGAGACCTCTGAGGGAGGACTGAGAGAGGCCACCGAGGCAGGACTGAGAGAGACCACCGAGGGAGGACTGAGAGAGGCCACCGAGGGAGGACTGAGAGAGGCCACCAAGGGAGGACAGAGATGACCGAGGGAGGACTGAGAGAGGCCACCGAGGCAGGACTGAGAGAGACCACCGAGGGAGGACAGAAAGAGACCACCGAGGGAAAACTGAGAGAGGCCACTGAGGGAGGACAGAGATGACTGAGGGAGGACAGAGAGAGACCACCAAGGGAGGACTGAGAGAGGCCACCGAGGGAGGATTGAGAGAGGCCATCAAGGGAGGATTGAGAGAGACCACTGAGGGAGGACAGAGAGAGACGACCAAGGGAGGACAGAGATGACCAAGGGAGCACAGAGACGACCGAGGGAGGACAGAGAGAGCACCGAGGGAGGACTGAGAGAGGCCACCGAGGGAGGACTGAGAGAGGCCACCGAGGGAGGACAGAGAGAGGCCACTGAGGGAGGACAGAGATGACCGAGGGAGGACTGAGAGAGGCCACCGAGGGAGGACAGAGAGAGGCCATCGAGGGAGGACAGAGAGACCTCCGAGGGAGGACTGAGAGAGGCCACCGAGGCAGGACTGAGAGAGGCCACCGAGGGAGGACTGAGAGAGGCCACCGAGGGAGGACTGAGAGAGGCCACCGAGGGAGGACTGAGAGAGACCACCGAGGGAGGACAGAGATGACCGAGGGAGGACTGAGAGAGGCCACCGAGGGAGGACAGAGAGAGACCACCGAGGGAGGACAGAGATGACTGAGGGAGGACAGAGAGAGACCACCGAGGGAGGACTGAGAGAGGCCACCGAGGGAGGACTGAGAGAGGCCACCGAGGGAGGACTGAGAGAGACCACCGAGGGAGGACAGAGATGACCGAGGGAGGACTGAGAGAGGCCACCGAGGGAGGACAGAGAGAGACCACCGAGGGAGGACAGAGATGACTGAGGGAGGACAGAGAGAGACCACCGAGGGAGGACTGAGAGAGGCCACCGAGGGAGGACTGAGAGAGGCCACCGAGGGAGGACAGAGAGAGACCACCGAGGGAGGACAGAGAGAGACCTCCGAGGGAGGACTGAGAGAGGCCACCGAGGGAGGACTGAGAGAGGCCACTGAGGGAGGACAGAGAGAGACGACCAAGGGAGGACAGAGATGACCAAGGGAGCACAGAGACGACCGAGGGAGGACAGAGAGAGACCACCGAGGGAGGACTGAGAGAGGCCACCGAGGGAGGACTGAGAGAGGCCACCGAGGGAGGACTGAGAGAGGCCACCGAGGGAGGACAGAGAGAGACCACCGAGGGAGGACAGAGAGAGACCACCGAGGGAGGACTGAGAGAGGCCACCGAGGGAGGACAAAGAGAGGCCATCGAGGGAGGACAGAGAGACCTCCGAGGGAGGACAGAGAGAGGCCATCGAGGGAGGACAGAGAGACCTCCGAGGGAGGACTGAGAGAGGCCACCGAGGCAGGACTGAGAGAGACCACCGAGGGAGGACTGAGAGAGGCCACCGAGGGAGGACTGAGAGAGGCCACCGAGGGAGGACAGAGATGACCGAGGGAGGACTGAGAGAGGCCACCGAGGCAGGACTGAGAGAGACCACCGAGGGAGGACAGAAAGAAACCACCGAGGGAAAACTGAGAGAGGCCACTGAGGGAGGACAGAGATGACTGAGGGAGGACAGAGAGAGACCACCAAGGGAGGACTGAGAGAGGCCACCGAGGGAGGATTGAGAGAGACCACCGAGGGAGGACAGAAAGAAACCACCGAGGGAAAACTGAGAGAGGCCACTGAGGGAGGACAGAGATGACTGAGGGAGGACAGAGAGAGACCACCAAGGGAAAACTGAGAGAGGCCACTGAGGGAGGACAGAGATGACTGAGGGAGGACAGAGAGAGACGACCAAGGGAGGACAGAGATGACCAAGGGAGCACAGAGACGACCGAGGGAGGACAGAGAGAGCACCGAGGGAGGACTGAGAGAGGCCACCGAGGGAGGACAGAGAGAGACCACCGAGGGAGGACAGAGATGACTGAGGGAGGACAGAGAGAGACCACCGAGGGAGGACTGAGAGAGGCCACCGAGGGAGGACTGAGAGAGGCCACCGAGGGAGGACTGAGAGAGACCACCGAGGGAGGACAGAGATGACCGAGGGAGGACTGAGAGAGGCCACCGAGGGAGGACAGAGAGAGACCACCGAGGGAGGACAGAGATGACTGAGGGAGGACAGAGAGAGACCACCGAGGGAGGACTGAGAGAGGCCACCGAGGGAGGACAGAGAGAGACCACCGAGGGAGGACAGAGAGAGACCACCGAGGGAGGACAGAGAGAGACCTCCGAGGGAGGACTGAGAGAGGCCACCGAGGGAGGACTGAGAGAGGCCACTGAGGGAGGACAGAGAGAGACGACCAAGGGAGGACAGAGATGACCAAGGGAGCACAGAGACGACCGAGGGAGGACAGAGAGAGACCACCGAGGGAGGACTGAGAGAGGCCACCGAGGGAGGACTGAGAGAGGCCACCGAGGGAGGACTGAGAGAGGCCACCGAGGGAGGACAGAGAGAGACCACCGAGGGAGGACAGAGAGAGACCACCGAGGGAGGACAGAGAGAGACCACCGAGGGAGGACTGAGAGAGGCCACCGAGGGAGGACAGAGAGAGACCACCGAGGGAGGACTGAGAGAGGCCACCGAGGGAGGACAGAGAGAGACCACCGAGGGAGGACAGAGAGAGACCACCGAGGGAGGACTGAGAGAGACCACCGAGGGAGGACAGAGAGAGACCACCGAGGGAGGACTGAGAGAGGCCACCGAGGGAGGACTGAGAGAGGCCACCGAGGGAGGACAGAGAGAGACCACTGAGGGAGGACAGAGATGACTGAGGGAGGACTGAGAGAGACCACCGAGGGAGGACAGAGAGAGGCCATCGAGGGAGGACAGAGAGACCTCCGAGGGAGGACTGAGAGAGACCACCGAGGGAGGACTGAGAGAGGCCATCGAGGGAGGACAGAGAGAGGCCATCGAGGGAGGACAGAGAGACCTCCGAGGGAGGACTGAGAGAGGCCATCGAGGGAGGACAGAGAGAGACCTCCGAGGGAGGACAGAGAGAGACCACTGAGGGAGGACAGAGATGACCGAGGGAGGACTGAGAGAGGCCATCGAGGGAGGACAGAGAGAGGCCATCGAGGGAGGACAGAGATGACTGAGGGAGGACAGAGAGAGACCACCGAGGGAGGACTGAGAGAGGCCATCGAGGGAGGACAGAGATGACCAAGGGAGCACAGAGACGACCGAGGGAGGACAGAGAGAGACCACCGAGGGAGGACTGAGAGAGGCCATCGAGGGAGGACAGAGAGAGACCACCGAGGGAGGACTGAGAGAGGCCATCGAGGGAGGACAGAGAGAGACCTCCGAGGGAGGACTGAGAGAGGCCACCGAGGGAGGACAGAGAGAGGCCATCGAGGGAGGACAGAGAGAGACGACCAAGGGAGGACAGAGATGACCAAGGGAGCACAGAGACGACCGAGGGAGGACAGAGAGAGACGACTGAGGGAGGACAGAGAGAGGCCATCGAGGGAGGACTGAGAGAGGCCACCGAGGGAGGACAGAGAGAGGCCATCGAGGGAGGACAGAGAGAGACGACCAAGGGAGGACAGAGATGACCAAGGGAGCACAGAGACGACCGAGGGAGGACAGAGAGAGACGACTGAGGGAGGACAGAGAGAGGCCATCGAGGGAGGACTGAGAGAGGCCACCGAGGGAGGACAGAGAGAGACCACCGAGGGAGGACTGAGAGAGGCCACCGAGGGAGGACAGAGAGAGACGACCAAGGGAGGACAGAGATGACCAAGGGAGCACAGAGACGACCGAGGGAGGACAGAGAGAGACCACCGAGGGAGGACTGAGAGAGGCCACCGAGGGAGGACTGAGAGAGGCCACTGAGGGAGGACTGAGAGAGGCCACCGAGGGAGGACAGAGAGAGACCACCGAGGGAGGACAGAGAGAGACCACTGAGGGAGGACAGAGATGACTGAGGGAGGACAGAGAGAGACCACCGAGGGAGGACTGAGAGAGGCCACCGAGGGAGGACAGAGAGAGACCACTGAGGGAGGACAGAGATGACCGAGGGAGGACTGAGAGAGACCACCGAGGGAGGACTGAGAGAGGCCACCGAGGGAGGACTGAGAGAGGCCACCGAGGGAGGACAGAGAGAGACCACTGAGGGAGGACAGAGATGACCGAGGGAGGACTGAGAGAGGCCACCGAGGGAGGACAGAGAGAGGCCACCGAGGGAGGACAGAGAGACCTCCGAGGGAGGACAGAGAGAGACCTCCGAGGGAGGACAGAGAGAGACCACTGAGGGAGGACAGAGATGACCGAGGGAGGACTGAGAGAGGCCACCGAGGGAGGACAGAGAGAGGCCATCGAGGGAGGACAGAGAGACCTCCGAGGGAGGACAGAGAGAGGCCACCGAGGGAGGACAGAGAGAGGCCACCGAGGGAGGACAGAGAGAGGCCACCGAGGGAGGACAGAGAGAGGCCACCGAGGGAGGACAGAGATGACTGAGGGAGGACAGAGAGAGGCCATCGAGGGAGGACTGAGAGAGGCCATTGAGGGAGGACAGAGACACCACCCAGGGAGGACTGAGAGACCACTGAGGGAGGACAGAGAGAGACCACTGAGGGAGGACAGAGAGAGGCCACCGAGGGAGGACTGAGCTCGGCCCTGCAGGGTGACCAGCAAGCCTGTGTCTGGGAGTTAGTGGAGCCAGCATAGCATCCTGGACTCTGTGGTGAGGATTCAAGGGGCTGAGACCTCCTGGCTCAGGGACCTTCTAAATGCTGTCCACGTATGGAACCATAGCCCCAAGACCCTCCAGATGGTGGCATTTGTGGTCCAGGTACCATGGCCAGGCCAGAGCCACACAAAAAATGAGAGCCCTGGGCCAGGCTTGCACGGGTGGGCTTTGTGGCGCAGTCCCCGCTGACCTCTGTGCCAGCCACGCGGGCAGTCTGGGGACTTGCTCCACTGATGGCTCCGAGTTAAGTGCTCAATGCCTGGTGCTCTGGTGGCAGAGTGCAGGCTGCCACAGACAGGGTGGGCCTTGTCTGTCTCCAGGAGGAGTCAGACACCCGACTATTTGGGAAGACTGTTGTATTGTAAGCGCGGAAGGGCTGGCACACGGGACACTTCTCTGTCCTGTGTTCTGATTCTGGGCCAGCCTGGGCCAGAGGAGGTGGTAGGGAGCTCAGAGGCCCCAGGGAGGCCTGTGAATTCTTGGGGAGGTAGTGGGTGGGGAGAACTTCCCCCCCTGAGGTCGCAGTCACATGGCGGTCTCCTGTGTGGTCTCTGCTGTCCCCGGCTTTGTGTCCAACCCCCTGTGAGCATTTGCCTTTTGAACGATCCTTAAGGATTCCATACTTCCGCTGGTCCTCAGCCCACACTTGACTCTCCTTTCTGTTCCAAGCGCTCAGGCCACAGCTCTGCCCTCTGCTCAGTGGCTGCTCCACAGAACTGCTTTGTTCTGCATGGAGCTGTTTTCACTGTCCCACCATTGTGACAAATAACAAAGCTCTCCATGCGTCTGAGTCACTGCTGACAAACCGGGGCCCTGTGCCCTCCCCTTGTGAGACTGTGAGCCACCCAGCTTCCGGGACTTGTCCCCAGTGACTCCGGGCCCCCTTTGAATCTTTCTGACTTGATTCTTTTCTCTTTTTCCTCCTCCTCCACCTCCACCACCTCCTCTTTCCTTCGGTGTTGAGGGGTGAGTAATTCAAGACTTGGAGAAGGATCTTATTATATGAGTGTCCCTGAAAATATGTCCCGTGGTCCTATGGCAGCAACAGTGTGGGGTAGCCAGTGGTGCACACATACACGAGAGGGAGAGAGAGGGTGGCTGTACCTTCTCTATGGCTCCCATTAGAGGGAGGTGGGGGCAGGGCCAGGTAGGCTGGGGTGGGATAGTGGTAATGATTCTTAGATTCAGTGACTCCTAAGCTTCTCTCCTCGCCTTGGAGGTTACTGTCCTTGCAATGTGTGCTTATTGTTCTCATCTCATGGCGAAAGCCCCCTGAGGGGATGAGAATAAGAATTACATCTATTTATCCATCCATCCATCCATCCATCTGTCCATCTACCAAGTCATCTGTACACCCATCCATCCATCCACCATCCATCCATCTACATCCATCATTCATCCATCATCCATCCATCATCCATCCATCCATCCATCCATCCATCCATCCTTCTACCCATCCATTCATCCGCCTATCCATCCGATCTATTCATCCATCCATCCATCCATCCATCCACGCATCCATCTAGACATCCATCCACCTTTCTCTACATATTTAGGAATTCGTTTAGCCACACATCTATCCACCTACCCATCTATCTCCTTATCCATCTATGCATCCATCACTCCCCCTTCATTCACACATTCACCCATGTATCCATCTAATCTGTTCATCATCCACCCACCCACCCACCCACCCATCTATCTACCCAACCATCTACCTATCCAATCATGCATCACCCAATTCATCCACCATCTGTCCATCCATCCATGCATCCATCCATCCATCCACTCACTGATCCAACGTCCACTGACTTGGTCAGTTTCTCCTACCTAATAGATGGACTGGGCCCAGGGCTAGATCGTGAGTCAGCATGTCGGCATCCTGGAGCTTTTGGCCTCAGGGAAGCAGACCCTAAGGAAACAGGCCAATGTGGAGGGGTGGGGAAGAGGGTGGCTTGGTCTAGGGGCAAGTTCTCTGGGAAGATGTCCTAGGCTGAAGACGCAGGCAGGGCATGAACCTGCTTTCACCCCACCGGTTTTGCTTTATGACTCACTTATCACGGCAGTCATGCTTTTGCAGTGTGCGATTCAAGGTTCTAGTGCATTTACAGAGGTGTGCGGCTATCGCCATGATGGATTCTGAAGGCTTTTTTTAATCTCTCTCCAAAGAAATGCCTGCACACACTCTTGCTGCCAGCTGCCCAGTGGACAGCAGTCCTGCAGCTGCCCAGCGGTCAGCCGGTTCCAGCCTGGGTCACCTGGGAGGGAGAGAAGGGAGGGGCTGCCGCCACCGTGTGTGGCGTGTCGGGATCTGTGCACACGTCTTGTCTTGCCCCCTCCAGTTTGGTGATAAGAAGGAAATAAATTCACTCCCTGTAAAACTCTCAAAGCCTGGGCCGTCACAGGAGTTTACTTTGGAGGGCCAAAGGACTTCTTTCTCCCTCGCTCAGCCTTTCCCATAGCCCTCTCGCTCCATAAAGGGGCCATGCTGAGGCCTGGCTCTAAGATACAAAGGAGTCCGTGCAGAACGGGGCACCCTCCCCCACGCGCCTGGGACCTCACCTCCTTATCTCCACCTCTCTGGAGTGATGTGGAGGTCCACTGCTGAGCCTTCAGCCTTCAGTGGCGTTGTTTGGTGGATCAAGCCCTGCTCTTTGCCCTGGGAGCTGTTCTAACAGAGCAGGGCGTGTTATCAGGATTGCATCTCCGCTCCCCCCAGAGGCGGGGGCCTCAAGGGAAGCTGACCTCCAGGGGACCCTCAAGACAAAGGCAAGAGGGGAGGGAGGGAGGCCTTGAAGCTGGGCAAACATGGGAGTGTGTGTGCAGGGGAGGGGGGAGGAATGGGCGAGGCTGGGAGGGGTGCTGGCCCGAGGACACCACAGGCCGGAGGGCGGCTCCAAGAGGGCGCTTGTCCACGCATGGCCAGACAGGCTCCTCAGAATCAGCTGGACCGGCCTGTGAGGCCGTGGGGGTGGAGTGGCGTCGCCTGGCCTGGTGTCTGTCTGCACCTTCCTTGAGCTGGTTTTGTGGGTGTTGTTAGGGGAGGACCAGAGAGCACGGCCCCCTCATGGGGCCTTTCTGGGCTGTGCAGGCCTCTCCACGCTGGAGAGGGGCCCAAAGAGATCAGCAAGCAAATGCATTGAGGTCCAACCCCGGGAGAAGGCGCAGCCAGTAGAAAGGTGGGGGAGGGGAAGGAGGTGGGGGAGGGGGAGAGGAGGGGAAGGAGGGAATGTAGGGGTGGAGGAGAAGATGGAGGAGGAAGAGGTGGTGGAGAGGAGTGAGAGGAGGGGAAAGCAAAGGTGGAGGAGGTGGAAGAGGTGGAAGAAGAGGAGGTTGGAGAGGAGAAGCAGGGGTGGAGGGAGGGGTGGAGATGGAGGAGGAGGAGATGGTGGAGGAAGAGGGAGAGGAGGGAAAGCAGGGGTGGAGGGAGGGAGGGGTGGTGTTGAGGAGGAGGAGATGGTGGAGGAAGAGGGAGAGGAGGGAAAGCAGGGGTGGAGGGAGGGAGGGGTGGCGTTGAGGAGGAGGAGATGGTGGAGGAAGAGGGAGAGGAGGGAAAGCAGGGGTGGAGGGAGGGAGGGGTGGAGATGGTGGAGGAAGAGGGAGAGGAGGGAAAGCAGGGGTGGAGGGAGGGAGGGGTGGCGTTGGGGAATGCAGGGGGCAGTGGCGCAGGCTTGGCTGGAGGAGGAGGAGGTTTTGTGGTTTAGTTTTGTAACATTACGCTGTGGTAATGCACGTCTTTCTTTTTCCTTTTCTCGTTTTCCCCTTTGTTTTCTTTTTCTTTTCTTCTTTTTTCAGTCATGGGACTTGAACTCTGGGCCTGGGCACTGTCCCTGAGCTCTTCAGCTCAAAGCTACCACCCTGCCCCTGGAGCCACAGCCCCACTTCTGGTTCTCTGGTGGTTGGAAATAAGAGTCTTATGGACTTTTCTGCCCGGGCTGGCTTTGAACTGTGATCCTCAGATCTCAGCCTCCTGAGCAGGAGGACAGGTGTGAGCCACGTGCCTGACTTTCACTGGACTTACTTATTGGGTATCACGTGGTGTTTTGGTACTCAGATTTCAGCCACTTGTCTTTCCTTCAGGAGGGGAGCAGCCATGATCCTTCCAAGCAGCTCTGCTGTCGTGCTCTACACACGGTCGGGAAGTCGTGTCAGTTGTTCTTAGAACACCAGAGAGTGCTGTTATTACCTGACTAGAGAGTAGACTCAGGGACCAGTGTCTCCCCCCTTCCTTAGCCATTCCACTCTGTCTCATCCGTGTGTCAGGCCCATGTATGTGGAGGGCGTAGGC
The DNA here is from genome assembly GCF_031878675.1 of Megascapheus bottae. NCBI lineage: Eukaryota > Metazoa > Chordata > Mammalia > Rodentia > Geomyidae > Megascapheus > Megascapheus bottae. The sequence goes on from NC_143513.1 coordinate 84,431,627, forward strand.
CTGGCTTGCTTCACTTAGCAAGGTGCCCTCAGACCCCAGGTTTCTGCAGGTGACAGGATCCATACTTCTTAATGGCGGCATGGAATTTTAGGGCAGTGTTGACGTCTCTTGGAAAAATGAATTCTATTTCTTTTGGACATATACCCAGCAGGGAGCCTGTCATGTCTGATGGTAGGACCTTCCACACTGTTTTCTATAATGGCTGTGCTAATCTAACGGTGTGTGAGTTTGCTCTTGGTCCCCTCCTTGGCGGTACTTGCTGTCTGCTCCACTTTTGGTAACAGCAGTTGTAATGGGTGCCCTGAGTCTGCGGGGCTTTGGTGGTCGTGCCCCTGATGGCCTTCTCTGTTTATGCAGTGGCATGGTCGGGCTGTCATCAGAGAGTTAAATACCTTGTTTCCCCCTGAGAAACTTTTTCTAGTTATCAGCTAAGTCTTAAAACCAGAAGAGAGGATCTCTAGGATGTGGAAACAAGAGCTTTATCTTGTGTGACTGTTGTTCTCAATGTACTATGTTATTTCTCTTCTCTTTTGTCGTCCTTTGGTTAATCTCATATTGTTACTATATCTGACTGTTTCCTGGTATAGTGTATATACATTTGATTATTTGAAATAGAAAAGGGAAGGGGGGAAACAAGATGACTGGGAGGGGTGGGGAAGGGCAATGGGAACAGAAACATGAGAAGGGGTTTCAGTGTGTGAGCAGTAATGCACCTTCTATCTGGCAAATGTAACTGTAACCCCTCTATACATTGCAGTAAAAAATTAAAAACAAAAACCAGGAGAGGCCTCCAAGATCTCTTAGTCTGGCTTACTTTAACGTTTACAAATCTAGAGAGGAAGGATTGTCAGTCAGTCCCAGGCTGGGTGTTGAAGAAGCCACACGTGACCTGTGGGGAGGTGTTTGGTTCCCAGATTCCTCACTTTGTGCCCAGCTTCCTGCTGCCTTTGCCACCCCCGCCCGCCAAGTCCACCTGGCAGGCAAGATGGTGGCAGGCCGAGAGGATAGCGGTTGGACAAGTTCACAAGATGTGGCTTTAGAGGGAGCTGTGGGTCTAATTTCTAAGGAACGTCGTCTGTCACGGATGGTGGTCTCTGTGAGATGGTTCCTGGGTGTGTCATGGTGTCCCTGAGATTGCCTTCTGATTTTCTTGGGTACTTATTCAAGAAGACGGCTCCCACTCTGCGAGATTCACCTGCTGCCAAGGGAACTGACTTCTTTCTCCTTCGGGAAAAGGAGCTGCCAAGAGCGTCCAAGAGGGCAGGGCAACTGAAGACCCTGCACTTGGTTTTCTGCATCGTATGTGACTGCATGAGATTGTAACACACACAGACTATGTGGGTGGCCAGTCTGTTTGGTCAGGAGGATGCAACGCCATCTTCTATGGCCAGGAGGTGGATCTGCAGTGGACGCCAGGCTGGGTTTCTCTCCCAAGACTCAGAGCCTCGAGTGGCCACAGGGCCTAAACACTAAGGTCTCTGGGTCTCGAGGACAGAAATCTTGCACCTGGCTCCAAGAAGGAGGAAATTCCCCCTTAGCTTTGCCGTGTAGGTCCTATGACTCAGTGACTACATGGTAGCCGTATATCTTCCGTATAGCCGTATATCTGCACATCTTCCGCAGGTGTCTGTGGACAGAATCACACATGCAGCCACACTGTGTGTCGAAGAGCTAGTGAACGCACAATGGCCAGAGCTGGGGGAGGCCCTGGCCTGTGACACCTCAGATAACTCAGCATGAGCACTACAAATAATGAGACCTGCTGGCTCCCACCCTCCTGGAGGGAGGGAGGAGGGGGGGCCGCCCCGTGAGTCCAGAGCCCGGGGGCCACCTCTCTGCTGCTGCATCTCTCCATCTAGGCCAGCGGGCTTGGAGCTTCTCAAACAAGCACCTCTTTATTGGAGGCTGTTTCTGCACCCACTGGCATTGTGTGTGACGGGGAGTGGGGCCGGCTCAATGTGGCATTCTTGGGGGACAGTGGCCGTGCTGAGAGTGGTACACGTGGCCACCTTCCCGGAGGTGGACGTCCTGCTGGTCTAGGCAATCTCAAATGGCAGTGTCTGACCTTCCAGCCTCCCAACAAAGGCATTTTCATCTCTCAAAGACTCTGCTCGCCTGCTGCCCGGGCTTAGTGACCTTCAGCTGGGCCTGCTCGGAAGTCGGGCTCGGAGGCCTACTCTCCCGCCCAATGGGGACCCCGACGCCAGCGCCTCTCAATACCCAGCTTTGCTATCTGTGCTGGTCAAAGCCTGTAGGAGGCTGAAATACAATGTGTCGTCACAAGTGGTCCTCTGAGCCGCTGTGGGGAATGTGTGAGCTGGGATGAGCTAGCACATACCACAGGGATGGCCCTGGGCCCTGGGCGAAGCCCAGACCAGGCTGACCAGGCTCGAACTCCGCTCCGCTCCCACTGCTGGCCCTGCAGGGTCGCTGCTGGCTTCCCTATTCCCATGTGTCGGGAGGGGCCAGGGTGGGGATGCAGGGTAGTAATGGGGGGTTAGGGTGAAGATACAAGGAAGGATGATGATGTGGGGTGAGGGAGGGGATGAGGGGTGGGGGAGAGGATGCGGGGTGGGGGAGGCGATGCGGGGGAGGGGATGTGAGTTGGGGGAGGGGATGCGGGGCAGGGGAGGGGATGTGGGGGAGGGGATGCGGGGTGGGGGAGGGAATGTGGGGTGGGGAGGGATCCATTGTTAGGGCAGGGAGTCAGGACCTGGGATTGTCTTACTCTGCCCCCCCATCAATCCCAGGCAGTGACTTGGGTGGACAGCTGAGTCTCCTGAGCCCCTTGCACAAACCCCATCTTTCTGGCCTTTCTTGAGCAGCAGTGGCTGTTTGTGGAAGTCCCCAGGTAGATGGCAGGGGCATGAGGAAATGTCAGACTTCCGGGGGCAGGAGCAGGATCGTGAGTGTGAAGGCTGCCCCACCAAGTGATGCAGACCATATCTCAAAAAGAAAATGTAAACCAGGGAGCCAAGGGCGTGGCTCCATCAGGGCAGAGCACGGCTGGCAAGTTCTAGCAAGCTCCACATCCTGGCGTTGAATCCCTAGCACTGAGGGTCAACTGGCAGGTGGGAAACCAAGGCCCACAGAAGAGCAATGCATTGTCACACGAGAGATCAGAGACAAAGCTGGGCGGAGAGCCAGGCTCCTCTGCGCATGGATTCCTGCTCTTCCCTCTGCCCCTGACAGCCGCCGGACTTGCCTCGCCAAGTGCTCTCTGAGCTGTGTGGGCCAGTGGCTCTGGGGACAGCCCTCTTCCTGTCAACCACATGCCACCCTTCATGCCTCAGCCCCGTGCAGTCCAATGCATGCACTTTGTTCTGCAGTCACAGCTCGGCTGCAGCAGGGTCTGCAGGGCCCCAGGGGTCAGGGTCTATAGCAGATGACAGGGTCTGCTGTGGTGGACAGGGCCTCAGCGGACCGGGCCTGGATGGGGCACGGTCTGCGGGGCCACACTGCTCGATGTTCTTACTTGAGACAGCTCATGAATCACGGCCTCCTGGCTCTCCCCAGGATTTGGTCAGTTATAAAATGCCCAGGATTGCCAGGGGCGGATTCAGGAACTCAAACTCTCCTCGTCTTGTGCCCGCAGTATTGGATTGTACCCGTGTTGCTGCTCAGAAGTCACCTAATTTGCCACAAGGTGTTGATGTGCCAAGATTGTCCCATGTTCTGGGAATGATCCCCCCCCCCTTGCTCAGGCCCATGTACTAGGAATCAAAAACGCATGTTCCCGGAACTAGCCCGGACTTGAACCAGGTGGCAACAGCCCAATGCTCAGTGGTTAGACACCTGAGCTCTGACCAGTCCTGAAGCGACCAGTGGTTCAAAGTTACCAAACAGCCAATCAGGTGATTGTGACTATGGAATTCCCCTATAAGATCCGTGTAAAACCGGCTACGGGTACACGGAGGTCTGAGTTCAAACTCGTAATAAATGACCCTTGCTTCTTTGCTTTGACTTTGGTCTCTGGTGGTTCTTTCGGGGTCCTAGGAATTCGGGCACAACAGTGTCAAGTACCAGCACGGAGAGCTAAACTTTCTCTAATGCCTTTGACCTTGCAGTGTGCGCCCTGCTCTCACAGCAGAGCCCCTTGGTTCTGCTGTGCTTCTGAATCTGGGAAAATCAAGTCCTAGTCTCATCTGGATAGTTGGCCAGAGGCCTTTCACTTGTTGGTTGCACCTTCAGCTGAAGTGGGAGGAGGGCAGAGAGGGAGACAAAGGCCAGTGGGCAGAGCATGTGCGGACACGCGTGTGGACACGCGTGCGGACACGCGTGCGGACAGACACGCCCACGGGTTCTCACAGCAGGGCTGTCAGCCTGCCACGTTCCCAGCATCGCTCTGCTGGTTGTGGCTGAGCCTCTGGCTCCAGCTTCCTGTAAAGAGAAGCAGAGTACCACAGAGGGCAAGAGGAGGGAAAGTGGGCCCTGGGTGTGGGCAGGGCAGTGCCTGGGACTGTCTTCAGATAGAGATTTCTGCATCAACAGATGACAGTAAGGAGACTCAGGTCCCATTACAGCCTTTCCTTTAGGGACCTCCCTTGTCCAGTCTGACCTGGCGATTCTGGAATGTTCCTGCGGTCGTAGCTCAGCCAGCCTGGACTCTGCCTCGCACCTGTGCATTCTGCTCTGAGCTGCCCAGCCGTCCCCAGGCTCTGTGTCAAGACTCCTTCCTTCCAGCACCCCAACCTCAGGGGGAGGGAGAGGCAAGGGTTCCCCTGAGCCCTACGTGCCAGAAGAGCTGCGTGGTGGAATTCTGGGGAGCCACCACCCCAAGACCACGCCCCTCACACTCCCGCTGTGCTGTTGGGCCTTGGCTCCATCTCACTGCACTTAGCCACTGGCACTGGAGAACTGCTCAGATCCAGAAGGAGAGTCCTGACTGTTTTCTGGTGGAAAGTCTTGAACTCAGGGCCTCCTCCTCTTGCTTATTTAGTGACAGTTGGTGTTCTACCACCGAGCCATGCCTCTAATCTGGCTTTTTTGCTGGCTCATTGGAGATCGTTGGGAGTCTCTGGGACTTCCTGCCTGAGCGGGTCTGGATTGCAGAGGCAGCGTCAGCATGTGGCAAGGACTCTCGCTGACTCTTCATTCCAGTTCTAGACCCGGACCCCTCCAGGGTCCTGGTGCCTCATTTCACAGCCCAACTGCTTCCAGAATCCATGCCCACTGAGTCTCAGAGCAGCCTGGAGCCGCTGAGCCAGCCCAGCCATGCAGGCTGACCAGTTGTCACCGTGGCAGGCTGGTGAATGAATGAATGAATGAATGGAGGCCCAGGGTCACCATCATCGTTTGCACACTCGTTAGCACTGCAGATCAGGTCAGTGCCTTGTGCTGGGTGGGTCCCGGCAGGCACGCCCGCAGGGTGCAGGGCCGGCACTGCCTGTCGTGGCCGGCAGAGGCTTCAGGACAGGCAGCCTGGGGCCTACGTGGCACAGGCCACACAGTCGTCACGTCACAGTCCCTTGGGGAGCGTCCGTCCTCCAGGACCCCTGCAGTTAAAACAAAGTCGATGGAGCAACAAGTCCCGTGGGCCGCTGGCCGGGGAGGAGAAGGTCCTGCGTGGCTGTGGACGGCAGGGTCTGCAGGGAGAGCTTCCATACTTCCCGAGGCGCTGCTCAGGCCTCCCGCTCCGCTCTTTGTTTCCTGATAGCCTTGCAGAGCCAGCAGGGAGTTTCTCAGGCAGTGCCGGCGGGCACTGGCCTGTCCAGGGCTGAGGGCCCCAGGCAAGTGGAGCCCCTGGCATGAGGCCCAGGTGGTGTGAGGCGGGGCGGGGGCCGAAGACCCCGTGTACCCAGATGGTCTGATCTGTCCTGCCCCAGTGGGCACGGGAAACTCTCGATTTGCATAGGTGTCCTCATTATCGGCTGATATCTTGCATGGTGTCATTCCGGGCGTCCTCTCAAGCTTGGGCAGAGGGACGGTCTTCCACATTCTGTCAGAGAGCCAAGTGTGCACTCTGCCATGCCAACCGTAGAGCCCAGGGCACGGAGCGAGGCGCGCTCTCCCTGACCCGGCAGGGCCAGGCTCAGCGCTGCTGGGGAGATGCCCGGCTGAGCGCCAGGAGCCCACTCTGTGATGCCAGCCTGGAGCACAGACCGCAGACTCAGCACAGCACAGGACATGGCGTCTCAGCCACGAACCCCCTGCTCATCTCCAAGTGCAGGCGCAGTGTCCTCCAGGCCAGGTCTGTGGCCCCGAGGGACTCTGTGTGACTTGGTGGGCAGAGCTGGTGACAGTCTTCTCAGCGGCTGCACCCTGAGGGGCTGGCAGACAGCCTGCATGACATGCCTTTTACGGTGGTGGGGACCAAGTGAGCCATGAAAGGGCTGGGCACTGCCCCGGGGACACTTAGGACGCCCACCCGCACCGAGCTTTGCTCTGGACCCCAGCTGCGGGCCTGAGTGTATCCTAGCTGCACAGCTGCAGGGACCCCAGCTGTGGGCCTGGAGTACCCCATCTGCACATTTGGGGGCGGGCTCATAGCAGGTGGGGCCCTGGACACCCCCGGTGACAGGTGCAGTGTCTGCTCCCCCACCTCCTCTGGGCCCTGGGAGGGCTTCTGCTTGGGGATGCCTCCCCCACGGGAGCCAGGCGGCGGTGGTTGGAATGGGGAACCCCTCTTGCCCAGGGCTATCTCCCAGTGAAGAATCCACGGCCAGGGCCTTCCGTGGTCTGTCCTGAGCCGCTTGGGTCAACATGTGCGTGCTGACTCTGGTGGTGACCTCGGACCGCTGTGTCCCCTGCCTCTGTGAAGGCTTTGGGCGCTTGTGTGGCACAGGGGAAGCTGGTGGAGACGGGGCGTGTCTGCAGGCATGACATCTAACTAGGCAGCCCATCTAACTTATGTGGTGGTCCAGGGTTGGACCCCAGGCCCTTCGGGGGTGGGGGAGGGTCCCACCGGCTCTGCAGGGTCCCCTGGGCAGCTCAGATGCCCATGCTCAGCGGCGTTGCCAGGCCTCCCGGGTCTGAGCACTTTACGGTGCCCGTGCCCCCTGGGCTGCTCTGCCCTCTGAAGACGCTGTGTGCCATCTGGGCGCCGCGTGGAGGTGTCACCAGTGACCTGGCTTAGGTGTGCAGGGCAGCTGGAGAGGCAGTGGGCTCAGGAGAGTGGTGAGGGGAGTCTTTCTGTAAATTAGATTTTTTCCTGGGCTGCGGTTTAGGACAAGAGGCGGCGTGGGACGCGTCAACCCCAGGTCTCTTGTTGGCAGGACAGCTTCTCCAGGGCCTCAGGTGGCTTTCCTTCACCGCCCTGGACTCGGCCAGGACCTCCTCCAGAGCCTGGGGTCACCTGACCCCTGCTGCAGCGCGCCCCGTCCTGGTGGGAGCACAGAGGGCGGCGTTGCCTCTGAAGCTGCTCAGCCCTTTGTGTTCGGCCTTTCTTGGAGTCAGCGCATCATGCTATTGGTTCGTAGTTAATTGCACACCGCCTCCCGCCAGTTACTACCTCCCCCAGGGTGGGTCCTATCTGTGCACGGGCCCCACCCCGTGTGTATGTACCCCTGTATGTACCGTGCACGGCCCCACCGGTGCTTCTGACAGCCCATCAGGTGCATGGTAGGGGAGCGTGGAGAGGCCTGGGGGAGCGTGAGGGGAAGCCGGGCTGCCTTACGCTGTTGATAGGCTCTCAAACCACATGCAGTGGGAAAGGCAAAAAAAGAATCGGCACTTTGTAATAGGACGGTGATTAAACGTTAATGGCCGGTGACCTCACAGAGCGCCTGCTGTGAAGCTTGATTTACTCATCTGTGCTGTTCGTACCTTGTGGGCACCAGAAAATTACATAATTAAGTATAGATCCTCAGACATGCCATCACACATCTTCTTCTTCCCGGGAGACTTGATGGTGATGCTTTGTATTTATATGTGCTTTGCAGCAGATTATCTCCAATCACTTTACAAATATCATCTCATTAATCCTTTGCAATAGTCCTGTGAATAGTCTGATTTAATGGATTAAAAACCACAACCCGAAGCTGTTCAGTGCCGAGTAAAGCACCCTTTCCTTCGTGCTGCCACAAAGGCCAAAGGCAGGCGTTCTCTCTGGGAAGGCATGTCTTCTAGAGTGGTCACGGCAGCCACTGGGGCTTGTTCTCCAGGTTTCTGAGGAAATGACGCGAGGGGCTGCCTGCGGGGGAAAACCTGGGCTCCCAGAAGCTCTGGCTGGGTCACTAGATTCTTGAGGACAGTGGCAGGTGTTTCCAAAGAGAAGCCTTTCTTTGTGTCTTACACAAGCCACGGTGGTGCCACATTCAGCTGTCTATTTGTTGGCTGCCCACAGCCAACGTCCTTTGTCTGTGGCTGGGGCCCCAGATGTGGGGCCGTGGTCACTAAGGCCTCAGGACTGGTCTCAGCTGCTTGTACATGTGCATCTGGACAGGGCCTTCTGGCACCCTTCCTTAACCTTCTGTCCTCTGTGCCCATGGCCTTTGTTTCTTTAATGGCCACGTGGGGCCTACTGCCTGGCCCTTTCAGGGTTCACATTGGCTAACACGTCTGTGAGTACACCTGATTTACCAGACTCGTGAGCAGTCCAGTGACAAAAGTCAAGAGAAACCCAAATGGCTCTCGACCCAACAGCAGCGCTGGCTGCAGTCTAAATTAATTTAAAAATACAAACAGGGAATACAGCGGTTCTTTCTGAAATATAACGCAGGGGCCAGAAGCATGGTAGAGTGCTTGCCTAGCTTGCATGAAGCCCTGGGTTTGATTCCCTGGTATCACAAACAACATGGAAAAAGCCAGAAGTGGTGGTGTGACTTCAGTGGTAGAGCATTAGCTTTCAGAAAGCCCGAGGAGAATGCTCAGGCCCCGAGTTCAAACCTCAGGACGGGCAAAAAGAGATAAACACATACGTCTCCAGTTTATCACGGAGCTTGATGAAGAAGGAAGACTACGGTTCGGCCTTGATTTCCGTCTAAGATGAAACTTTCGTGCTGTGTTCTCACAGAACGCAGGCTGCTGCTCTCCAGAATTCGCTACAAGTGGCTTCCTTTTTGAGCAGCCTTGTCTTCTAGAGTCCAGCCCAGGTGCGTGGGGGAAGCAGAGTGAGGGGGGCCAAGGCCGGAGCCGTTCCTCACACCACCGGGGCACAGACGGCTGGCACCAGCTGGGTGAGGTGGCAGGAACGGTTCTGGGCTGGTTTCTCTCCCCGAGTTTCTACTCCTCAGCATCAGCATCACCCCTCCACCCCCCTCCACCCCCTCCAATCCACCACCACACCCTCCACACCCTCCACACCCCTCCACACCCCTCCACACCCCTCCACGCCCCCTCTACGCCCCTCCACGGCATCTGTCGGCTCTTGGTCAGATCCTGGGAAGTGCACACCAGAGTGGGAGTGCTTTTATGTATAATTATCACTCGTGTGCATTTTGGCTGATGGATGGTTCAGGAAACATTAAATGCATCAGATATTTAAATGGGTAATTGAGGGTGGGGGCTCTGAGGAAACAAATTACCCAGCTAACTGGAGGAAATGTGACTTTGTGAACTGAAGGAGTTAGCATACCTATGTGACGCAGAGCCTGCCCCAGTGTGTGGTGGCACAGAGCCCTGGGCTGCAGGAGGTAGGGCCTTGACCCCGGCTCTGAGCAGTGGGCAGGATGGCGGGGAGGCTGTCCAGGGCACAGGAGGGCCACACGGGGTGGTGGGGAAGCCATCGGGGAGTGCCTCCTTAGGCTTGGGCTTCCTGGCCTCCACCACCAATGGCTGACCCTGTGGCGATTTCCTGGCCTAGAGGCCGTGGAAGAATAGCCAGTGGACATGGCCCGCACACGCAGTGTCTGCCCAGAGAGCCGCTTCCTTCCCCCCGTCTCCCACGAGTCCTCCATCTTCAGTTAATCTAGGTGGAGAGAACACGCTTCCAGCGTCCTCGCTGCTCTCATTGCACCTGTGAAACCTTCCCACCCGCCGGAGGGGACCCTGGGGATGCCCTGCCTCGGATCCCGTGCTGGCCCGTTGGCCTCCACCCCGCAGGTCCTTGTCTCCCGGGTCACAGGCTCCGGACTGGATGGCCTCGCCTCCAGGCCTGTGGGGGGACCTGGGAGATCCCAGGGGCGCCGCCAGGCAGGGCCCCTCCTCCCAGCCTTGCTCCGGCTCCTTTTCTTGGGTTCCGAGCCCTGACCTGGTGAACCTGAGGCCTGGGCCGAGCGCGTGAGCGGCTGGGCTGGCAGCGCGGGAGCGGTGGTGGTGGTGGAGCGTTCGCCCGGCCTCTTCACCGCTGTAAAGACACCACGAGGACCAGAGTTGGGGAAGTCTTTGCGGGACTTTAGGGTGATGTCCCAGGGTCCGTCTGTAAGTGTGGACACACTGTGCGCCATGCCAGGCAGCACACAGTAGGCAGGAAGGAGGTCGTTCGCCCACAGCCAGGCTCCGCAGTGAGGGCAGAGCTTGGTCGTCATTCCCACCAGAACGTCGTGTTGCTGCCTGTTAGTGTTTTGGAGCCATTCTCGATTGGCTCATTGGTCCAATTTCAGTTGCCTTATTTGGGAAAAAAATCAGGAACAAAATGCCAGGGTGCCGAGCTGAACTCCCAGTTGAGATGCTCCACAAGCGAGTTTTAATATGCCATATTACACAGGACACACTTACAAAAATCAAAACCAAAACAAACCCTATTTGTTCCTCGGACGTTCGTTGACGCCGTGGGGAAGGCTTCGGTAGCTGTGTGTGGGGAGGGGCTCACGCCACCAAATCTACTGCTGTATGTAAGGCCTTATTACCGCTTGCGTGCTCCTTCATCTGTAGACATCAGAGCTAAAGCACCACACACATGCAAGCACACGCACGACCAAATGTCTGCCTGAAGCGTGGTGCCTACCTGTGTGAGAGACCATGATGAAATGATTCACCTGCATTGTACCAAAATAGGGGCTAAGAAGTTGCTATTTTTCTTGTCTGGCGTGTAGGCATCAGAGGGAGGAGGGAGCTGGCAAGGGGAGGGAAGGTGCATGGGGACAAAATACTTGATATACAAGTGTGACAACGAAACAGGCAGCTTGCTGAGAAGGGAGAATGTTTGAACTCAGGCCCAGGGGACTCTCCCGTCCCTGTTTGTGCTCCATCTTGTGAGCTGCAGCTCCACTTGGGGCTTTTTGCTGATAAATTACTGATAAAAGTCTCGGGAACTTTCCCGCTTCGGCTGGCTTTGAACCACAACGCTCAGATCTCAGCCTCCTGAGTAGCTGGGATGCCAGGCGTGAGCCGCTGGTCCCTGGTGGAGGGTTCATTTTGACACGAAAGATGTTACCTGCATCTCAAGGTTGTTCCTGTCCATGGAGTGCTCCCCACCCTCCCCAGTGATGCCCCCACTCAGCTTCCCCCGGATGAAGAAGCACTCTGCTCAGCACTGCGCTTGGCTACGCTGGCCCTCCTGCAGGCAGGCCAGGGTGCCAGTGTTCCGGATGTTTTGATGGCCACCTCAATGACCTTTGACCCTCCATCCTGCCGTGCCGACCCCATGCCCAGCCTCCTGCAAGCACTGTCCCCTGTGTCTCTGCCCTCGGTCCATTCCCACCGCTGGGGGACACAGGCCAGATGGGCAGCCACCCTGAGTGTTGTGACGTCACTGATCTGCGCGAACCCCACACAAGGGACTCACGCCTAACGCTGCCACCAGGACCAGCCACGTGATGCCAGTCCAAACTAGCGCAGCCTGACAGCCAGCCGTGGCTCTGGTTTGCTCACACCGCCCTCGCTCGGCCTTCTCGGCCTCCTCACAAGCCAGGCGCTGGCCACGGAGCGCTGGCTGGATACGCAGAGGTCTGAACATTTCTTGGAAGTTCTCACCATCTGTCGGCCTTGGAGGGCAGCCTGAGGCCTGCGGCCGCCCTTTCTGTCCTCTCCGGGGTTTAGAGAGGTTGAGCAGGATGTGCTGGGCCAACCACATATGCCTGCTTCTGGAACAGTCAAATGGAGAGTCACGAGCAATGTCTGCCCGAGCGGACTGGGAGTGGGTCTGGCTAGGACCGGTCGGGTGGGGAAGGGTGGAGGGCGGCACTTTGGATACTTTGAACAGAGCAGCTTTTTGGTCCTGCTGGAGCAAGAATGTCCTCTGGATGGACCACACTGCAATCCATCTGTCCTGGAACTCAGTGATGCCGAGGGCCACAGCTGAGGCTTTTGTGAGCGTGACAAGTGTGTTAAAAGTCTGTGGAGATGCTCAGGCCTGCGGGCTGCAGCCTGTTCCTGCCTCTGTGCTTTGGGGAACCCTGATCCCCAGGGCCTGGGCTCAGCCATGCATCCTCAGGACGGGGTGGACGTGGTTCATGCATGTGTGCCCCACACTGTGTAGTGTCTGTGTCTGTGTGGGCATGCCACATGCGTGTGTGCATGCACGTAAGCATGGCTGGAAAGCTGGGACCCTTCTAGAGTTCCATCTGATTTCTCCTCTTCTGCGAGGCAAAGACGTCACCCTTCCTCACAGACCAGCCCATCCTTTGGATCTTTGAAGGGAAGTGTCTGTGTGACTTTCTCAGTGAGAAAGGAAGGGAAGAAGAGAGACAGGAGGGAGGGTTTCTGTGGGGACGTTTTTCTTTATGTGGACTTCAAGATCGCTGGCCTTGCTCTTTTGGAACAATTTCCAGGTGACGAGATCCTCCAATGCAGCATATTTAGTTTCCTAGATGAAACCAAATGACTGGCCTATGGCACACATCTAAGACCCCAGAGTCGCTGCCCTTAATAGTCACAGCCCATAAAAAGCATGGGAGTTTATTGTCACCAAGGCACCCTGACCAACTGATGGGAAAAGCGGCAGAAGGGGAGCACAGGGCTGACTTAACCCTGAGCTCTATGTCTACTAGTGCCACAGACACATCATGGTAATCCCAGGGGCCTTGATCATCCTGGTACAACTCTCATTGCTACAATTGCACCATCTCTACTGTTATCATCACTCTCCCACCACTGCTGGGCGGGGCCCACATCATCTTCATCACCATCACCATCACCATCCTCATCTTCTTACTCATTCTCATCACGATCATCACCATGACTGTCATCACGCTCACCATCATCATCATCATCATCATCACCATCATCATCACCATCATCATCATCATCATCATCATCATCATCATCACCATCATCATCATCACCATCCTCATCACCATCATCATCACCATCCTCATCACCATCCTCATCACGGTTATCATCGTCACTGCCATCAGCATGTAGAGCTGGACAGCATCCCTGTCATCATCACGTTCTCTTCCTCCTCCTCATCACTATGTAAGCCCATCACGCCATCGTTGCCGTTGTGTAGAATGTGTCATCGTGTTCCTCTTCTTCCTCATCTTCTTCTTCCTCCTTCTCCTCCTCCTCTTCCTCCTCCTCGGGTGCAGGGTTCACCACCACCACTGCCACCGCCGTCCTCGTCCTCCAGTGTGTGGTGCGCTCCGGGGGCACAAACGAGAGACTTTATCAGAGTCAGTGTCTGTGAGGTGTTTCTGGTGGCCTCGGGCATTCTAGGTGGTATTCTACCACTTGACCACGCCCCAGCCCTGCAAAGGCTTCGCTAAGTCAAGTGGGAGACTGATTATGATGAATACTTAAGTTGTCAAGTAGATGGAAGGCTTTTTTATTCATCTTGACCCACAAGTGGACAATGACATGTGCTGATGCCCCAGCAGCAGGGCCAGTGCTGGGGAGCAGAGGGTGGCAGGACCTGTGTGTCAGGGCCCGTGTGCCAGGGGCCGTGTGTCAGGGCCCCTGAGTCAGGGGTCATGTGTCCGGGCCCGTGTGCCGGGGGCTGTGTCCCAGGGGCCGTGTGCCTGTGTGTTCTGTCAGGAGCTGCGAGGTTGCTTCAAGACCTCTTTTCCACTCCCTCTGTCCATCTTGATTTTGTGTACATATTTCATGAAGAAACCTGCTTTCCAAAACTCAGCATAAACTAGGAGACTTCATCCCTTTGAAGTGTTGTGCTGGCTTGGCCAAAATGACAGGGACAGGTACCTTTCTGCCCGGCCTGGCCGTCATGGGGCCAACTGGTCGACCACCTGGGACATGTTTCCAGCCCTTTGCTCAGGGTCTTGATTTTGTGGCTGAAACAGCGTGGGTCATGATCCTCTTGTTTCTGCTTTCCGTGCAGCTGGTATGACAGGTGTGACCACCAGACGCGACTTGTGTTTCCTTGCCCTGAGATGGGGTCGCGCAGACCTTCGTCCAGTCAGGCCTGGAATCATGACCCTCTCGAGCTTTGTGTTCTGGGTACTGCAGTCACAGTCGCGGCTCCTGCGCCTGGCTCCCAGGCTGTATCAACGAGACCCTTGTTTTGGGGGACCTTCGTGTGAGTACCCTGTGAGGTCAGGTTTGGGAGCTCCTGCTCTGCTGGTCTTCACCGGGGAGGGGACTGGACCGTGGGGTGTTTGGTAGCTGACCCGCAGGTCCTTCCCATGAGCTCCAGCCTGTCTAACAGTCACTCAGCCAGGAGTGTGCAGCACCGTAGCTGAAGAGGAGAGGAGGGATGTCTGCTCGAGTCGAGTCTCTGCACCAGCTTGGGGAACAAATGCATGCCAGGTGGACCACCAAGGGCTGTTGAGGACCAAGCACAGAGGAGGGGTCTCAGTGCTCTGTGGGGCCACAGGAGCCCGGAGAAGCCAGGAAGAGCCTGGTGGCCACCGCTGCCTGTGGCTTCTTTTGCTTTTGTCTTTAGATTCGCTTGGACCCACCAGCGAGGGGTCCTCTTCAGTCCACACGCAGAGTGTGGGCTCTCCGGGCATCCGAATTCCTGCTTGGGTTGTTCAGAGTTGTTTGGGGTTGTTGCTTCCTTGGGGCAAGGGAAAGGAGCACCCTGAGTGCCCAGTGTGGGGGTGCAGCAGCAGACAGTGTTTGCCAAGCTTGATGACTCTTTCCCCAAATAACAAGAAAGTGACTCACAGGCTGGGAGAAGGCTGGAGGTGACTCAACGCCAAGTTCCCAGCCAGCGCCATCCTGCCTGGCACGCAGGCCCCAGCTAGAGGAGGCACCGGGAGTCACTGTGACAACACTGGCCCAGGGCTTGGTTTGTGTTCTGTTCGGGGCCAGCTCCATGCAGAGGCGTCAGAAAGCATGGCTCTCCCACAGCCTGTGTGCGTGGG
Source organism: Megascapheus bottae (assembly GCF_031878675.1). Classification (NCBI taxonomy): domain Eukaryota; kingdom Metazoa; phylum Chordata; class Mammalia; order Rodentia; family Geomyidae; genus Megascapheus; species Megascapheus bottae. Next base: position 84,446,710 of record NC_143513.1, read on the forward strand.
GAGGGCAAGCGCCACCTCCTGTCGCCCTTCTGCCCGGGGTTCCTGGCCTCATGCCGCCCCCTGCCCCCCCTCCCCGAGTCGGGCCCTTGTGAAGGAGCTGGTGAACCTGTGACCCCCGGCTGCCATTTGTCCTTTGCTTCCCCTGGGAACCCCAGTGACAAAACCCTGGAATCTGGTAACTCCTGAGAGCGGAGAGTATCGGGCCAGACCCACAAAGCACCCAAGAGGAAATGGCTTCCGACCGGCTGCCACCCACACCGAAGGGACGCTGTGACCCCCAGGTCTGCCTGGATTGCAGCAGGAGGGTAGAACTCGGTTGGGGCCAGTCCTGTGTGACCGGTTCTGAGCTGGGGTCCACGACCAAGGCTCCACGTCCTGAATGAGCTTCAGAGCCGAGGTCCAAGTGAGCTTGGCAGGCCCCTGGCAGAGACTGCGCTCCGGTGCAGCGGCGTCCCCCGCCGCTCCCTACCTGAGCCTCCCACCTCAGTGCTCTGGGGGCCTGGGTCTGAGCTGGAGCACGGTGGCCTTCCACGCGGGGGCTCCTCGCCTTCTTCCCAGTTTTCCACAGCAGACTCACAACCGAGCTAAGCAGTCATGGCAAGGACAAGTGACGCCGCCTGTTGGTCTTTGTTCATATGGGACCTTGGCAGGGGTCTGCTCACTCGTCTGCGCGTGCCAGGCCTGGTCACAGGCAGAGCTCACGCCTCTGGTCCCACACACTTGTGGCGGACCGTGAACAGTGTGTGGGCTCTGGGGTCCCTGTACACAGCGTGGGGTCTGGGGGGCACTGCCTGCTGCGTGTGCTGTGAGAGTCAGAACCAGCCTGGGGTTGGTGTGTCCTGAGTGTGTGGGTGAGGGCTTGGTGGTCCACGGCGGTCTTGACAGGCCCTGGTGGCCCTCCTGGGAGCCCTGGGCACGGCCGTGGTCCCACTGGGGGGTGCCCGGCAGGACCCCATGGTCCCCTTGGGAGCAGGGGACAGTGAAGGTCTCAGCACTGCTCCTTTGGGACAACCACTGGGGACCACAGATTGAGGCCACGGCTGTGACGAGCCCTGGTTGGGTGGGAGAGGTAAGCCAAGGTCTGAGGGCCATTCGGGAGTTAGTGAGGCCTGGGGCTGGGAGGACGGGGGCCCAGGCAGAAGCTCCTGGCAGGACAAAGAGCCTCCCAGCTGTTTAGGGGTTCTAAACCCCCTGGAGGGCCTTGGGAAGCCCAGGAGCAGGGGGGGGAATGACAGACTTGCCGGAGCTTTCAGAACACCCTGGCTGGTTGGCAGTGCCCGGGGCAGGCGCCGCAGGAGGGGCTAGGAGATGAAGGCACAGCCTGGACGGGACCTCTGGCCCGCAGCGGGAGTGTTCACAGGCGCTTTGGAGGCATGGCCGGGCTCAGATGCAAGGTGTGCCAGTGCCAGGGACCAGAGGGTCCCGCCCAGAAGTGGACAGCCCTGGTTCAGACCCTGGCAGTGCTGTGGGTTCCATCTTGGGTGCCTGGTTTGGATTTGATGAGGCAGCAGGCAGGACTTCCTGAGCCCACAGGTCCCCTGATGAGCCTGATGTCCGGTGACGACTCGTGGGGAGGCGCTGGGAGGAGGCACCACACATCACGGTGAGAAGAGTGGCCTGGAAGCTAGAGATGAGCCAGGAGAGGAGCCGGCTCCGAATGAGAGACCTGCAGAAGAGCAGGCCCGCCGGGTGGGCACAAGGGCTGCTCACGTGACATGGTGGCCCCACTGGGTCCAACCTGCTGGCCCAGCATCTCTTCAGGTTCGGCTGCTGCCCGGCAGGCTGCAGTCCACAGGAGCAGGACCCAGCACGGACCGTGCCAGACTCCACTGAGGCCTGGGGAAGAGGGGCAGGCGGGAGATGGCCTGGTGCTGCTGCCCGGATGGGGCAAAGGGCACGGTTGCACTGGGTTTCCATTCATCTGCAGTGTCGCACTCATCTTTTCTGGTTCTGGGTGCAGGAGGCATGTGGCTGAAATAAGTATTTGCTCCTCACGTGGTTTCACATCCCTGGGCCCCTGGCAACCACCCACCCTCCCAGGGGACCCACCGTGTGACAGAGACTGTCCGCTCCCGCGTCATGGAAGGGCTGGCTTGGTCAGGTTGCTGAGGCCACGGAGACACATGTGGCCGGCCAGGGCATCTCCATATCGTGCTCCTACCCCCTGCTTTAAGGGGTGTGCAGACGCTCTGGGCTGCGAGGTGGCTCTGGGGGAGCTGGAGATGAGCGGGAGAAATCTGGCTTGGAGGGTTCTGCGCACACAGGCGTCCGCACGGGCTCCCTGAGACCTGGTGCACCCCACCCCTGCGGCCGGCCCAGGAACCTCCCCAGGGCTGAGAACCTTGTCTCCTGGGACGCTTTGGGGCCTTGGCGAAGCTGCCCTCGTGGTGGCGGTCCTCTTCTAAACCCTCAGCCCTGCCCAGACCTCCGGAAGTCCGCCTGCGCAGGCCTGGAGTCTCCTCTGGCTCCATGGCCTCACCCCCTGTGGGAGACAGGAGGGACCTGCTCGAGCAGAGCACTGTGGGAAGCCCTGCTTCTGTCCCGCCTGGGGCTCCAGACAACCTGATCCCCCAAGAGCCAAGATCACCTGACCCTCGTCCCCCGAGGACCAAGACCACCTGACCTCGAGCACCAAGACCAGCGGATCCCCCATATTCTGGAGGGAGTGCAGGGAGAGGACAGAGTTCTGTGCCACTGCTGTGTGGGGTGGAATCCTGCTGTCCTCCTGTGCAGGCTTGCTTCTGTCCTGGACACAGGGTCTGTGAAGAGGGAGTCGAGTCATTACGGTAGACTTTGTCCTTGGTCTTTATAAAGAGGAAGAGACAGATGGCCCCTCTCAATACTGAGTGACACCACGGTGGAGTGGACCTGGGTGGAGGGGCATCTCCCCCTGTTGTCTAAATCCACTCCTCCTGTGGTATTGTGTAGCCACAGGAGCCCGTGACACCCACGGAGCCCGTGACACCCACAGAGCCCGTGACACCCGAGAACCCACAGAGCCCGTGACACCCCAGAGCCCACAGAGCCCATGATACCCACATAGCCCATGACACCCACGGTGCTCACAGAGCCCGTGGCACTCTGAGGGTGACGGTGACTCACTGAGAGTCACTTTTCGTGTCATGAATTTCCCTTCCGTGGGGTTTAAAATCCTCCTGGGTTTTTCAAATGGGAAGCAATCAGTATAGGAAGAAAAGAGAACAGGAAAGACAAGGAGCTTGCGTGGCTCTAGACAGGGACGACTTCCTTGAAGAAAGTAGTACCGGAGACAGGAGTCGGCGTGGTCGTGTCCTGACGCGTGGGCCAGGCACTGACCCCCCACCCCGCAGCTGCAGTCCACCTCCCTTGCCATCAGGTCTAGCCACCCAGTACCTTCGTGGGGAACAAGGGGTGTGTGTGTGTGTGTGTGTGTGTGTGTGCAGCTCCTCCGCGGACCAAGAGGCCCAGGGCCTGGCAGTGACTCGGGTGTCCCCGCTAAAACCACGGAGCTTGTGGGCTGCTAATTGAAGGCCTTCCCCTCCAGCTTCACAGTGGACTCAGTGTGCATGTCTGGTCCTGGGGTCTGCTGTGGTCAGGTGGTGTGGTCCTGTGGTGTGGAGTGGTGTGGTGTGATCATGTGTAGGTTAAACACTGACCAGTCCTGCGAGACGGCAGTGTTCCCCTGGGAAGGAGCGGTGTGGTCAGTGCACAGCTGCCACTCTTGCGGTGTGTACTGGTGTCTCACCTGGGTGTCTCGGGTGTGTTCCTGGTGAAGGAGCGGTGTGTGGTTGGTGCACAGCCGGCACTCTTGTGGTGTGTACTGGTGTCTCACCTGGGTGTCTCGGGTGGGTTCCTGGTGAAGGAGCAGTGTGTGGTTGGTGCACAGCCGGCACTCTTGTGGTGTGTACTGGTGTCTCACCTGGGTGTCTCGGGTGTGTTCCTGGTGAAGGAGCGGTGTGTGGTTGGTGCACAGCTGGCACTCTTGTGGTGTGTACTGGTGTCTCACCTGGGTGTCTCGGGTGTGTTCCTGGTGAAGGAGCGGTGTGTGGTTGGTGCACAGCCGGCACTCTTGTGGTGTGTACTGGTGTCTCACCTGGGTGTCTCGGGTGTGTTCCTGGGAAGGAGCAGTGTGTGGTTGGTGCACAGCCGGCACTCTTGCGGTGTGTACTGGTGTCTCACCTGGGTGTCTCGGGTGGGTTCCTGGTGAAGGAGCAGTGTGTGGTTGGTGCACAGCCGGCACTCTTGTGGTGTGTACTGGTGTCTCACCTGGGTGTCTCGGGTGTGTTCCTGGTGAAGGAGCGGTGTGTGGTTGGTGCACAGCCGGCACTCTTGCGGTGTGTACTGGTGTCTCAGCCGGGTGTGTGGGGTGTGTTGTGCACGCGGGGAGCACTTTCCAGCTATCGTGGCGTGGGCCGGCGGCTGGGCCGAGGCTGATGTGGACGGGTGGGGCTGGAGAGCTGGAGAGGCTCTGGTCTTGTTCAGGAGCTGTGGTCTTGGGATGCTTCCCTCCTTTCTGCAGCTCTGTCCCTCCCTCCCTCCTCCCTCCCACCTCCCTCCTCCCTCCCTCCCTCCTCCAAAGCCTGTTGCTTTGTGGCTTCAAGTGAGCACCATGTGAAGAATGGCAGCGGCTCCGGGCACGAGCTCTCCTCAGTGTGCAGGACGGGCTCTGCCTGGCACGCAGGTCCACCTCACTCCTCAGGCTACCAAGGAACCCGACGTCCCCTGGGGCCACAGATGACTGTCCCCATTCACTGTCAGTCCCTGGGGGAAAACCCCAGAAATGCTGGGATGAGCGTGCCCGCTCCGTGCCCGGGAGAGGAAGAGTAAATAAAGGAGCTGGCAGAGCTCATTCCGAGTCTGCTGTGTGGATGTTAACCGGGTGAGGGACGAGTGAGGACGCGGGTTCACGGCTGGAGCACGTGAAAACGGCAAAGTCGGTGTCCATGTCAGGAAAGGGTCACTCAGCAGTGTGCCGGGCTGCATGTGCAGGCGGGAGTGTGTGTGTGTGTGTGTGTGTGTGTGTGTGTGTGTGTGTGAGTGTGTGCAGGAATTCGTGTTTGTGAGAGAGACAGAGACACAGAGAGAGACAGAGAGATACACAGAGAGAGACAGAGACAGACAGAGAGACAGACAGAGACAGAGAAACAGAGACAGACACAGAGAGAGAGAGACAGACACAGAGAGACACAGAGAGAGACAGAGAGACAGAGAGACAGAGACAGAGAAACAGAGACAGACACAGAGAGAGAGACAGAGAGAGACAGACACAGAGAGACACAGAGAGAGACAGAGACAGAGACAGAGAAACAGAGACAGACACAGAGAGAGAGAGACAGAGAGACACAGAGAGACACAGAGAGAGACAGAGACAGACAGAGAGACAGAGGCAGAGAAACAGAGACAGACACACAGAGAGAGAGGCAGAGAGACACAGAGAGACACAGACAGACACACACAGAGACAGAGAGACAGAGACACACAGAGACAGAGAGACAGAGACACAGAGAGACAGAGACAGACAGAGACACAGAGAGAGACAAAGACAGAGACAGACACACACAGAGACAGAGAGACAGAGAGACACAGAGACAGAGAGAGACACAGAGAGACAGAGAGAAACAGAGAGACAGAGACAGGCACACACACAGAGACAGACAGAGACACAGAGAGACAGAGAGAAACACAGAGAGAGACAGAGAGACAGACAGAGACAGAGAAACAGAGACAGACACACACAGAAACAGAGAGAGAGACAGAGAGAGACACAGAAGAGACACAGACAGAGAGACAGAGAGACACACACACAGAAAGATAGACAGAAACAGAGAGAGACAGAGACAGAGACAAAGAGATAGAGACAGAGAGAGACAGAGAGAGAGAGATCCTGCAGATCCTCCTCTGAGCGCCCCAGTCCTGCGCTCACCTGTTTGTGTGACACGTATGACATAGGTGACAGGTGTTCAGCCCGTGTCCCTCCCATGCTGGCCTTCTTGTCCATGTCCCCTCCTGCGGAGGGAAAACTAAGTCCTGTCCTAAGTCTGATGTGTCCAAAGCAATTTAGACAACCATCGATGGTTTAATGCCCTCAGCGAGCTTCACTGCATCAACAATGGGGATGTGACACCCTAACCTGCTCTCCCCCCCTCCCCTCCCTCTGCTCCTCCCTCCCTCTCCTTTGCCCCTCCCCCTGCTCTCCCCCCACTCTGCCCCTCCCCCTGCTCTCTCCCACCCTTAACCCCCCACTCTGCCCCCCCTTGCTCTCCCCCACCCCTAACCCCCCACTCTGCCCCCCCTTGCTCTCCCCCACCCCTAACCTGCTGGGAGGGCAGAGCCTGCGCTGTGCTGGGAGGGCGGAGCCTGAACTGGGCTGGGGGGGCGGAGCCGGGCTGGGAGGGCAGAGTCTGCCCTGTGCTGGGAGGGCGGAGCCTGCTCTGGGCTGGGAGGGCGGAGCCTGCTCTGGGCTGGGAGGGCGGAGCCTGCGCTGTGCTGGGAGGGCGGAGCCTGCGCTGTGCTGGGAGGGCGGAGCCTGCTCTGGGCTGGGAGGGCGGAGCCTGCGCTGTGCTGGGAGGGCGGAGCCGGGCTGGGAGGGCGGAGCCTGTGCTTGCTGGGAGGGCGGAGCCTGCGCTGGGCTGGGAGGGCGGAGCCTGCACGGTGCTGCGAGGGCGGAGCCGGGCTGGGAGGGCGGAGCCAGGCTGGGAGGCGGAGCCGCGCTGGAGGCCTTCCTGGCAGGGCATGCGCAGCAGAGGGCTGCCTAGCAAGCCTGGAGAGGCAGAGCACACCACCGCGCAGGCACACAGCCAGGGCGGGCTCAGCGCCGCCGCTGCCGGGCCGCTGGTGGAGCGGTTTGGCCCCAGGCCGCCCGGGCCCTGCTCCCCAGCGGCTCGCCACCGGACCCGGGAGCCCCGCGCGGTCTGCTGTCCCTGGCCTCCCTCACCGTGGCGTGGCTTTCCCTCCCCTTCCTGTCGGAAGCTGTTCCCAGGAGAAGGTGAGTGGCAGACATCCACCTGCTAGTGTGAGCGCGCTCAGCAAGCACTTCCTCTGATCACTTGCTCCACACTCATCAAGGACGCCGGGGCGGGCAGGAAACGAGGCTCCGCCTGGGGCTTGGGGGCGGGAGGAGCCACGGGCCGGGTGGGGAGGAGGACGGGGTGGGGGGAGCAGGAGCGGGGGTGGGGAGGAGGGGGGTGGGGGGTGGGGAGCAGGGGGTGGCTCCGGGCAGGGTAGGGACGTGAGTCCCGGGGGTGGGGAGGAGGACGGGGGTGGGATAGAGCAGGAGGGGGGGTGGGGGAGCAGCAGGGGGGGTGGTGGGGAGGAGGGGGTGGCTCCGGGCAGGGTGAGGACAAGACTCCCAGGTCTGCAGTGGGGCGCGGGACTGAAGCCGAGGCCGGGTCTGCCAAGCCCGGGTGACCAGGTGACCCTGGAGGATGGCCGGGGGAGGGGGGGGCAGAAGGGGGAAGGGCAGGGTGGACAGTGGGGGGCGGGCAGGGGAGGAGGGCGGGCAGGCCCAGCGGGTAAACGAGGGCCACCCCCGTGGTCGCGGGGATCGCGAGCCTCTCCACCATCCTAGCTTCATCCCGGGCTCGGGGACAACGCGGGAGAGACGGGTACATGAGAAAATACCAACAGACCCACACTGGAGAGACGGGAACATGAGAAAAAACCAACAGACCAACGCGGGAGAGACGGGAACATGAAACAATACCAACAGACCCACACTGGAGAGACGGGAACATGAGAAAATACCAACAGACCCACACTGGAGAGACGGGAACATGAGAAAATACCAACAGACCCACACTGGAGAGACGGGAACATGAGAAAATACCAACAGACCAACACTGGAGAGACGGGAACATGAGAAAAAACCAACAGACCAACCCGGGAGAGATGGGAACATGAGAAAAAACCAACAGACCAACACTGGAGAAACGGAAACATGAGAAAATACCAACAGACCAATCCGGGAGAGATGGGAACATGAGAAATAACCAACAGGACAACACTGGAGAGATGGGAACATGAGAAAATACCAACAGACCAACACTGGAGTGACAGGAACATGAGAAAATACCAACAGACCAACACTGGAGAGACGGGAACATGAGAAAATACCAACAGACCAACACTGGAGAGACGGGAACAAGAGAAAAAACCAACAGACCAACCCGGGAGAGACGGGAACATGAGAAAATACCAACAGACCCACACTGGAGAGACGGGAACATGAGAAAATACCAACAGACCAACGCGGGAGAGACAGGAACATGAGACAATACCAACAGACCCACACTGGAGAGAGGGGAACATGAGAAAAAACCAACAGACCCACACTGGAGAGACGGGAACATGAGAAAAATCCAACAGACCCACACTGGAGAGACGGGAACATGAGAAAATACCAACAGACCCACACTGGAGAGACGGGAACATGAGAAAATACCAACAGACCAACACTGGAGAGACGGGAACATGAAAAAAAACCAACAGACCAACGCGGGAGAGACGGGAACATGAGACAATACCAACAGACCCACACTGGAGAGACGGGAACATGAGAAAATACCAACAGACCAACACTGGAGAGACAGGAACATGAGACAATACCAACAGACCCACACTGGAGAGACGGGAACATGAGAAAATACCAACAGACCCACACTGGAGAGACGGGAACATGAGAAAATACCAACAGACCCACACTGGAGAGACGGGAACATGAGAAAATACCAACACACCCTAACTGGAGAGACGGGAACAGCAGAAAAAACCAACACACCCACACTGGAGAGACGGGAACATGAGAAAATGCCAACAGACCAACCCTGGAGAGACGGAAACATGAGAAAAAGCCAACAGACCAACACTGGAGAGACGGGAACATGAGAAAAAACCAACAGACCCGACACTGGAGAGACGGGAACATGAGAAAATACCAACAGAACAACACTGGAGAGACGGGAACATGAGAAAATACCAACAGACCAATCCGGGAGAGATGGGAACATGAGAAAAAACCAACAGACCAACACTGGAGAGAGGGGAACATGAGAAAATACCAATAGACCAACACTGGAGTAACGGGAACATGAGAAAATACCAACAGACCCACACTGGAGAGACGGGAACATGAGAAAATACCAACAGACCAACACTGGAGAGACGGGAACATGAGAAAAAACCAACAGACCAACCCGGGAGAGACGGGAACATGAGAAAATACCAACAGACCCACACTGGAGAGACGGGAACATGAGAAAAAACCAACAGACCCACACTGGAGAGACGGGAACATGAGAAAATACCAACAGACCCACACTGGAGAGACGGGAACATGAGAAAAAACCAGCAGACCCACACTGGAGAGACGGGAACATGAGAAAATACCAACAGACCCACACTGGAGAGACGGGAACATGAGAAAATACCAACAGACCCACACTGGAGAGACGGGAACATGAGAAAATACCAACACACCAACCCTGGAGAGACGGAAACATGAGAAAAAACGAACAGACCCATACTGGAGAGAGGGGAACATGAGAAAATACCAACAGACCCACACTGGAGAGACGGGAACATGAGAAAATACCAACAGACCCACACTGGAGAGACGGGAACATGAGAAAAAACCAGCAGACCCACACTGGAGAGACGGGAACATGAGAAAATACCAACAGACCCACACTGGAGAGACGGGAACATGAGAAAAAACCAACAGACCCACACTGGAGAGACGGGAACATGAGAAAAAACCAACAGACCCACACTGGAGAGACGGGAACATGAGAAAAAACCAGCAGACCCACACTGGAGAGACGGGAACATGAGAAAATACCAACAGACCCACACTGGAGAGACGGGAACATGAGAAAATACCAACACACCAACCCTGGAGAGACGGAAACATGAGAAAAAACGAACAGACCCATACTGGAGAGAGGGGAACATGAGAAAATACCAACAGACCCACACTGGAGAGACGGGAACATGAGAAAAAACCAACAGACCCACACTGGAGAGACGGGAACATGAGAAAATACCAACAGACCCACACTGGAGAGACGGGAACATGAGAAAATACCACAGACCAACACTGGAGAGACGGGAACATGAGAAAATACCAACACACCAACCCTGGAGAGACGGAAACATGAGAAAAAACGAACAGACCCATACTGGAGAGAGGGGAACATGAGAAAAAACCAACAGACCCACACTGGAGAGACGGGAACATGAGAAAAAACCAACAGACCCGACACTGGAGAGACGGGAACATGAGAAATTACCAACAGACCAACACTGGAGAGAGGGGAACATGAGAAAATACCAACAGACCAACCCTGGAGAGACGGGAACATGAGAAAAAGCCAACAGACCAACACTGGAGAGACGGGAACATGAGAAATTACCAACAGACCAACACTGGAGAGACGGGAACATGAGAAAAAGCCAACAGACCAACACTGGAGAGACGGGAACATGAGAAATTACCAACAGACCAACACTGGAGAGAGGGGAACATGAGAAAATACCAACAGACCAACCCGGGAGAGACGAGAACATGAGAAAATACCAACAGACCAAGCTGGAGAGACGGAAAAATGAGAATATACAAAGAGACCAACTTGGAGTAACTGTAAAATGTGGGAATACCAACAGACCAACTAAGAAGTGACTGTAAAATGAATATACGAACAGAACAATTCAGGAGTGACTGTAAAATGAGGAAATACAAACACAGTAACTCGCAAGTAACTGTAAAATGAGGAAATATGACAGACTGTGAAGTTGCAGAGGAAAAAGCTCACAGGAGGACTGGATGCTGACCCTACATGGAGGGTGACAGCCTGCATTCTAGAAGGAAGGCTTCTCCTCTGTGGACCCCACCACCTCAAGTTGCCAGTGGTGAACAGGGCACCAGCCCTCCGCCCCCAGCCTCCTGATGGAGCCAGTCACCTCGGTCACTTAGATGGCAGAAAGAGAGGCCTTTGAGTGGATGGATGAAATTTAAAAAAAAAATTATATTTAGTTGTACAAAGGAATTGCCATTTAACAAATCATTTATCAATACAATGCATTGAACAATGGCACCTCTTTCAACATTTTTTTTGCCAGTCCTGGGCATGAGCTCAGGGCCTGAGCGCTGTCCTTTGACTTTCTCAAGGCTAGAGCTCTACCACTTGAGCCACAGCACCATCTCCAGCTATTTTCTATGTATGTGGTACCAAGGAATTGAATTGGGGTCTTTGTGCTGATGTGCCAAGATTGTCTCATGTTCTGGGAATGACCCCCCCACCCCCCGGCTCAGGGCTCATGTACTAGGAATCAAAAACACATGTTCCCGGAACTAGCCCAGACTTGAACCAGGTAGCAACAGCCCAATGCTCAGTAGTTAGACACCTGAGCTCTGACCAGTCCTGAAGCGACCAGTGGTTTGAAGTTACCAAACAACCAACCAGGTGATTGTAACTATGGAATTCCCCTATAAAATCTGTGTAAAACCTTTGTTCGGGGCCTCTTAGCGTTGCTGGCTACGGGTACATGGGGGTCCGAGTTCAAACTCGTAATAAACGACCCTTGCTTCTTTGCTTTGATTTCGGCCTCTGGTGGTTCTTTTAGGGTCCTAGGAATTCGGGCACAAGAGTGCGTGCTAGGCCCTCCTTCTACATTTTTACCTATCCCTTCCCTTACTCTTCTTAATTTTGTGGGATTTACATTAGATCCTTGTCTGCATCTCCCCCTCATTCTCCTCTTTATTCAACTATCCCTTTTGCCTTGAACCCACCCCATTCCTATCAAGTACCTGCTTCTTGGCATTTTGTTTTGCTGATTTTTGATTTGGGCTTTCTTTGGTTTACACTATTTGACTCTCCCCTGAATCTACCCTTTATCAGTTAATACATTTATATATACTTGCATGCCACCTAGCTTAAACTTTTATAAGTTAGCTTCCATGTCTTGTTGTGCAGTGGGAAAACAGAGAAGCCACATTTTGAGAGGTAGAATTTGGAGCCTTTATTGGAGTGCCAATGGTCTGCCAATGAATTCCCCTCACGAAGATCTGCAACCCGGTGAAGGCACTTAACACTGTTAGAAAACTGAACCACGAGAGCTGGAGACGAAAGAAAGAGCAGAAAAACAATACCAACAAACCAGATCAGCTCCAATGGAAAGCTAAAGGGGAATGCCATGTTGACCAGTAAGAGTGCCATGAGATACGGAGATATCTGTGTTCACAGAGACAGGAAGCATGGCAATAGTCTCGCCTGAGCTGGTCCTGGCCTAAACAGAGTCAGGGTCAGGGTCAGGGGAAGCTCCAGTCTCCCCAGTTCAAGGCACAGGACTGACAGGTCTAGTAACCTTTCATCTAAGGCCCCGCCCCTGTCTCTAGCAGTTCAGTCATGCTCATCACCTGTGGGCGGGACTTTCCCTTCCTCCACCAGGAAGACAAGATGGCACCAGTTAAACCCAGCTCCTTACCCTCCACGTGGCCAGACCTGGTCTCCTCACTTCAATGTCAGGGAAAACATGCATCTTTTGTCTCTCTGGCCTGACTTACTTCACTTAATAGAATTTTTCTGTCTTTCCATTTCTTTACAAATGGTGCAATATTTTTCTTAATGAATGAATAAAATTCCACTATATATATATATATATGCCTCCATCCATCCATATGTGTCACATTTTCTTGGATAATTTGTCCACTGAAGGGTATGTGGACTGATTTTATGCCCTGGCTGTGGTGAATAGTGCTGTAATGCACATGGTTGTGCTGGTGGCTTTACTGTGTCCTGGTTTGTGAGCTTCTGGGTAAATGCCCAGGAGTGGAATTCCTGTGTCACAGGGGAGCTCTATGTTTGATTTTTTGAGAAACCTCCATACTGCTTTCCAGAGTGGTTGAACAAGTTTACACTCCCACCAACAATGTCTTAAGGTTCCCTTTTGGCCACATGTTTGAAAGGTAAGAAAAGGCCCTGGACGCTGTTCCTGAGTTCTTTTGCTCAAGGCTAGACCTTAATCCCTTGAACCACAGCACTACTTCTGGTTTTCTGGTGGTTGATTAGAGATAAGAGTCTCACAGATTTTGGTGCCTGGGCTGGCTTTGAACTGTGATCCTCAGGTCTCAGCCTCCTGAGTAGCTAGGATTACAGGCGTGAGCCACCAGTACCTGGCCACCATATTGTTTTTTGAAAAACTATCCCTAAGTCACTATACACAGAGATTTGAATTCAACATTTCTGTCTATGAGTAGAACCCATCTTGACCAGTGTGGCCTCTGTGTCTTCCTCCATCTCTCCTGGCCTACCCATCCTCTTGTTAGCTGGTTCCATTTTCTCATGTGTACATTCAGTGACTCTGTTTGTCCACCCCTTCTCTTTCCGGTCAGCTGCTTCTGTATCATTTCTTTTTAGCAACTGAGTTCAGTCACCTTTCATTTTTAGGATGTGGAGGAAGTAACTGAATAGAAAGAAGAAAACAATGGGGAATAAAGCATGAACAAAGAAGAGTGAGCTGAGGGTCATGAGGCCTGCAGCTGAGCAAGTTTCTGTTGCGTCGCACAGCTACACAGGCAACATCTACACAGGCAACATCTACACAGGCAAGTTTATGGGGAGTACAATTAAGTGGATGATCAAGCAACGCAGGGTTTTATTTATTTCGCCAACCCCAGGCCGTTGGTGAGTCCACACGCTCCAACTTACTCTTGATATCTGATCATTTGAGAGGTCCTCTGGGAACGGCTGTTTCTGCTGAGACGTCTTAATAAACAATGCTTAGCACTACGTAGAGCCACAATTATTGGAGAAATGGCCGTTAGTGGTCCTTCGTGTCTGTTAGGGTGTTGGGTGCGCTGAGCTCCCCACACTCCCGTGTTGCATGCTCAGGCCCGTGTCTGGAGGCCCTGGTCATCTTTCCCAGGGGGCTGTCTGGCTGGCACCAGCCCCTGCCACTCTCCTTTCCCTGTAGGCTTCCTTGCTGTGGATTCCGGTTCTCTCGCGTGTAAGCACCAAGTGGGGTATGGGAACCCATGGGTGGGGAAGGGGGGAGGGCGGGGGGGGCCCAGAGGGGAGGCTTGTCCTACTGCGATGCACAGGAGGCCAAGATCGGCCTGCCCCTGCTCAGGAGGTGGCCTGGCCAGGACACCGGGGCGGGCACTGCATCTCTGCGAGCCTTTGTGTTGTCTGTTTCATGGGTTCCTATTAACAATACGAAGGATGTGTCCACGCATGCTTATAGTGTCCTTCAACTAGATTCACGCTATTACTTTTCTTAAGTTTCCCATTAAAATATCGTCACGGGTTTCATTACCTTGGTTTATTTTCCACCTTTATTCTTATTAGCACACACTAATTGTACAGATGGGTTTTACTGTGATATTTCCATATATATATTGTGCTATGATCAAATTTGCTTCTTCCATTACAACTTCTTAGTTACTTTTGCTTTGCTTTGAATAATTTTAATGGATTTCCTTATTCTGTTTTCATACAAGCAAAAAAATATCCTTTGATCACAGTCAACCCCCATCACCCTTGCCTTCCCCTCCCTCCGGGTTCTCGCTGGATTTTCTCTACCCCTCTCAAGCTGCCCTCCCTATCCACTCCCCACATTCTTGTGTCTGGAGTCTGTGTGTGAGATGGAACATACGATCCGTGTCTCGCTCAGTCAGCTGGGCTTCCTATATTTCTAGAGTGGATGTTGACTTTTCTCTTTATTCTGCTTATGTGCTACATTGCAGTTTACTGATCTATGTGCGTTGTGCCATATCCTTGCATGCCTGGAATGAAAACAAATTCATGACAGCGTAAAACTCTTTGATATGGCATTACAAAAAAATGGTTTTGATCTATCACTTCCTTTGCTGTTCTGGCCTTGTCTGGACTTGTTATCAAGATTTTCCAGTTTATTGGAATATCCTTTTTTGGAGTAACTTTTTCAATTATTCTGTGAATTTCATTGATATTTTGTGTGGCATAACCCTTTTCTACTCCAATTTTGTTAATTCCGATCGTCTTTCTCTTTCTTTTGGGTAATTTGGCTAAAGACTTGTTAATTACCTACTCTCACTGATTCTTTGTATTATGTATTTATTTAGTCGGTTGTAGGGCTTGGACTCTGGGCCTGGGCACTGTCCCTGAGCTCTTCAGCTCAAGGCTACCATCCTACACCTTGAGCGTCAGGGCCACTTCTAATTTTCTAGTGGTTAATTGGAGATAAGAGTCTCAAGGTCTTTATTGCCAGGGCTGACTGTGAACCTTGCTAGGCTTACAGGCGTCAGCCATCACGCCCGACTTAAAAGTAGAGGAAATCATGACCAAAACTTCAGAAGATACCTGAAGGAACAGTACTCACATAAGATTATTGACCTTTATTAGTTCCTAATTTTGAATTTGCCTTGTACTTACTTTTGCAAAGCTTTTGGTGCATCCTAAGGCTGTGCATTTGGAATCTCTGATTCGTTGAATGCAGAGCCATGTTGCTATAAACTTTCCTTCTGGCATTGTCCTTCGTGTTGTCCCAGAGGTTCTGGTACATGGTGCTTTCATTTTCATTTGGCTTTAAGATTTTTGATGTGTCAGATCTTTTGTGGTTTTATGTTCAGTAATGTTTGTGTGACTGGGTGCATTGATGTCTGACCCATAAATATTTATAATTATTATATTCCCTATGTCAATAGGAAGTAACTTTCCTGCCTCTTTTGACCAATTTTTATTTGAAGTCTACGTTGTCAGATATGAGTACAGCTACTTTCTTTTGTGGTTGTTGTTGGTTGTGGGGCTTGAACTCAGTGCCTGGATGTTGTCCCTGAGCCTCTGTGTGCCCAAGGCTAGCACTCTGTCACTGGATCCACAGCACGGTTTTTAAGTGGTTAATTAGAGATGAGAGTCTTATGGCAGCTTTTCTTCCAGGCTGGCTTCAAGTGCAATCCTCAGGTCTCAGCCTCCAGAGTAGCTAGGATGACAGACATGAGCTACCACTGCCTGACTCTTGCTTTCTTTCCAGCTCTATGGACTTGGAAAACATTTTTCCATCTTTATTTTTAACCTATATTCCTCTTTGTTAGTGAGGTGACTTTTGTGAAGGTAACAAACACTAGGTATTTAAAAAATCCAGTCTTAAATTCTTAGCCTTTAGATTAGAGACTGTTGACATTCAGTGTTATTCTCGAAAAGTATGTCATCAGAATTCCTGCCATTTTGTTGTTTTGTAGAGTTTGCTCCCCCTTCTCATTTGCATAGCATCTACCTAGTAAGACTACTTACCTTGTGTTTTTAGGATTGCATTTATTGTTGTCTTCTGTAAGTATTGTTCCTTTGGGTATCTTCTGAAGTACTGGAATTAGTGGTCATGATATCCTCACCTGTTGTTTATCACAGACCTTTAGGAATCCTTTGTCAGTTGTGAAGGGTAAATTGAGTTGAAACTAACCCATTCATAGTTACTGAATTTCCCTTCCCTCTGGGAACACATCATTCCAGCTCTCCTTGTTCCAGAGTCTTTGCTGAGAAAACTGCCTGTTATTTTAAGTTCACCCTTGTGTGCAACGTAGTGCTTCTCTCTTGCAGCTTTCAGTTTTTCTTCCTGGGCTGTATGTCCACTATTTTAAGTATTCTGTGTCCCGAGTCGTTCTTTTCTGGTCATGTCTGTTTAGAGACTGAAAGCCTCCTGTGTGTTGGTGACCTTGGGAAGTTTTCTGCCATGGCTTTATTGAATGTATTCCTTTATTTTCCATTTCTTGTCCTTCTAAGCACATCATTTATAGCTGTGGGTCCTCAATGGCTTTGGAGAAGTCTTGCATGTTTCATTCATACTTCTTTATAATCTCTATCTTTATACGATCAGTCGAATACTAGCTTGTCTTCAGTTTGATCCAGTCTACTGAGGAGGCTTTCAACTGAGTTTTATTTATTTGTTAGTTTTAAATTTTATTTTCTTTATGGTTTTTATCTTTATCTGGACATAATGCTACAAGGTAATACTACCTTGTCTTCAAGCTCTAATATTCTGTCTTCAATTTGATCCAATCTACTGACAAGGCTTTCAACTGAGATTTATTTATTTATCTATGTATTATTTTGTTGTTTAATTTGACATATTGTTTTTTTTTTACCTCTACAATGTCTTTCTTTCTTTCTTTTGGTCAGTTATGGCCCTTGAACTCTGGGCAAGGATGCTGTCCCACCTCTAGTATTCCAATTTAGGTTTGAGAAGATTTTTCTGTCTTACTGAATCCTTTGATAACTTCTATTACCTTCCCTAATCCAGCTGTTTATTTCTTTGAATTAATTCAATCATTTTATGTCATCTTTGATTTTGCAATTTATCCCTTTTCCTGTCATTTTATTAATTCTTCTATTCTTTATTTAGTTTGGTTAGGGGTTTATCAACTTTATCTTTTCAAAGAAGCAACTCATTCATTTCATATTATTCTTTTAGTTTCTCATTGCTTTCTTGATTATTGCCTTCTTCTGATTATAAGTTTATCTCATACTTGTTTTTACCGAGTTGAAGTGAATAATTATTTTATTTATTTGGGATCGCTCTGATTTTTTTTCTTTGCCAGTCCTGGGCTTGAGCTCAGGGCCTAAGCTCTGTCCTTGGGCTTTCTCAAGGCTAGAGCTCTACCACTTGAGCCACAGCAACCCTTCTAGCTTTTTCTATATATGTGTACCGAGGAATCAAACCCTGGTCTTTGTGCATGCTAGGCAAGCACTCTAACACTGGGCCACACTCCTGGCCCCCACTCTGAGTTTTTGATGCAGGATCTCATAGCTCCTGTTCTTACAACCATTCCTTGGTGCTCTTCAGCTGGGACCTCACCTGTTTCACTGTCATTAGTACCTGCTGGTATGGAGTTGTTGACTTCTGGAGGAGACATGTAGTCTTGCTTTTCCATAGTTCTTTTGTTCTGAATTAGGATTTGTGTGTCTGGTTGGAGCTTTTCATCACCGGTAGCCTTCTGCTGCGGTATTCTGAATGTTCAGGCACGGCTGTGCCATGCAGGGTTGAAGGGTTACTTCTCACCACTGCACTGGGGTGTGGCTCAGTAGCCAAGGCTCACCTATGAGCTGGGCTTTATCACTAATTCTCAACTTGAGGAAATCTGGCTGGAGTCTCCTGGAGGAGGCTTAGTTGTTGTTTCTGGGGTGTTCTCACTGTAGAGGCTTTTTGCTTCTGATGGTGGGGAGCTTCTCAGCCCACGAACCTGGCAAGTCCCCAGCCTGTACCCCAGAGAAATGGACATCTAGGCCTTGGGACGTCTCCTGGATGCCCCAGAGTGTGGGGGGAGACCACAGCCCCTGGGTGTCCACTGGAGACCGAAGACTGGGGAAGACAGATGCCCTGTCTGTGCGCGGGCTTTCTGCCCCACCCAGTGCTCTACCTCCTGTGTGGGCTGTGTGGGAGGCGCTCACTGGCCCCTTAGGATCGAGAACCTTGTGCTAGCTCGGGAGAAGGAATGCTTCTCCGCCCCAGAAGCTGTTTGGACCCAGGTTGGGAAGGAGGACAAAGACAATTGCTCTACTGCACAGGGCAGGTAGAATGGGGCATGCAGCCATGTAGGCCAAGACTGATTAGGATTCTAGGTTCTAAGATATTCTCGCAATTTTCTTAGGTTGTTTCTTAGGTTGTTTCTTGGCTGCAAGGAGCCATTGTAAGGTAGGAATGGATGATTTCCATGCTGGTTTTAAAATTCAGCTGTAAAGCTTGAATTAATCATGCCTCCTTGCACAGCTCTTAGTCACCTTGTACCTCAAACAAGTCCCTCCCTTCCTCTACCGTTTGTGGTACTGGGGCTTGAACTCTGGGCCTGGGTATGGTCCCTGAGCTCTTCAACTCAAGGCTACCACCCTAACCCTGGAACCACAGCCCCACTTCCCCCTTTCTAGTGATTCATTGGAGATTAGAGTCTCATGGGCTGGCTTTGAACCTTGATCCTCAGATCTCAGCCTCCTGAGTAGGTAGGATTACAGGTGTGAGCCACTGTGCCCAGCTCTTTTTCCTTTCTCTATCTTTTCTTTCTTACTTTCTGTTATCTCATTCCCTTCCCTCATCCTTTTCTCTCTTCTCTTTCCCTTACCTCTGAACTCACTTATCTTCTTCAGTTCAGGCCTTTCTGAACTTCCTCCATCACGAGTATTACAGTTACTTAAGAAACCTCATTCTTTCTGAGTCCTGATTCCAAAAGGTGGATGTTTTCATATTTCCTAAAAAGTTCTTAGGGGTATTTGCTTGTTCAAATAGTGACTTTGTTCCACTTTTGCCTCATTAAGGGAGGAAAACTCGTGCACAGTGTCTCCGGGCTGGACGTGGAGGTACCTGGGGAGCTGGAGGCATGCGGAGGGGTCATTCTGCACCCCTTGGGCCTGCAACATGGGTCTTGGTTTTGCTGAGCCTTGGTGAGGAGAAGACCGTCTCTCTGTGTCTCTGCGTCTCTGTCTCTCTCTCCAGGGCAGACAGGGAAGCTCCCAGCTGCCTTCCTCTGCTGTGCCACTCAAGTCCAGAGAGAAAGCCTAACTTAGGGCCGATGTCAGGATCTAGAGAGTGGTATGCACATACAGTGCACTGGCGCTTTCCATTTCTTGTGAGTTTTCTGGCGGCGCCCTGTCGAGCCTACCTCCCTCTGTCCCATGCACTGGTGGGGCAGGTGCAGTGAGCAGGCTCTTCCCGCCCCGTCAGATCCCGAGGGCCTTGGTGGCAAGGAGCTGAGTGGACCTGTCACCCTCTAGGGGCAGGAGGAGGCCAGGCCCCCATCCCGTCTGTGGCTCTCTTGGCTGGACCGCTCAGCATCACGTGCGTGTCTGCAGGAGGCGAACGCTCTTCTCGGCTTCCTCGATGTGGCTGATACAATGCAGACATGGAGCAGTCAGCCATGGCTGATGTGGGGTGTGGGGCTCCTATCAGGACACCCAGGAAGAGGTCCCAGCATTGGCTGGGGCAGCTTCATGAGGGTGAGAAGTGGACTGAGGCATGGTCTGAGGTGGGCGCGGGGGTTCTTAGCTTGATTTCAGAAACACACACACACACACACACACGCACACACACACACACTCCTCTGCACTTCCCTGTGTGGGCGCCGACTGGCTCTGTGTGGATGGCGAGAGGTGGACGTCATGAGGCTCCCTGGCTGCTCCCTATCGAGGCACGAGTCTGCCATTTTTGTTTCTTTCTCCATTCCTCTCCGTCCCCCTGCTCCCCTCTCCCTTCCCTCCCCTGCCTATTTGTTGAGCACTTGTGGCGGGCCGAGAGGCGGTTTGGTGGCAGTTAGTGCCACTCAGTTTCCTATGTATTGGTCATGACCCCTTTTTGGATAGTAAAGAAATTGGATCACGTGGGGTGGGAAAAGACTTGCTGCTTCAGCGCTAGCCCGGAGCGGCCACAGCCACCGGACACCGGCTGTGGTTAGAGATGAGCGCCCAGCTGGTTTTCTTGGACGAATCTTGACGATGGCCTCCATCCTTGCTTTCGAGAGCTTAGGATAGCCCAAGCCTGAACAGGGCCTTCCCGGCGGGTTCTTGCCAAGGCGAGGGGTGAGCGGGGAGAACTCAGCTTCCTGCACTTGTACCTGGAATGAATACATTACTTTTTGTGGGTCATGGGGCTTGAACTCTGGCCTGGGCGCTGTCCCCGAACTCTTCAGCTCAAGGCCAGCACTCTACCCCTGGAGCCACAGTGCTACTTCCAGTTTTGTGGTGATTAATTGTAGACGGGAGTTTCACCGACTTTCATGCCAGGGCTGGCTTCGAACCACGGTCCTCAGATCACTACTCAACCTCCTGAGTAGCTATGAAGACAGGCGGGAGCCACTGGCGCCCGGCACCCGGCTGTGCCTCAGCTTCCCTCTCTCCTAGAAAGAGCTCAGCTTCTCGTGGGACTCCTCCGCAGCGTGGTCTTCAGAAAGGACGGCACCACTAAGAGGTGCCTGGGCCCCCAGGACGAGGGCAGCGTAGGAGTAAAACATCCCGAGAGAAGAGACGACAAGACAAGGAGGCGAGGCTGGTGGGAGAGGCAGGAGGGCCCGCCCTGCTCAGGTGGTCCTGCTCCGCCGTGGGGAGGGCTGCCCTCACAGGGTGACACGGCCCAGGGAGGACACAGCGGAGGAGGAGCCAGTCCTCCAGGAGTGACGAGGTGGCCATGGGGACAGTCTGGGAGGCCTCAGTGCACCAGGCATGCGTCTTCTGGGACAGCATGAGGGCCCGCCCACAGGCGGCAGCTGGGGTCTGTGCTGAAGAGCCTGCTTCAGGGAGACCAGCCTGGAGGACGTGGTGAGGCCATAGTGGGGCAAGGAAGGGGAGGATGGGGAGGGGAAGAGGAGGGAGGGAAGGCGGGGAGGAGCGGGAAGAGGGTGAGGGGGAGAGGAGGAGGAGGAGGGCATAAAGGGGAGGGAGGGGGAGAGGAGGGGAGGGGAAAGGGGAGGAGAATAGAGGGGAGAGGAGGAGGAGGACAGACAGGTTGGGGAGGGGATAGAGGGGAGGGGAAGGAGGGCACAGCCAAGCTGTGTGGCAGGCAGCTTTGAAGGACATGGAGAAGGAGGGTTTCTAGAGAGGTTGGCAGAAGAGGGCGGCGCCTCTGCTCTGAGCAGCACACTGGCACCCAGACACGGGGTGACGTTTGGGCTGTGGTGACAGGTGTCCTCGAGCAGCTCTGCAGTTCCAGAGCCTGGGGGACCTGGGCGATGCAGCTTCTGACCAGGAAGGCCTTCCTGCTATCCGGCTTTGCTTTCTCCACACTAGCTGGACCTTCCCTGTCGTTTCCCTGTGGCCCAGAGTTCTCTGGGCCTGGGGTGTCCACAGACAGGACAGCTCCTCGCTGAGGACTCCCATTTCCCGCAGAGCGGGTCAGAGAAGCAGTCAGTGAGGCCCCGGCCAGCCTGGTGCTGGTGTGCTATGCACGGACACAGGCACCCCATACCACCACACACACACACACACACACACACACACACACACACACACACACACACACTGCTCACTACCCTCTCCGTGTGTGCTATGCATGGACACAGGCACCCCACACCACCACACACACACACACACACACACACACACACTGCTCACTACCCTCTCCGTGTGTGCTATGCATGGACACAGGCACCCCCACACCACCACACACACACACACACACATACACACTGGCTTACTACTTTCTCTGTGTGTGCTATGCACGGACACAGGTACCCCACACCACACACACACACACACACACACACACACACACTGCTCACTACCCTCTGCCTTGGTATTCAGCATCACACAGTCTCTCAGCTGCCCGACGTGGTTCCCACGGCTTGTCTTCAAGGTTTATTTAGAGGATGGTTTGTGGCAAAGTGCCTTCATCCATTACAAGCATTTCTGCACACACGTGTGCTGTGTTGGTGTGTGTCCTCCAGGCGTGCGTCTCGTCAGTGTCTGCCCTTGAGCACCCAGCGTCTGGACGAGGAGGGAGGTGAGCCTGTGCTCATTTGCCGGTGCCTGTGAGTGTGTGCAGGTGTGTGGAGGGCTGCCACGAGGCCGGAGCCCTGAGCTCCTGGGAGGAGAGCTGACCTTGTGGGGGGCTGACTTGACCCTGGTGGAAGGCGGGCAGAGCTGGCCCGAGGCCGGAGGATGGGGGGGGCCAGGAAGGTGCAGGCAGGTTACAGGGGGCTCTGGGCCCGACACGAAGGTTGTGGAGTGCAGCGGAGGCAGCGCCAGCTGGTTTCTGCTGGCCTGCCAGAGGCCCTCGCCCTGGGCCTCGTAAGAGAGGGTCCAGTGAGGGGTGGGGGCCCAGACCCACGCTCCCAGCACAGGTGGGGAGAGGGTGGGACAAGGGAGGCATGTCCTTAGGGTCTTAACTCCAGCTCTAGGTGGGGTTCTGCGGGGCAGGCGTCATCCACTGCTGGGCAGGCAGCCAGCCTCTCCCAGGCCTCCCGGGGCTCAATGGCCTCTAACCCTCCACTTTCTCAGAGGGTCCTTTCCTCCTCTGCTGCTGAGGACCCCTCTTGCAGATTCATGAAAGGAAGCAGCACCCCTTTAAATCTTAACTTTATTATTATATATGTGTGTGTGTGGATGTATGTTTGTAAATATGTGTACATGTGTATCTATATGTACACACGCACAAATACACACGCATCCACACACATCGTAAATTGATTAGCTAGTTCTAGCAGTCATGTGCTTCACTGAACCAACTGACACATTATTTGTGACTATCAATAATTATTGTCTATTAATTTAATTAAAGATCTTATTCTTCCCTATCTAGTAGTCTAGAAGAAATAAATCTTCCAATTATCTTCACTTTCAGATTCTTTTTCTTTCTTTCTTTTTTTTTTCAAAATATCTCTAATTATCACTCTTGCTACAAAGTATAATCAACTTGCATAAATTAGATTCTATTCTTAGCCTGGGTTTAGCTACGCCCCCTCTATCTTTTTTTTTTCTAGCACTTTGTATGTTATGGTGACAAATTCTAAGCTCACACATCTATTCTACACACAGATCGAATTGCAAGGACCACGCTGAAATGACACAAAGAGTGTGATTCAGAACAATACAAACACGCCCGGGACAAAGATGAACGGTGCCGTCCGTCCAGACAGTGGCCTGCCTCCTCCCCCATGGCCTGTCTCGAGCTACTTCGGGGTCCTGGAGTGGGGGTGGGGGTCCCCGGCTCCCATCCTGTCATGAGAAGCATGCGCCAGGACAGGAGAGGCTAGGAGGTGACCCTCTGCCGCAGGTCTGCGAGAAGCTGGAGCAATGTGGGCAGGAATGGGTTCGCAGGCCCTGAGCAGCCTCTGGGCTAGGCTGGAGGGAAGGAGCCGAGCTGGGGGCCCGGGAAAGGATGGAGCCCATCATGGCCCATCCTGCCGCGGGCCTCCTGCCCAGCTGAGGCCTCTCTGTCCTGCCACGGCCTTCTGTCCTGTTGTGGCCCTCCTCCTGAGAACCGAGGGCCAGATCACAGACACAACCTGTATGACACGAAATCCTCCCCAGGGCTGTGTCAGTGCAGTGGCTGGGATGGTCTGAAGGCCAGGCCTCTGTGCAGAGCTGACCCTGCACTCTTGGAGAGGCGTCTGCACGGCCCGTGGTGCCTGAGGCTTCTGGGGCCCTGGGGCGTGGGAAGGGCCCGCCACGTGGCTTGTGCCCTCACTGAGCACACCGCCCCTCACCGAGGGGCCTGGTGCCCTCTGCACCCCCTTGGCCTTTGCCCACCTCCGTGAGGGGATCAGGTGCCTTGCTGAGGCTCTGCCCCCTGGTGACCTCTGTCCTGCAGCTCATCCTGCCGCTGCAGCATCCATCCTAATTCCGAGGGGGTTTTCGTGGCTGAAGTCTCTGCTGTTCTTCAGCTGGGCTCCCGAGCTCTTCGGGGCCCTTTGCAGTCGGTGGGGTTTGGTACTCGGCCATCTGTATTTCCAGAGTCAGCGTAGCACTGAAGCACACCACGTCCTGCCTGGTGGCAGACGGGGGTCCCTGCCCGGAGCCCCAACTCCTCCTTCAAGGCCCATTTCCGTGGTGACCACCACTGGGAGCCGCCACCTCTGTGCTGTCTTTCAGCCTGAGCGTGGGTCTGTGCCCGGGGCCCTGTGCCCTCCAGCGGGCAGCCACTGGAAGGAGAGCTGGCTCTCGGGTGCTGGATCCGGCCAAGCCGCAGGCCGCTGGGACAAAGCACTGACCACGGAAACGGCAGGGAGTGGCTCTGCCCTGGGTGCTGGGTCAGCTGGGAGCCGTGTCATAGCTGGCAGCCCGCAGGCTGCTGTCCTTGCCGTGGCACACACCGTCACCCTCTGTGGCTTCTGTGTGTGAACTCCTTCCCAGTTATTCGCTTGGGAGACATGGTCTCCCATGTAGTCCAGGCTGGCATGGAACTTTTATTATTATTATTAACAAAGAAAAAAAACCCCTTGTTTTCCTTTTCTAGAGTTCATCTTGTTATTTAATCTGATCAGGGGCCATCGGAATCATCCTTGTGCGTTCCTCTTCCTCCGTGGGCCTCGTGGCATGGGAATGCCTGGAGCCTTATGAGTTGACTGTATCACCTTCCAGCTTCTGCGTAGGAGAGAAAACATGCATTGCTTGTGTGTCTGAGCTTGGCTTTCCTCACTTAATATGATTTGTCCTAGGTTATCCATTTCCCTGCCAATGACTCAATAGCATTATTGTTCCTGGCTGTGTAAAATTCCACCACTCTTCTGGATCTACTTGTCTCTGGTAGGGCATCTGGGGTGGTTTCGTAACTTGGCTCTGGTGGCTAGGGCAGCAGTGGACGCGGATGTGCAGGCCTTCGGGCCCTGGCTCCCGAGGTTCTGGGTAGAGGCCTAGGAGGACCTGGCCTGGAAGTCTTGATCCCCTGCCTCAACCTTCCAAACACTGGGAGGCAGGCCTGGGCCACACACTCAGTGCTGAGCCCCCCGCTTGAAGGACGGATTGAACCTCCATTCCAACCTCGTTTGTCGTGGATCCTTGGGAACGTCCATGTCTCCACTTGCAGTCACACTCTGAGAAACTGGGGCTGGGACAGATATGGCAGGGTTTGGGGAGCAGGCCTTGGCCGGACAGGCCCCTGGGCACGGACCAGGCCGATGGGCACAGGCCAGGCCCCTGAGCACGGACCAGGCCGATGGAGGCGTGTCGGAGCACCCCAGTGAGGCACAGAGCTCCAGCGCCGGCTGGGAAGGCAGGCCGTTGTCTCTGTTCCACTGGGTCCCCTCACTGCCCTCCTGCAGGGCGTCCTCCTCCACAGGCCCTGCCGGGGCAGCAGTGACACACACTCCCCCACGTCCTGGGCTGGGCACTTCCCTCTGCCCACTGCAGACTGGGCACCCCTGACCAGCTCCCCTGGGCCAGTGTCTCCCTCTGCCCAGCCCAGGCTCCGTCTGCTGTGCTCCCTGTGGGCTCTCTGTCCCTCGCTCCCAGCACCAGGCCCTCCCTCCCTCCTTCAGCAAGCAGCCACTGGGCCTCTGTTGCCCGTGAGCCTCACACATCCAGCCCTGAGGCCTCAGCTGGAAACACGGCCTCTCGCTGCTTTTCTCCGCTCCTCTCTCCCCTTCCTCTGTCTTAGTCTGTCTGCTTCTCTTGCTCTCTCCCTATCACCTCCTTCTCCATCACCTTTCCTCTCCATCTTCCCATCCTCCCCACACTCACCAGCCTATCCTGTCTGTCTGTCTTTCTTTCTTTCCTTTCTTTCTTCCTTTCTTTCTTTCTTTCTTTCTTTCTTTCTTTCTTTCTTTCTTTCTTTCTCTCCTTTCCTTTCCTTTCCTTTCCTTTTTTTATTTTTTTTGTTGGTCACGAGGCAGGAACTGGGCCTGGGCACTGTCCCTGAGCTCTTCAACTCAAGGCTACCGCCCTACCCATTGAGCCAAGCCCCACTTCAGGTTTTCTTGTGGTTCACTGGAGATCAGAGTCTCACGGACTTTAGTGCCTGGGCCGGCTTTGAGCTTCGATCCTCAGATCTTACCCTCCTGAGTAGCTAGAATGGCAGGCGTGTGCCCTGGTGCCTGACCTGTCCTGGCTTTTCTCCCAGTGGTTTTGTCCCAATCTCTCAGTTCATCGCAGGCCTTCCATGGATTCTTCTTGGTCTTCTAGGCAGCTTGGGGGCCCCTGTGCCAGTCTGGCTGTGCCAGCCACTCCTCTGGGCAGTGGGAGTTTGCTCACTGAGTCTGGTGGGCCCCACTCGTCTCTACTCAGCCGTCCAGAGCCTTTGCGGCCTCCAGGACCCCTCTGTCCACAGCTGGCCTACGGAGCTCCTGGTCCAGCTGGGCTCCCCCAGCTGTCCGTGCCTACCTTGGCGCTGGCCTCAGCCTGTTTTCCTGGCCACACCGCTAGCTCCTTGAGGGCAAGAGCAGATGTGTCCGCGGTGGCCAGGGAGAGCCAGGGCACAGTAGCCTCTCACGCCCCTCCACCTCCTCACCACAGAGGTGCCTCCACTCTGCACTCAGCCCCTCTCCCCCGTGCTTTCAAGAGGAGTAGATCCACCTCCCAGAGTGGAAACGGCGTAGCTCCGCTCTATTTTTACCTCGGCAGGCAGAGTTCTCCTGAGGACAGAGCAAGGAGCGCGCGATGGCAGTCACCACACATCCGACTGCAGGCCGGGCCAGTCCAGATCCAAGCTCCTCAGCGTGGCGAGTGTGCCCCCGGCTGTGGTCCACTGCCGCCTCCGTCCTCACGCGTGGCGGGGGGGGTCTTCCACGCGGCTCTCGTGCTGCCTGGCTTTGCACCCGGAATCTTCCCCATCCCACCTCTGAGGAAGTGGCACCCTCCGTGTCAGCCATGGCTCCTTTCAGTTCTGGATCTCTACTGGGAATTCTGTTACGTCCTCCCATAAGAACTCCAGTCATGTATTTCCAGGGAAAACCGAGTTAAAAAATGTTTTGGTCTTAAAGCACACGGACATTTCCCCCTAAGAGAATGAAAATGATGTCCCTGGGATACTTTTCCCGTTTTGCTGTTGGGAAATACAATGTCCAGCTGTAAACGCCACTTGAGCCCAGATCGTGTTTTCTGTGTGGCTCGAGGCCTGCTTTCTGAGGTCCATCGGTCTGTCTGTCTCTGGTGAGGTAGCCAGGTGGATCTGGGGGTGACGCAAGGGGCTCCCCTACCCTTGTGCCTCAGTCCAGCCTCTCACCTCCAACTCCCAGCATGCCTCAGACGCCACAGAACCAGACCGTCCTGGCCAATGCGCAGCTGCTCGCTGCATTTTGACTTTTACAATGCAGCATTTTTCTTTAAAAGAAAATAAAAAGGAGTAGGATCCGAGACTTAGCCATTTAAATCCTATGCAAATAATTATGGCAAATATATGAATCAGAAAAATGTGCCTCGAGCCGGACTGGCCTCTCCTGTCAGTATTACCTTTTCTTTAAAAACAGGCAAACAGAAGAGGAATTGTATCTATTTGCTTTCTCTGTTAAATATTTTAATGGTTTGTTCTGTCTGAGAAAACCTGATGTTTAGCTGAAGCTGACAGGAACCACAGTGGACGTGTCAAAACAAGCCAGAGAAGGCAACTTTTGAAGTGTTTTATTGAGATACCCAAGGTACTTTCCAATTATTTTATGCCAAGAAAGGTAGTTCCTCACACACAAAAAAGATTTCTTTTGAAAACCACAAGTGTAACTTGTCAAGCCCTAACTATCATTTAGATCTATGATGGGGGAAGTTCTAAGGTGGCCGTGGGCTCTGGGTGGGGGGGGGGAGAAAGAGGATGTGCAGCCGAGATCCCCCTCCCAGCCCCCACGTGACACACGAGCTGCCACTCCTCCCGGGTCCCTCAGGACGGTGCCAGGCTGTGCCCTGCAGGGCCCAGCCCCCCAGGGAGGGCCCACAGCACCCCAGGGGCTGCAGGGTTGACCATCGAAGGCCGCTGGCTCTGGTGGAAAAGGGCAGAGTGTGGGCTCTGGGCCCCACTGGCACGTGGCCAGTGCCTGTCCCCAAAGGTGGAGCCTCCCAAGGCTCTTCTTAAGGGTCTCCCCCACCCAGGGCAGTGTCGGCCCTGGAGGTACTGGCATAGTCCTCATGTGTGGAGACTCTCACCCCCTGCATTATCACCTGCAGGCCCCACAAAAGGTGGTCCCGTCCACCCCGCCTCCTCTGCTAACCAGCCAAGGACAAAGCCTAGAGGAGGCCACCGGCCTCCCCTGGCTGCAGGGTGAGCGGTCAGAGCCCTCAGTGGAGGCAGGAACTAGACACCCATGGAACAGCTGCTCTCCCGGGCCCCAGAATGTTCAAAAGGTGACTCAAGACACGGCTCACAAAGACAAAGGCAATGGGGAAGGGAGGCGTCTTCAGATTAGCCAGAAGCCACATGAAAGAGGCTTGGGCAGGGAGCGAGGTCTGAGCTTGACTGTGGCAGAGGGGGCCAGTGTGAAGCCTGGGGAGGCTGAAGCTGGTCCCCAGGGCAGCCGGAGGAGCAGCCCCAAGTCCTGGAGCCCCAGACAGAGGCAGGCTGCAGGAGGCTGCTGGGGCAGGAGCCGGGCTGGGCTGGACGGCGTCTCCGTGGGCATCGCCATGCTCTCCACCAACATTCCTCACAGACCAAGGCCGAGACCGGAGCGAGGCTGGGGCTCCAGTGGGGGTGTGCCCCTGTCCCCCCTCCCCGGGAACGAGGCTGGGCCAGCGCCATGGCTTCCTCCCTATCCCTGCAGCCCCTGGCGTCGCCAGGTGGCAGCTGACCGGATTCTGTGATCACCAGATGCATCCCGTTTGGTGGAGAGTGTGGTGAGTCCAGCAGCCTGGTCTGTCTGTCTGTCTGTCCTGCCCCTGTCCCGTGGCTATAGTGGACAAGCTGGCCCAGCACCTTCTCTTCCTTCTGTGTCCTGGGTCAGAGCTTGTCCTTGGGGGCCTTGTGGGTCCCGGGTTCTGATACCTAGTTGGACTTATTAGTATGGGGCTGTCCTGGGGCCTGGGCTTCACGCTGAGACCCCGGGGGGCCTGGGCTCCATGCTGAGACCCCGGGGGTTGGGGGGCAGGGACCTAGGCCTTCTCAGGGCCTCAGTCTGAGGCTCCTGCAGCATGGTGTCGACCCTGCAGAGAGTCTGTTTTTCCTTGGCTAGCTGTCCTTGGGCCTGGTAGCTCTGGGGTCTCTGTGCACACACAGGGGCCCAGTCCTCGGCCACGAGTGGCTGGGCGTGGCTCAGGGGCCCCCGGGCTCAGCTAGGGTGTGACTTGTGGTATTTTTAGCCTTCGGGGCTCCCTGAGGACACCCCGCTGTAAGTGGAGGAGCCTCTGTGCCCCTCAGGAGGATCTGGGGCTGCGGCACCGTGGTGTCTGGCCTCCCTGGGTCGGAGTCCGTGGCCTTGGAGGCGACCTGGACCCCCGCGCCATCGCAGCCCAGGTGTCCACCTCAGAAATGGAAGAAGTCCACTCCACAGCGTGGGTACCTGCGCTTTCCATCCCTCCTGCTCTGGCCGGGGACTTGACTGTCCTCTGGGCCTGAGGACAATGGCCCCTTGCGGGAGTCACCTTGCTCCTTCCAGTTCTCTTCTGTTCCAGAACACCATCCCAGCAGAGGGCAGACGGTGGGCATGGCGTCCAGAGGAAGTGGGAGGTGTGGCCTGGGCCTGAGGCGTCTTTGACCTCCGGGCTGGGCCTGGGGCGGAGGCCCTGTCCCCTGGGGCTGTGGCCCCGATGGCGCTTCCCGCACCCGGGCACCCGCGTGGGTGGACCTGGCTGAGGGTGGAGCTGATGTGGAGCAGCTGTCCTGGCCAGCCTCCTCTGCTTCTCGCTCTCCTCCAGGGCTGCAGTGGCAAGGTGACCAATCCCCCTTCCTCTACTGCTCCTTTGTCCTTCATCTTTGTCTTTGGTTTTCTCTCAGCAGCGAGGGACAACTTGTCACCCCTGGTGTCCCAGCACCGAGTGGTACTCGTGTGTCCCATGGGTCTGACGTGATGGTCCTCTGGCTGGCTCCTTCTTGATCAGGGCTTTGCAGCCTCATCTCCTGGTCTCTCCTGGTGGTCAGAACAAGGCCCGGTGCCATCAGCCGTGGGCCCCTGGCAGGCTTTCCAGTTTGTGCAGCTGACACTGAGGACAGGATGCAGGCCCTGTCTTGGCATTCACACGGGCCTCCATGAAAGCGCTCTTTACCTAAATGACACTGCTCACCAAGCCTTCACCATGCTCTCCTCTCGCCTGGTCTGGGACTCGATTGGCTGTGTGGCTCCAGACCACGGTCCAGGCTCTGTGGTCCTTCCTGGCCACCTGGCCGCCCAGTGACCAGCCCACCCAGTGTCGCTCAGAGCCAGCCCAGAGGCCGTCCATCCTCGTGTCCATGTAGCAAGTGCTGTGTTTTGTGCGTGGGGCGGCCAAGGCTGGAATGCACTGATTAACACTTAGCACCCACCATGTGGCCCGGCAGGCACCGGGAGGGGACGGCTAGTGTTGTCTCCGCTGTCTGGACCCCACCCGGGGACTGGGATCCAGTCTGACCCAGAGCAGCTCTGACCCAGAGCTCCTCATCACTGCTCCCTTCTGCTCACACCACATGGAAAGGGCCAGTCCCTGCGTGCTCTTCCTCCATGCTGGGTGGAACCTTGCATGTGGAGCTCAGGAAGGAGACACTGCCCTCTGTTTCAGAGGCCATAATGGATGGTCCCTCCAAGCCCAGGGGGCCACTGTGGGGAGGCAGGCTGTGGCATGGAGGCTGGGATGCGAGAGGGCTGCCTCTGCCTGCTCTGTGCAGTCCTTGCTGGCTGCTCACCGTCGCCCCAGCCCTCCTCCCTCTGCAGTCCTCCTGGTGGCCTGGGGAGGCCAGCCTCTTTGAAACCTGTCCCCACTCACTTTACGAGCATCTGTATCTGGGGCCTCACCACCCTGCTTTGCCTTCATAGGCAGAATCGTGTCCTTCTCCCTAAATCAAGGCCAGGGGCGCTGTGTGGCTCACGCCAGCCCGGGGCACTGTGGAGATTTATAAGGTGCTCAGAGGCGCCAGCCCCTTGGGGAACGTGCGCCAAGCGATCAGGGCAGTGGTGAGCCAGCTGAACCTTGCAGAGCCGGGCTCTGCCCTGCCCCGGCCCTCGAGGGAGGCCCGGGCTGCTAGGAGAGGCGGCAGGGGCGAGCCCAGTCCAGTGCCAGGCCTCGGGACTGCCGGCCTGGAAGGGCCTCTTGGCTGTAGAGAGGCTGCTGCCCCAGGGTGCGTGATGAGTGGCTCGGCGGAGAGCTGGCATGCCATTGTCCCGGGTCTGCAGACTGAGGGGCACCCTGGCTGCCTGGGTGGGGGAGCGGATTCCAGTCATGCCTGGACCGTGTGTCCTCCATCCCCGTTGAGGAAGGCGCTGCCGGCTCCTCTGGAAAGGTCTCGGCTGGGGGAGATCCTGGGCCACAGCACCCTGTCTCCCCGTGGCGCGGGACGGTGCCGGGGATGCCCACATTTTCTGTCAGCTCTGCCATCTTGACACGGTGACTGGCACGCCCCGTGCAGCCAGCGTTCCAGTGCCGGGGCTCAAGGAGGGGATGCTGGGCACAGAGGCAGACACTGTGTCACCCTCCCCGCTGCCAGCAGGGCAGAAGGGGAGGCGAGGAGCTGGGATAAGTGAGTCTGGAAAGGCAGACAGACAGACAGATAGACAGACAGACAGACAGAAGGGCGGGGGCGGAAACTGCGCCAGCCCTGCCTTCCCTGGGTGATGGATCTGGAGCCCAAACTCTTCTCTTGGTCAAGCACCACTTAAGGAGCTCACACCTCCGCCGGAGTCGAGTGGGGACAGAGCTGGGGTGTTCCCCTGCAGCCCCCGGCCCAGCTGCAGCCACCCCCAGCCCTCACCACCCCGGAGGCTCAGCGGAAGTGGCGGGCTCTTCCTGGGCAGACCTCGGGCTGAGCTGGCCTCGGGCTGGGCTGCCCTGGGGCTGGGCTGGGCCCCTGTCTCCGGGGCAGAGGAGGGTCATTTGAATGGAGGGCACAGCTCTACAGATCCTGGCATGGAGGTGAGGAGGAGAAGAGGGAAGAGGAGGTGAGGAGACTGGAGAATGAGGAGGAGGGAGAGGGTAAGGAGGTGATGAGAAGGAGAGGAGAAGGAGGAGATGAGGAGGAGGAGAACAAGGAGAGGGAGATGAAGGTGAGGAGGAGGAAGAGGAGGAGGGGAGGAGGGGGAGATTCCAGAGGGGAAAGGGGGGATGGCATAATGCTGGCCGTGTCCAGATGTCTCCAGCAGCGGAAAGGTTCCCAGCTCCAGCTGAAATGCCCCACAAGTTCTCCCATCTGTGCCCAGGCCCTCACAGCTGCCCGCAGCCCTTCCTGTGTCCTGCACAGCCCAGACTCTTCCACGCACCTCCCAGCCTGCTCCTCACCGCTCCGAGAGGTTGTTACAGCAGAGACAAAGTGTGCTATTCACCCGAGCAACACGCCCGCCCCACCCCTGTCCATGTGCTCACCTGTGCAACACACCCCGCCCCACCCCTGTCCACGTGCCCACTACATGCCTGCCCCACCCCTGTCCATGTGCAACACGCCCCGCCCTACTCCTGTCCATGTCTCCTTCCTTAGGAGTTTCATTGTGCATCTAGGGTTCAACTTGTCCTCGAATTCTGTATGCAGTGCAATACCCTCCCTCCCCCGGCCCCGC
Organism: Megascapheus bottae; assembly: GCF_031878675.1. Classification (NCBI taxonomy): domain Eukaryota; kingdom Metazoa; phylum Chordata; class Mammalia; order Rodentia; family Geomyidae; genus Megascapheus; species Megascapheus bottae. The sequence continues at coordinate 84,479,723 of NC_143513.1, forward strand.
CCTCATCCCTGGCCCTGCCCTCATCTCTGGCCCCGCCCCTCCCCAGGCCCTGCCCTCCCTCCACCCCCAGTCTGAGCCTAGAGCCAGTAGGAATGGTCTAGGTCAACCTTGCCTCCCTGCTTGCTCTGGTGCATTTCAGAAAGCTCTGAGGTTCAAGACCCCTTTACATTCTTGAAGGTCATGGAGCATGCCAAAGAGTTGCTTATTGTAGTGACAATTAAAGCTGAAAGTTTTAAAAGCATGACTTCGTTGAAAGTGGTGACTTTTTAGTAGAAGACATCATTGCAGTCATGGCGTTGGTTTGCATGTCCACCAAGGGGTCTGCGTTACTTGGTTCTGAGGATGAGCTCATTTTCATGGCCATCTCCCGCTCCGTGCGTCCTCCATCTGTGTGCTGCAGCGGGCTGGCTTCCCGCAGGGTCTGTGCACTGCCCTGTAGCCTTGGCTCTGGTCAGCTTTGAAGCTGCCATCTTCCCCGCCTGAGGGGGATTACAGACCTGTTCTTGCAGGGCCACGCGTTTCCTTCTCTGGGCTTCTCTGCTGAGGCCATCTGGGACCTCTGAAGTGAACGTTGTTGGGTGCAGATAAATGTTTGGAAGTGGCTGCGGCACTTTCCCGGCCGAGGGAAGCCCGCCTGAGGGCCACACTCCGGCCACATTGGTCATCATCTGCCTTCGTGACCATGGCCGTCCTGCTGGGAAAGCTCTGTGGCTTTCCTGGTGGCTTCTTAATGCCTAACCCTGTTGAACATCTCTGCATGTGTATGTTCTTTAGAAAATGTCTACACAAAACAATACTCATTATGTCCTTCCTCTGCTATGATTTTCCAGTGTTTGGGGTTTTAACATTTTGATCTGTTACTTTGGCAGTAGCTACTTGTCCTTGGGTGTGGTCATAAAAGCTGACTGTCAAGAGGTTGAAGGTGTTTGCTCTTGCGGGCACTGGGATGAAGGCCTGTGCAGTGTGAGGCCGCTCCAGTTCCAGTCTTTTACGGGGAGAGGTCTCCTGGTCCCAGTGCCGTGTGCTGGAGAAATGATCCTTTCTTCACCGAGTGACCCTGGAGCCCCTCGCTGTACATCAACCTCGAGAGTTTACTTATGAACTTCGAATTCAGTTTTGCTGATAGATGGATGTACGTAGGCCATTATTATACTGTATTGATTACTGTAGCTTTGCAGTGCGTGTTCAGTCAGGAAGTGTGAGTTCTTTGACTTTTCCCCAGATTGATTAAACTCTTACTTCCATATGAGTTGTAGGATGAGCAGAAAAGGCAGCGGGGATATTTACAGGAATTGGATGGAATCCATAGATCAATTTGGGGAGATTTGCCATTTAACAATATTAATTTTTCCAGTTCATGAATATGAGATGAGTTCCATTTATTAAGATATTCTTTAATTTCTATCAACAATGCTTTGGTACACTTTTATACGTGATAAGCTTTTCCTGGAGACTTTATTTCTTTTTTCACGATTGGGGTCTAGCATCTGTATGAGGGTTTCATTTTGACATGTCCACATACACAAGCCGTCAGGAGCAGACTCACCCCTCCACCACGTCTCCTCCCTCCCCTCCCCACACAGCCGCAGCTGCCGCCTTGGCCCCATCCCCCGTGAGGCGTGAAGTGTTTTGACCCTACACTCCCACGCCCTGTCCTGGCTATCCCGGCCCCTCGGTGCCCACACCGCTGTGGGGCCGGTGTCACCCGCTGTCCCAACTGTGGTCTTTGCTGAAGCACATGCTGATGGTCACAGGGTGTCCCCTGCTGTGCCATGCGCTCACATGCGCCATCTGGATTTCACTGACGTTGCTCCTGGCCGCTGGCTTAGAGAAACCAATAGATTTTTCACATTTTGGTTTGGTTTCCCACAATTATCCTGAAGTTACCTGTTCTTTTTTTATTTTAGTGGAACCATGACGCTTTCCCTACACGTAAATCATTTCACTCGTGGGGACAAGAAATTCTACTTGTGTTTACACCTAGAGGTCTTCCATAGATGTCTCTTCCCATGCAGTTGTCGGTGTTGGGAGCCCGAGTGTGGAACAGAAGATGTCACCATCACCAGCTTTGCCGTGTCCCCGGTTTTAGGGGAGAAGTGTGTGATTAGGGGAGACATGTGCTGGTGGGGCTGGGTGGCTCAGAAATGTCTTTTCCTGGGTCGGGGCAGTCCCTCTGCCTTCCCAGCAGCTGCCTGCCCTGCCCCGGAGTGCGGGCTCTGCATTCTCCTCTTCATGTGCTGCACAATACGGATTAGTTTTAGTCATTGGCCAAACACGTTCTTGCACTAAGTCCCACTCGATCAAACTTTGCGTTGCTGAATTCTGCTCATTAGAATTTTGTCAAGCGTTAGTTTGCATCCATGTTCATAGAAATTATCTGCACTTTCCTTCCAAATCCCTCTCCTGGCTTTGGACTCAGGGTGATCTCACAGAGTAAAGTTTTAAAGTAAAATCTGGACTAACATTTTTAGAATAGTTTGTGAAAAGCTGATACTAATTCTTTCAAAACTATTTGCTAGATTTTACCAGTGAGTCCATCCAGGACTTGGCATTTCTTTGCTAAAAGTTTAAATGCTATTAATAAGTGTCTTTACTTGTTGCAAATTTATGCAGATTTTCTGTTTCTTCTTGAGACAGTTTTCAGACCATTTTGTGTCCTTTTAGGAATTGTCCATGTCATCTAGATGACATAATTTGCTGCTCTGGGTTTATCCACTGCACTGTCCAATGATGCATTTGATTTCTGCAAGGTTGGAGTGATGTCCTACTCTGATTCCTGATCTGAGGAATTCAAATCTTTGAGATAATAGTTTGACAACTTTGTCACTTTTTTTTGCCAGCCCTAGGCCTTGAACTCAGGGCCTGAGCACTGTCCTTGGGTTTTCTCAAGGCTAGAGCTCTACCACTTGAGCCACAGCACCACTTCTGGCTTTTTCTGTGTGTGCGGTACCAAGGAATCGAACCTGGGTCTTTGTTTATGCTACCACTCTACCACTAGGCCATGTTCCTGGTCCAACTTTGTCACATTGTTTTAAAAAACTAACTTTTGGAGGCCGGGAGTTTAGCCTAGTGGTGGAGTGCTTGCCTAGCATGTATAAAGACCCGGGTTCGATTCCTTGGTACCACGTACACAGAAAAAAGCTGGAAGTGGTGCTGAGGTTCAAGTGGTAGAGCTCTAGCCTTGAGAAAACCCAAGAACAGTGTTTAGGCGCTAAGCTCAAGCCCAGGACTGGCAAAAAATAAAATAATAAAAAAACTAACTTTTGAATTTCTACTTCTCTAATTTATGATCCAAGATTTGCTTCCTTCCTTTGCTTGCTTTAAGCTCACTTTTCCCTTTTCCCCACTATCTTAAGGTAAAAAGTTAGGTGATAAGATCTTTTCTTCAAGATTTTGTCTTACGGAAGATGGTTTCTAGGCATGGTATCCGTTGTGGCACATCATGATTTGTGTGTGTGTCTACTCTACTCGTCTCAGAGTGTCTCCCTTTGAGTCCCTTGTGGTTTTAGATTATCTTGAAGTAGTTGTGGAAGGGAGTGCCGGGCTTCCTTTTCTTTCCACTTGCACAGGGTGAACAGTGACGCCTTCACGATTCTCCTCACCACTTTTGTTCCCTCTTCATTTAGCTAGTGATTTATTTAATATCCACATCGCTTTTAATTTGCTGAACTTCTTTCTGGCTTCCAGTTTCACCCCATGCTAGTTAGGGAACTCAGTGCCATCCCGTGTGCCCCCCCCTCCAGGGACTTGTTCTCTAGCCTCCCGTGTTCCGTGTTGAAGAATATGCCACGTGTGCTTTGAAATGTGCTGTGCTGAGCTTGAGTGGAGGGTTCTGTGGACGCCCGAGAGTCCATTCTCTTCCTCTCGTTACTCCCCTGCACATCCTTCCTTGGCACTTTGTAAGTAGAGGTTTGCCAGTATGACATTTCAATTTTACTCGATTATTTCACCACATGTTTAAAAATTATTTTTAGTGGCTGCTGTAGGGCGTACAATGTACATATTAATGTAGAATCTGCTTCAGGTTTATATTAACAATTTGCAAAGATACCAAGATGTTTTTCCTGGTAGCTTTACTCCTCATTCTTCTTTTTGTGCTACAATTGTGACCCAAGCCAACAATGTCTTGTTGCAGTTATTATTGAATACAATTGAGTATGACCTTGCAGAGGAGCAGAACAAAATATTTTGTTTGCTGTACTGATTTTCTTAGGTACGATTTTTTGTTCTCTTACTTCCTTTTATACACTATAAAATCTATTATAACATTATGCTTATTAATATATTACATATTATACTATAATAACATATACACCAGATGGAGTCAAGTTACCATCTGGTGTTTTTTGCTAGTTGAACATAGACTATTATTTATTTTATTTATTTATGTATTTATTTATTTATTTCGATGCTACTGGTGTTTTAGCTTAAAGCCTTGCACTTGCTAGGTGGGCACTTGACTGATCCAGGCCTCCAGCCTTGATTTCCTAGTACTAATCTTTGTGTTGTGATTGTGAAATATGTTACATACCTCCAATTACATACATATTTTATGCAACTTCTTCCTGAGTAAATCAAGAAATCAAGAGACAGGTGATTATACTGCCTGTGTGTGTGTGTGTGTGTGTGTGTGTGTGTGTGTGTGTGTGTGTGTGAGCAAACGTGCCTGCTGGTTCTAAGGCTGGAACTCAGGCCTGGCACTGTCCCTTCGCTTGCTCACGTTTAGTGTTCTACCATTCGATCCACAGTTCCACTTCTGGCACTTTCGTGGTTACTTGGAGGTGAGAGTCTCATGCACTTTTCTGCCCATGCTGGCTTTGAACCACAGTCCTCAGATCTCAGCCTCCTGAGTAGCTGGGATAATAAGAGAGGGCCACCAATGCCTGATAATTCTACTGTCTTCACACTTGGCTTGTTACCTGTATCAGAGTTCTGTTTTCCTCGTGAATTGGAGTCTCCACCTGCTTCTGCTTGCTATGTCTGGAGACCTTTCATCATGGTTTTCATAAGGCGTTTGTGTTCTCCACAAATCCCTCTGTTCTTGTTTATCTGAAAACGGTGATTTTACTTTTAGTTTTCAGGGATAGTTTGCTCAATATAAAAGCTAGGTTGACATGTTTTTTCTTGTCTTTCTTTGTTTTGTCTTCAGCACTTCAGATATACCAATAACTGCAGTGCTTCTGATGACAAAAGTAGCTGTCTGATTGGCGTTTCCTTGAATGTGGTGAGGTGGTTTTTCTCTTGCTACTCGTAAGATTGTCTCTGTGAGTCTCTCTGCTTTTATTCTGCTTGAAAGTTAGTGAGATTCTTTCTTGTATTGATTATCATTTTTTTTTACATCAAGTCTGGGAAGTTTCAGGCCTTTTACCCTGAAGCGTTTTCCTCCTGCTCCTTCCTCCCTCCCTCCCTCCTGAGGCTCTCCTGACGCTCACATTACACAGGTAGCTGCCGGTGCTTTGTCTTCTCCATTTCTACAGTGTCCCACCCGTTGCTCTGCCTTCATTGTGATTTGAATGATCTCTATCAGTCTACAACTTCTCTGATTCCTGCCAGCGACCGTCTACCATGAACCCCCTCTAGTAAATTCTTTCTGGAATCATTTGGTCTTTAAAGCGATTTCTTTGTTGTACTTCGTATCTGATGAGCCATTGCAAGTTCTTGCACAGTAGCGGCCCTGAAGTCACTGCTAAGGCTGACACGAAATTGCAAGAAATCTCAGTTCCCTGACCCCACCCACCCACTGTATATGGGACATACCCATGCTTGCCTCACGTTCTTTTTTGTTATTGTTGAAGGTGGGTATTTTACAGAATGTATGGCAGAAGTTCTAGGGGCTGGCCCACCTGCCTCCAGAGCTGCTTGCTGCTTGCTTGCTTGTTTGTGAGGGATTTGACTGCCTGGACCGTTTCCTTCATGTCTGTTCCATGGTGTGCGCGTGGCGTCACTGGAGAGGGGGCCCCTGGGCCTGCACGGCCGCCTTGCTGGGACAGTGGCGCTGGCAGGACATCTTTAACGGCCTCCGTGCGGGCCGTCTGTGTCTTCCTGGCTGGGTCCACACTCAGCTGTTGGTCTCCACCAGCCAGCTGGTGAGGTGACTCTATTGTTTCTGACAAATGTCTTGCTCCACAGCCAGTTCCAATTAGATTCTCGCCTGTTCCCAGCTCCTTTCCAGTCTTGTTCCTGCCCCAGAAGGACTCTCCATCCGCCTTCTCTCTGGCGAACAGTTAGCTAGTGAAGACTTCAGCTGCCTCCCTGGAGCTCTCAGTCTCCTCTGGACTCGCTTAACAACAAAACTTCCGTTTCTTCTTCCTCCTCCTCCTCCTCCTCCTCCTTCTCCTCCTCCTCCTCCTCCTCTTCTTCTTCCTCTTCTTCTTCTTCTTCTTCTTCTTCTTCTTCTTCTTCTTCTTCTTCTTCTTCTTCTTCTCCTCTCCTCTCCTCCTCCTCCTCCTCCTCCTCCTCCTCCTCCTCCTCCTCCTCCTCCTCCTCCTCCTCCTCCTCCTCCTCTTCTTCTTCTTCTTCTTCTTCTTCTTCTTCTTCTTCTTCTTCTTCTCCTCTCCTCCTCCTCCTCCTCCTCCTCGTCCTCTTCCTTCTCCCCCTCCTCCTCCTCCTGCTATTTTGAGACAGTCTTGTTGCACAGCCTCTGCTGGCCTAGCACTTTGGTGGCCTGTCTGTGCAGCAGCTCTGGGATTGCAGGCGTGTGGCACTGGTCACTGGACCTGGCTCCATCCTTTCTGACAGACCCTGAGGCTCGGGCTTCTTCACACTCTTCTAGACAAAGCCTTGACAGACAGTCAGGGTTGCTGCCCTGCTCTTTTTCTCAGAGACCATCTCTAACCCCCCTCCCTCCCTCTCCCCTTCTCTCCCTCCCCTGCCCTCCCCTCCCCCCTTTTCTGTTTAGGACCCCCGCCCCCCCCCCCGTGCCAAGTGTGCTCTGCACCCTGGGCCCCAGTGGGTGAAGCCAGCGCTGGCCTCCCAGCGGCCTCCTCCTGAGCACAGCATCTGCAGGCACCGGGCCTGGGGCTCCGTCCGGGAAGCTCTGCATCCACCGATGCCCCATGGACACTCAGCCGTGGCCCGGCCCCTGGGCTGTGTGCACCCCAGCTGGGTCGCTGCTCCAGCCAGGCCGCCCTCCGCCATGGCCTCCCTGGCCTGGAGAGCCTGGGGGACGGGGACCCTGGGTCCCACGTGGCTCCTTCATGGGAGCCTCCTGGACACCTCTCCTGCAGGACCCGCCCCGCTGGGCACCCACAGACCACAAGGCGCCAGGCGCAGAGCCGCCTCCCGGACGCTGGGGACAGAGGAGACCTGGGTTCACCATCGTAGTTCTGGAGTCTAACCTGGAGTCTGCACACACCCCCGCGTGCACAGGTACACACACACACACACACACACACACACACCTAGACCCCACACACTCACACGTGCACACTCACGTGCACGTGTCTCTTGGGAAGGCTCCATCTCGGGGTGGCGTCTGTTTTCTGGGGAGCCCAGCACGCTGCCTCAGCTCTTTGAAGACCCGGCTCCATGACTCTGCCTGGCCAGGCCAAGGCTGCCAGCACAGCTGCAGCCTCCCCGGCCTCCCCAGGGCCTCCCCTGGCCTCCCCGGCCTCCCCGGGCCTCCCCTCAGCCTCCCCGGCCTCTCCGGGCCTCCCCGGCCTCCCCATGGCCCCTCTGGTCCTCCCTGCGGTTCTCAGCCCGGCGTGGGGTTCCAGGGTCAGCAGGTGGCTCCCCAGCAGAGGGAGACGGGGCCAGCAGCTCCGGAGACAGAGCAGGCAAGGCCGCCCTCAGGTCCACCGGGCATCGTGTGGGTGGAGGCCCGGGTGTGGCCATGGCGGAGCACTGTCGTCTGTGGTGGTGCTGTCCTCCTCCGTGGGGGAGCCGTCCTGCGTGGGGGAGCCGCCCTCCTCCATGGGGGAGCTGGTGCTGGCAGGTGGCACCAAGTCCCACTTACCTGTAGGCCTGTGCTGTGGACCGGGTTTTGTTTCCAGCGAACGCCTTTGCTCCCATGTTTAGATGCGTGCCTTTTCTCAGTGTCTAAGAAGTGAGCAACACGAATGAAGCGAGTCCCACTTCAAGGCTCGCTACTTCCAGGCAGAGTCCTCTGTGCAAATGCTGGATAGACGGCTCAGTCGAGTGGGCTTTCCTGGCTCCTGGTCCCTGTTTGTCCCAGTGACGGGCAGCCACCCCTCCTCAGAGGGGGAGGAAAGCTGTGGGCTCGGCACAGAAGCCGTGTGGCTCGCGGCTCACAGGAAGGGCCATCAGGTGGAGGACATGGCCAAGCGTGTTGGCGTGTGCCTGTGGCTCCAGCCTCTGAGAAGTGACGCATCCGTACATCGTGGATGTAGCACAACAGAGCACCTGCGAGTTCCAGTCAAGGCTCAAATAAGTCCGTAGGTGATCCATGCATCAGAGTCAGGAACCACAAAGAGCAGCTTCCTCGTCCTCTGCCTGAACCTCTTCCTCCTCTTTCTTCCTGCAAGGGGCAGATAGTAAATATTTTAGACTCTATGGGCCAGACGGTCTCTGTCACAGCCACTCAACTCTGCTGTTCTGGTGTGAAAACAGTCTCAGATGATATGTAAATGAATGTGTGCCAATAAAACTTTATTTACAAAAACAGGCAGCAGGCTGGATTTGGCCCAGGTAGGGTTGCCAGATTTAGCAAAGGAAAAAGTCCCAGGCTTCTAGCTGGGTGTGAATTTCAGACACACCACAGCCACACGTGTCAGTGTGTCCTGAATACGGCACGAGTGCACTTCCGCTGGCTCGCTCGTATTTTATCTGGCAGCCGTGCAGTGCACCAGTGCCTGATTCGAGTCAGTGAGTATTTTGATGGAGTCAATGAAAACATTTGGCCTGGGCCTTGATGATCGCAGATTAGAGATTTCCCAGCGTAGGGAAAGGGGAGGACAGGGTTCTGGAGATGGGAAGAGGTTGGCCCTCTGTCCCAGAAGGCTCAAGATGGGGCAGGTGGCCCAGGGCGGACCCCTGCTTCTGCCAGTGCAGCAGCTCCTGGAGGCGATGCAGAGCGAGCTCGGCGCTGCAGAAGGAAGGCCCCACCTTCAGGCACGGCGCCCTCTGCTCTGGAGAGCAGCCTCTCTCTCTCTCTCTCTCTTTCTCTCTCTCTCTGTCTCTCTGTCTCTCTGTCTCTCTCTCTCTCACACACACACACACACATGTATATATGTGTGTATACATACGTGTTTAAATGGCTCTTACACTTTTAGACGATCCTGTGAGACAGGATGTTTACTGGCAAGGCCGCCGGCCTTTGGCTCAGTTCTAAGATGAGAACCTGTCACCCAGGACAAAGGTCCACAGGAGACTCTCAGGGGCTGGACACAGAAGCCCGAGTTCAGATCTTGGCCCTGCATGTACCAGTGTCTGAACCCTCTAGACTTTCTACCTCATCCTTTACAGCATTGGATTCACACCATGTTTTCTGCTAGGAAAAATACAGAAAACTCCCAGCACGTCGCCAGGGGCAGAGGGTTTGGTACAGGCTCAGCTCTGCTCTTGCCCGACTGTGCCCCCACGCAGCCACCCACGAGAGCTCTTTACCCTGCAGGCAGGCAGCAGACCAGGGCTCTGGGCAGACCTCAGTTTCTCCCGTCTGAGGTGCCACTGGCTGACCACTGGGCAGTGCTGAGCAGCCACGGGCATCCAGTGGCACCCCGTGTGTGTGTGGGGGGGTTGAAATGTGGGCTTCCCTAATATCTTCTACATGCTTCTCTCTGGGCTACGCTATGTCTTTAAGAGGCAATATCATTCCATGAAGAAGGAAACACCCAAAATCCACTTTGAAGGTGAAGACGTCTCTTCTTCCACGTGGAGGGCAGAATCCTGGACGTTCAGTTGGGACTTTCAAGGTTCAGCTCTCTCTGCCTGGGTAGAGAACTGCCATGTGCCATCCCAGCAGTGCCCTTAGCCCTCCCGGTCACCGTCTGAGGCTCCTCTGTGCTTCAAAAGCAATGCCCAGCCCTCTGTCCACGGGGAGCTAGCAACACTGGGGAATTCGAAATATTCGGACTTTCCTGTTTGATTTTCTGCTTGCTGCCCCATCTTCTCTCTTCCTGGCATTCTTCTCAGGATAAAGGACACACTGACACTAAGAAGCTCTCCACGGATCGTGACAATCGGGTGTCATTTGTGAACTAGAATTCACCAATTGCCTTCATTATTTTGCTTTCATTCTTCTTCAAAATGGTGCTTACCGTAGGGGCTGTGTGCTGCTGAGGGCTTCCTGCATTGCGCCTCTGCCTTTTAAACAGGCAGCCTGACATGGTGGGTGGTGGGTGGGCATGCGCAGAGACGAGAGGCCCACCTCCCAGATCAGTTATTCCCCGTGCTAAATCACAAGGCCTTTCAATAGCCATTTCTTTATGGGCTTGTGGTTGTGGTTGTTGTTATTATTATTATTACTACTACCACTGGTACTGCTGCTACCAGTCCTGGGTCTTGAACTCAGGGCCCGGGCACTGTCCTTGGGCTTTCTCAAGACTAGCACTCTACCATTTGAGCCCACAGCACCACTTCTGGGTTTTTCTGTGTATGTGGTACCGAGGAATTGAACCCAAGGCTTTGGGCATGCCAGGCAAGCACTCTACCACTGGGCCATGCTCCTGCCTCCTCTTTGTATGCTTGCTTGGATGAAACATAATTTTAAGCAGTAGGGCAGCTGCCTACAAGCACAGACCCCTGAGTTCACATGCCAATGTCACGAAAAGAAAAGAAACATAATACTTTTGCACAGAGAAACATCGGTGGAACTGTCTGGCCCGAAAGGGGGGTCTGTGTGTCCTGGTAACGGCTAGCTGACTACTGACCCCACAGGCTAGGACGATGTTGGGTGCCCCTGCTTCTTTGGGACACCCTTCCCCACCCTCCTGCCCTGCCCAGGGGCCCAGCATCACCTGTGCTCTGGCTCAGGAGTCACTGTCCCCTGAAAGGCTTCACGCTTGCACGCAGGACCTTGGGGTCCGTGCCTCATGGCTCCGTCTTGGCTTTGTGACTTGGCTGGCTGTGTCTCTCTGTGACATTTATTTCTATAGCATATTTATTTTGCTGTTGGACATTTTATGCTAATTGAGTAGATCTCACCTTTTGGAGCACTTTGGTTCTGCATGGTCTGCAGTTAATTTCCCTTTGAGATCCTCGCTCATTGATGACACAAGAGCAAATAACCGACTAATTAAAATGGATGTCCGCCTTCTGTGGACGTCCTCCCTCACTGCCCTGGAGGAAGTGGCTTTCTGCCTTAGACTTCTCTGGGGAATACTTTCCCTCCTTAAACCACGCCTGTGAGGACACACGGTTCCCCTCTGTGTCCACAGAAAAGGGTGTCACTGAGACTGTCTCGAGAATACCCTGCCACCCTAAATACACAATCCCCTGCTAAAAAACTGCACATTGGAAAGGAGGCCAAGTGGTCAGTGGGCCTGACAGTGTTCAGGAAATGGACCAATATTCATTTGTAGTACTGAGTTTTTAATTCTTCTGATAAAGATATCCTGTGGGTTGCTATGTGTGCGCGTGTGTTTGTTTGTGTGTTAATATTTATGTGTGTGGGGGGGTCCTAAAGCAGACACAGAGTATGGGGGGGCTGGGCTGTCGGACCAGGAGGGGTCCAGGGGCCTCAGAGAACGCAGAGTGCTGGAGCCATGCAATGCCCCATCTTCTTTTCCTGCTTGGAGTGGGCGTCTCTGGGGAAGATGGGACCGGGGAGATGTTGGTGCACAAGCCCATCTGGAGCTGGCCGCTCCACAGGCCCCGGCCCTCTTTGGTCACACTCGCTGTCTGTGTTCCTCACCCCTGCCCAGTCCACTCCTCCTGGCCCACAGGGATGGGTGCTGGGTCCAAGGGCACCTGGGGAGTGTCGGGCAGCCTGTCCCCCACGACTCAACACCTGTCCCAGGCTGGGTGGCCTCACTCCTCGGAGTGGGCAGCCAGGGTGGCCTGTCCTGCTCTGTTGGGTGACTGTGGCAGGCCAGGACACCATTGTGAAGGATTCTGGCTCAAGCTCGGGTCCTGAGTAACCTAAGGAAGTCTGCCATGGTAAGGAGGTGTGGTGGGTGTGGGAGAAAGTGCACGCCTGAGTGCCGAGGCATGCACGCACGAGCATGTGTGTGTGCGCCTGCTCACTGCGGCATTGACTTCCCATCCGGGGCTTGACAGCTTCTGAAGCCCCCTGTCCTGGGCTCCTGCAGCTTGGCTGCACATGTGAGGTGGCCCTGCTCTGTCTTTTCTTCCTCGCCAGTGTCTGTGCTCCCACCATCACCCCATCCTGTCGGGATCCATGGTAATGGCGCACCCGCTTTCACAGCAAGGGAAAGTCTGAGTGTAGTGTACTGGGCATCATCTAGGCTTCTGGTTTCAAAAGCAAAGATCTTGAGAAGTCCAGAAATGAGTGAGGGCAGAGAAGAGCTGGGAGGTGGCCGAGTGAGGTGTGGGGGCCTCTGGGGGTGCTGGGGGGCGTTGCCACCTGGCTTCTCTTTTCGGGAGGGAGCCCAGGCAGAGGTGCAAGTCTCAGCCACTGCTTTGCAGGTGGCTGCAAAGGGCTGGAGAAGCAGGAGCTCTCCAGCTCGGCTGAAGGCAGCCCATGACTCAGCAGTGACCTTCACACACTCAGAGCCAAGGTCAGACAAGAAGTGAGAGGAAATGCAAGTGGAGAAGTGGCCGCAAGACCACGGGCTCTTCCCCTCCCAGGGTTGGGGGCGGGCCGGGCGGGGGCCTCTGAAACTGAAGTCCTTTGCCTTGGAAGAAGGGAGCCTGAAATAGAAATCACCACTGAGATGTGCAAAGAAATGGATTTATGTTGCTTGTGCACCTGAGCCCAACAGAGGAGATTTGACTCTCGAGCATTCTCACTTTGAAGATTTTTCTAGAAATTTACCGTTAGTCTCATCCCAGGAAACCGAAACCAATGAGAACTGGAGGTGATCGGGGATTGTATGGTGGGTGTCGCTGGGAAATTGCTGAACTGTGAGTGGACTCATTTGGCACAATTCCTCCCCGGCCCCCAGGCAGGCCCCGTGCTGGTCTGCAGGGCGTGGGAGCCACTGTGTAGCGTACAAGGTGTCAGACCCTCAGAGAGGCAGACCGGCCTGGGCCAATACGGGGCTCTCTCTGCCTGCTCCCCCTCAGTGAGCCCACCTCAGGCCAGGCCTGCTAGCAGAGCCCCAGAAATCCTTCCTAGAAATGAAAATCCCCAGTGGCTCTCACAAGATGAAAGTCAGTTAGTCCGTCCTTGCAGCTTCCTGTAGGCCCTGCCCCCAGCCCTTCCTCCTTGGGACATGCTCTTCTACATGCAACACCTGCAGCCTGCAATCTGGGGGGATGACAAGCAAGTAAGGTGACCTGCCATGAAGAGAGAAAGAGGGGGGCCCAACTACTCTCTGTGAGCAGAGACCCAGGGAGGCTAGGGATGGGGCTTGGCCAGAGTCCGAAGACCTGAGAGCTGGGAGAGCTGACAGGTGTGTCTCAGTGCAAGTGTAGGGGACGCCTGTGCCCCTCCCACACCTGGCGGAGGGCAAGGTCTCCTTTCTGTGTGTGGCTCTATGCAGGCCCTCAGGGGGGAGACAGGACCCACAGGTACTGGAAAGGCTGCTCACCTCCTGAGTCCTCCCCTGGAAAGACCTCACAGACAGACAGACAGACAGACAGACAGACAGGCACGCACGCGCACGAGTGCACACACACACACACACACACACACACACACACACACACCCCAGAAACAGTGTTGAACTCCGCCCTGGCCCGGCTCACCTCTACAGCTAACCACTGTAGCTCCCTTTGGGTCAGGGGCTGTAAACAGACTCCACGCCTGCCCTGGAGAGCCTGCAGCTGGAGATGAGGCCCACGTGGACCACAGAAGAGTGGTCAGTATCTGCAGTGCAGTTCTCGGCTTCAGCCACGCTGGTCCCCTCCTGCCTGTGGACGGCCGACCACCTGCCGCCCTGTCCCTTCCCCCCCTGCCGTGGTCATCCTCTGCCCCCTGACTCTGCCTGGACCCACACCCCAGCTTCAAGAGCCACACAGCGCTCCCAGCAGCTCAAATGCAGTGGCTGCTGCCTGCTTGTCGCTGCTAAGAGTGAGTACACAGGTGAGACCGCAGAGAAAGTTCAGGAAGGCCGGCCCTGCCACCGCCAGGCTGGGAGGCTAAGACCAAGAGGTGGTGTGTCCTGTGTCCTGTGGTCACACGTGGCGGAGCATCTGGTGGGGAGAGAAAAAAAGCCAGGCTGCCAGCTGGGGGCTTGCCTCTTCCTACAAAGCCATTTGTGCTGTGGCCAGCCTCAAGGTGTGTCCAGGGCCCAGCAGAGGCCACCACCTGTCATGGGCTCCCAGGGAGACGCAGCCTAGCAGGGCTAACGACCAAGACTGGAGCCAAGTTGCTTCTGCTTCGGGGAAGCAGGGCTTGCTATTTTTCGGTCGCTGTGAACGGGAGCATGCTTCGTCATACGCCTGGCCCTCTTCAGCCTCGACTCCACACTGCACGTGAAATGTGAGCCTCCGTGAACCCAGCCGCCCCTCCTCCCCTGCCCTGACTCGGCGTGGTCTTTGCAACTGTAGGATTCCTGGCTTCCAGTTAACTGAGCAGTTGCATTAGTTCTTTCGTGCATGCGATGGCCCTGAGCTCCGGAGAGCCAGCTCTTGCAGGAGGGCCTGGCAGCCGCCCTCTCTCTGGTCTCTGGCAGCAAGCAGAGAGATTCCACCGGCAGATTCCTCAGACCTCATCTTCACTCCATGCGTGAGCAAGAGAAGCAGAGCATCTAGCACAGACAGCTCCACCGCGGGCCCCAGGGCTGGGCCGGGGTCTCTTCCTCCCGTGACCCCTCCGTGCCTCTCCGCTAGGCTACACCTCTGTCTGTTAGTGCATAGTTAGTGCATAGCCCCGAGGACTAAATTCTCACACTGTCCCCAGGGCTCCTACCCAGGGGGTTTTTTGCTTCTGTGCCTGTGACAGGCCCCGAGTCTGTTGCCCTGAGGACTCCAGTGTGAGCCCAGAGCCTCCAGGGTGGATCTGCTCGTCTGGGCCCAAGACCTGCGGGAAACAGAGCCCAGAGCCCGGACATCAGCTGCAGCACCACGCCGACCTCTCCCTGCACTGAGCCCCCTCTGGGACTCCATGCAGCCCCCTGCTCGGCAGGACAGAAGCAGCCTCTGTCCACCTGAGGTGGGTGGGTCCTCCTCTCCCTGGCTGGGGAGCCACTGGTCCTTCCTCTTCCGTTTCCTCACCTCTTCAGCGGCAACGTGAATGCCTACTTTTCAGGAGAGCCCACAAGCCGCCACCCTGGGCCCCGGTCATTCACCCTGCCTGGAATCCACACTTGGCACCCTTCCGCACCCAGGGTGGAAGCAGGAGCGGAGCCCTGGGCTGGGCTCATGAGGATAGGGTCTCGGACTCCACCTCTGGCCGCTCCCCGTGTTTGTCCTGCAGGCCCTGCCCCTCTGTGCTGGCCAGCCTCTGTCTGTGGCCGCCCCAGCCACCACAGGTGGCCCTAGGTGCGGCAGGGTCAGTCAGATACTCCCCGAGATGGCTCTGCACAGCTTGTCCAAGGTGGGAAGGGCTTCCGATGGCCCTGGCCAGCAAGCTGTGGAGGCAGGAGCTGATGGCAGAGGGGCTGGAAGGGTCCCCAGCCGGGACCCACCCACCTGCTGAGACGCAGCTCCCAGAATGTGGGAGAGCCAGGGTGACCCCCAGACCAGAGGACAGGAAGGCACGCATCGTTTGACCATGGCCCCTGGCCCCCGTGGGCAGTGGGCGGCCGTGAGGAGCACTCCTTCATCTCCCGGGGAGGACCTGCAGCCAGGGAAGCCCGGCCCAGCAGCGTCCCTCAGAGAGGGTGGCGCCGTGGGCTGTGGTTAGGGCCTGCGGGAGGTGGGGGGTCTTAGGGGACTGGGAACCCTTGCTCTTGGTGACAAGATGAAGCCTTGGATGTTTACTTGGCAGTGTGAGTTGCATAGCTCACCAGGGAAAGGCTTGATCCTGGGTGGGGGGAGGAGGGGGTTGTCCCTGGAACACCCCAGACTGCAGCAAGATGGGAGGAAAATGAGAGCTCTGTAGCTTTCCAAAACACCTTCTGTCAAGAGGCTTCTGGTGCTGAGTCTGCAGGGAGAGCTCGGAGCTCGCTTGGCAGGCACGCGGCGTCCTCGGGCAGCAGACACACCGCTGAGTGGACAGGAATCCTGGGTAGGTGCAGGGAGAGGAGCCTGGCTGTCCCCTCCTCCTCCCATGGCCACCTCCCCTCCCCCCTCAAGTGGCCACCTCCCCTCCCCTTCTTCCTCATATGGCTGCTTCCCCTCCCCTCCCCCTTAAGTGGCCACCTCCCCTCCCCCTCCTCCTTAAGTATCTGCCTCCCCTCCCCCCTCCTCCTTAAGTAGCTGCCTCCCCCCCTCCTCAAGTGGCCACTTCCCCTCCCCCTCTTCCTCATGTGGCTGCCTCCCCTCCCCCCTCCCCCTTAAGTGGCTGCCTCCCCTCCCCCCTCCTCAAGTGGCCACCTTCCCTCTCCCCCTCCTCAAGTGGCCACCTCTCCTCCCCTTCTTCCTCATATGGCTGCTTCCCCTCCCCCTCCTCAAGTGACCACTTCCCCTCCCTTTCTTCCTCATGTGGCTGCCTCCCCTCCCCCTCCTCCTTAAGTGTCCACCTCCCCTCCCCCTCCCCCTTAAGTGTCTGCCTCCTTCCCCCTCCCCCTTAAGTGGCTGCCTCCCCTCCCCCTCCTCCTTAAGTGGCTGCCTCCCCTCCGCCCTCCTCAAGTGGCCACCTCTCCTCCCCCTCCTCCTCATGTGGCTGCCTCCCTCCTCCTCCTCAAGTGGCCACATCCCCTCCTCCTCCTCATGTGGCCACCTCCCCTCTCCTCCACCCTGGAGCAAAGCCCCCTCTCCCTTCTCCCTGTGAAATCAGCCATGGCTAGGAGCCGTGCTGTGGGTCCTTGGCTTCCAGTGGCATCCACATCTTCTCCCCTCTCCTTTCTCCATGACATCCCTGCATCTCCATCCTCAGCTGACACATCACCACCATCTCCAGCCAACCCTACTCACCCCTGCATCCCCATCCTCCTTCTCCCGTGCACCCGCATCCTCCAGGCCTGGGGCCTGTGGCGGGGCGTGGTCTGGGACCTCAGCCTGATTCCAGGCACATGGCTTCTCGGGAGTCTGTGCTACTTGGGGCTGGGGCCGAGTCTGCTCTAGGTGGCTATGAAGCCCGATGGTAGGAGACTCGTCGATGCCAGGCTCGGCGGTGGGTGGGTGTGAGGGTGTGGCCACCCACGTGGCAGGAGAGCAAAAGGCTCTTCACCCCACGAGCTGCCTTTGCAATGTGCATTTCCAGCTGCACCACAGGCGCCTCCTGCATGAGCGTGAGGTTGTTTGGCGGTGGTGGATTTTGCTGGTTTGGGAATGGAGAGGAGAGCCTGGAGCTTGTGTTTCTGTTAGGTGGCTAAACTACACTCTTTTCTGGAAAAGACAACAGAAGGCAGGAGGAATGCGAGTTTTCTGGTTGCGTGTCCTCGGGTGGTGGCCTCGGGCCCTGGAGCTCAGCGCCTGCCTCCGGGAAGCCTGGTGGACATGCCACAGGGCTGTCGGGAACTGTCTGGAGCACCCAGGCTGGGTCCTGCCACCACCTGGTGGAATGACGCGATGGAAACTGAAAGGTAAACTCAAGTTCAAGTTAAACCGTCTGCCTTCGCATAGTGGCTTGGAGATGAAAAGCACATAGACATTATTATTGCCATTATCATGAATAATGGATGAACCGAGAGGCCAAATGGAATCTTTAGGCTGGAGAGCCCAGGGCCTGTGCATCTTTGAGGTACAATTATCTCTGGCCCATGCAAGGGTCTGAAGGCAACCCCACGGGGGCGAGTCTCCCTCAGGGGCACAGCAGGGCAGCGGCGTGCTGGGCTGTGGTGTGCCAGGCTGTGGTGCCCACCTCACGGTGGGCCGGGTGCACTGGCCAGGGCGATAGCTTGCTCTTGTAGGGGTCACTGTGGGGGGGGTCTCCTTGCTCCTGGCAGATTTCCCTTTGCTTTCCAAAAGTGTTCCTTGGAAAACACTGGCTGTGTCTTTGCTGTAATGAGGAGGTGGGGGTGGCTGGGAGACTGGGGAAGGGCCCTCTGCCACACACCAAAACTGCGCTTGGAGAAGCAAGGCCACCCGTGGAGAGGGAGCCAGTTGCTTCTCGAGCTCCTGGGTCAGGCTTGCAGGGATGGGAAGGCCACGGCCAGTGGAGGGGCTGGATCTCGGAACCAGCCAGCTCGTGAGCCAGGTCTTGACCGTTAGGCTGTCCTTGACCTCCTCTCAGGCGTGGCCCAGGGATGGACTTGTTTTGATGGAGATTTTCGCTTCAGGAAGTGAGTGGTGCTTGGAAGGACCCACAGACACCACCTAGCAGAAGAGCTACAGGGCTTTTCCCCTTCCTCGTCTGGGCTCTCTGAGTCCGTAGCAGGCCCAGGCCCGAGGAAGGCCAGCACAGAGTCAGGGTGGGCACAGTGGCCTCACAAGACTCAGTGCAGGGACACCTCCTCCATCCCAGGCCTCTGCCTGGCCGGGTTTCTCAGAACTCAGCTGAACGGGGGCATTGCTATCAAAGCCCTCATTTCTGACAATCATAGCTGCGGATGTTGCATTCTCATGTAAGACTTGTAGCCGGCACTGACATTTGGCTCCCGCTGCACCTATCCTCCATGCCAGCTTAGCAACCTGTTCAGAGAGCCTGGGCTGTCCTGGGGAACAGAGCTATGAGTAAATACCAGAAATGCCAGGAGCTGCCTATCAGCCTCTGAGGCACACATTTGTTGTCTCTGCCTGGGATGTATGACAGCTAGCTAAGGAGGGTTTCCGAGTCAAACATTCCTCCGAGCTGATTGCATGCCGTGGCTGTGGCAGATAGTATAGCAGTGACCATGGTTGTGCTGGTGGCTTTACTGTAGCCTGGTTCGTGATCTTTTGGATACGTGCCCACATGTAGAATTGCTGGGTCATAGGCTTCTTCTAGATTTCATTTTCTGAGAAATCTCCACACCAGGAAATGGATACTTGAATGGGGTGGTAGACAAATGAAGAGAAGAAGGGGGCAGGTGCAGTCAAAAGTCCCATGTATATCCTACAAGATTAAGAAAAGTGAGGGAAGGGTAGGTTTGCAGGGAATGGTGAGAATGGTGAAAGGGATGATGGAATTTGTATCCATAAATTGCCTGTTGAGTGACAACTCCTTTGTACACCTCTTGAGGAATATCTGTCTGTCTGTCTGTCTATCTATCTATCTATCTATCTATCTATCTATCTATCTATCTGTGCAAACACACACATTCCCCTAACCCTGGCCCGTGGGACTCTAGGGTGTTGAAGTAAATCGGTTTCTCTGTGTGGTAGAGAGCTGGAGTCCCAGGGGGCTGAGGCCCCTGGTCCAGAGTCCGAGGGCTTGGGGAGATGCCGGACACAGATGCCAGGAGGAAGGTCTACAGTTCCTAGCCCCCACAGACTCCCAGGTGAGAGGCACACATGTGCAGGCTGCCACAGTCTCAAGGACAAGGAACAATCCAAGAGTCCAAGGTCAAGGCAGAAACTCATATCCCATCTCTGGGCACCTTAGTCCAGAGTCTCTCTGAGTGCCCCCACCCCCGATCCTCCCAGCCAGAGGAGATACGTGCTGTGTCCTGGTGAGAAGGTTCTAGGCCCTGAGCAATAATCTCCCTCTAGGAACATCTCTGAGGGCGTTTTTTTGCAAAACAAAGGCTCCGTGGAGTGCTGCAGGGAGAAACTGGTTTGCACTGTGTGAGATATTCTTGGGTTTCAAGGGACTCCTGTTAATGCACCTTTGAGCCCAGCGCAGAAGACCTGGGCAGTGTGGTGGCCACACAGGGCTGGGGTAGGAGCCTTCATTCCTGTCTGTGTGGGGGGTTCTGCGTCCCTGGCAGAGTGGAGAAGGGACACACACCTGCTCAGCATGGCGGCCAGGGTGGCTAGGCACTTGGGAAATGTGCCTGTCATCCTCGATATTCTCCATATTACTTGTCTTAATGTGGCTGTTAGTAAACCGAAAGGTTGCTCTGTAAACGAGAGGGTGGTGTTATCCTGGTCGACTTGCCAGCGGGGACATGCAGAAATGGCTGAGGTGACTTTCACAGACGGTTTGGAATCAAGCACTCTTTCCTCACCACGTTCTTGGCTTCGATTGAGGCAGTGAAGTCAGAATTAATAAGAAATGGCAGCGTTTTCTTCCTCTGAGTATTCACAGTTTTGAGAAAATGGTTGAACTGTTCTTGCATTTAATAATTAGATGGGACACACTCATTTATATTTCAAGGAGCTCCAAGTCCTCTATTCATAATTAAGGTAATAGCATTGGCGGGGCCTCAGCCCTGAAGCGGTGATGGAGCGGTCCACCGTGAAGACGCTCGGCCAGCCGCCTCTGCTCCGCCGCCCCCTGGAGCAGCCGTAATTAGGCCTGATTTATTTCTCCTCATTCTCATTTCCAGCCTAATAGATTTCTCTGGTTATTTCTTCCAGCCGTTCTGGGGCTGCAAGTGTCATCCCGCCTTCCCGTCCCCAGAGGTACCTGTAGCCCGACCACTCAGGCCCTGTGTGGGAATGTCACACTGTGCCCCGCTCACACTGGCTGCCAGTGGCCTGTGAGTGGCTACCCCTTCCTCTTTCTCCTCCTCCTCCTCCTCCTCCCAGCTACTGTGTTCTAGACTCACATTTTTGTATGCAGGGCTTCTCCTCACGATTCAGTTCTCATTCCAGAACATTCTTCTTTAGAAGTGTCTCTGCAGGTCAACTCCACCACCACTCTCCACACTACGATTTCATTTTATTAGATGGGTAGAGGATAGCTAGATGGGGAGGCAGGTGGTGAAGAGGTGTGGGGTAGATATGCAGATGGACAGATGGATGGACTTGCTGGGGCAATGGGTGCGAGTGGAGGGATAAGAGGACACATGGTGGCTGGGTCGAGGGAGGAGATGGAAGGATGGAGGAGCGGATGGTGACGGAGGGGAGGGAGGTGGGATTCGAGTGTGTGGATGACTGGGAAGGGACGATCACGGACCCCGCCATCTCAGAGCTGACGCTGAACAAGAGTTCCTCTGGTGTGACACTGTGAAGCTGGCTGGAGTACGGGACCGTGACTGTAGGCATATTTATCCCTGGTCCTGAGGGGCTCTGATGTGAAGGACGGAGGGAAGCATGCAAGAGTCTGCCAGTGCCAGCTCCCACTCCACTCCAGTCGCAGTGCTTCCCAAGGAAAGCTCTGGGTCTCCTTGTTAGGCCCATGATTCAAAGTGAACATTTTCTCTTGATAGGACTTGGGTTTCGTGGTCTGCTGTCCCCTCACCCCTGCTACGAGTTGACACCAGGACCTCTAGCTCACTAGACAGCCCCTCCTCTGGGTCTACAGCCCTAGCGCCCTGGTTAGCACTGTCGGCCTCCTCTCCAGGGTGAAGAGTGTAGAACAGAGTTCTGACGGGAGATGGCGTGTGCTCGTGGAGTCTCAGGAGGCTGTGTCGGAGGACAGGCCCAGGCTCAGTGTCCAGGGAATCCCGAGAAATGGGGACAGCTCAGGCTCTGATGGGCAGGTGAGGGCTGGAGGGACGAGGCCGGAGCTGTGGCCTGCAGGGCCTGACTCCGGCTTCATCCAGATGCACTTTTCTTCTTCATCTGGAAGCCCAGGAAGAGTACTGGCTCATCTCATTTGTTCTAAGCACTGGTGAGATAGAAAAGCAAGAACAGAAAGGAATGGACAAAAGGAGGGTTTCTAAAATTACCTTATTTGGTTAGATAGGGTAGGATTTTGTGGTTATAAGAAAGGGAGATTTTTAAAGAAATTACTGCCGTGGATCCAAGACCGAAACATAAGAGCTAAAGCTAAAATTGAGAAGGAAACAGGGGAGAACTTCATGACACTGAATTGACAATCATTTCTTGGATATTATGCTAAAGTACAAGCAGGAAAAGGAGAAAGAATCAGTAAATTAAGCTCACGTAGAAAATATTTGCAAATAATGCATGGAAGAAAATATTTGCAAATAATACATTGAATATATTCAGGATATATTTATTTTTTATTGTAATGTAAAGGGGAGTTACAATTATATTCACCACATACTAGGTGCATTACTTCTCACATTGATCCGCCTTCTCATGTTTTTGTCCCCGTTTCCTTTCCCCCACCCCCCTCCAATCATCTTGTTTTCCCCCTTCCCTTTCCTATTTCAAATAAACAAATAAACGTATACACAATGCACCAGCTAACGAAGTCAGATACTGTAACAATATGAGATTAACCAAAGGGCAACAAAAGAGAAGAGAAATAACACAGGACCTTAAGAACAGCAATCACACAAGATAAAGCTCTTGTTTCCATATCCCGGAGATCCTTTCATTTAGCCTCATCCTATATGGCCTTATGGATCTAGGTTTTGTGCTTTTGTAATCCTCTGCTAGGAGAGTCTTCGGCGTGTACTAATTATTACGAATGAGGGAAACCATTGAGCCTGTGTTCCTTTGGGCTTTACTTCACTTACTATCAGGATATATTTATATTTACATAAATAAATCATTCTGGGGGTGTGGGGGGGGGAGGGAAATGGGTACCAAGACATGTGAAAGGGTATCAATGTATGTGAATTAATGCACCCTCTATCTGGCAAATATCATGTACCCCTTTTACTAATTACAATAAAAAATAAATAAATCATACTTCGTTAAACTCCACAATAGCAACTAGAGCAGAATATCTACCTAGAAATCAGGTAAAATACTTGAATAGGCATTTCTTCAAAGAAGATGCACAAATGGCTGGTAAGCATACAGACAGATGCTCAACTGTACTAATTACCAGGGAAATGCAACTTAAAACTGCAGCGAGATACCAGTTCATATCTATAGAGATGTTATTATTTAAAACATTGGTATGAGAGAAGTTGGAAACAGTGTAGCTTTCTGGTAGCAAGAAGAGTACAATGATTCCTTACAAATTAAACATAGCCCAGGAATTTCCAAAAGGTAAAATCAGTCTCCATGAGGCACAGAGGACTGTACCTCTGTGTTTAGAGTGGTCCCCCATGGAAGCCCTGTGTGTCAGCCAGGAAGAGACTGGGTAAGCTACGTGTGACATGCGTGAATGCTGCCAAGCTTTAAGCAGAAAAGGGGTTTGGACACATTGACCTGGCAGACACACTTGAGCCACAGCTTCTGGCCTTTGCTGATTAATGGAAGACCAGAATCTTACAAACTTGCCTGGGTAGTTCCAACTGTGACCCTCAGATGCTACCCTCCTGAGTAGCTAGGATTACAGGCAGGATCTACTGACATTCTCTCTCTCTCTCTCTCTCTCTCTCTCTCTCTCTCTCTCTCTCTCTCTCTCTCTCTCTCTCTCTCTCTCTCTCATCTATTACCACATTAGTAAGAAATAATTGTTTCTTGATTTAAAAACCAACAAATGCCCATTGTACACGTTTCACAAACTACAGGAAAAGGAAAGACACAGCATCATTTGTAATCTTTATTTCCAAGGTTTTGAAATGGCCTCTTGTAACGACTTTCTAGTCATGCCTGTGTAAATCAACACGCGGGCTGAGCCTCACGTAGCTCACACTATTTACTGTACTTTGGACTTTGTCTTAGTCCGTGCCTGCTAGGAGTCTTTCCTGTGTATCTTTTGTCTTTTGCTTTTTTAAAGTATGTAAAATGTCATTTTTCTTATTTAAGGAAAAGTAGGCAAATTAGATCCATGGAGCAAGAGAAAATATTTTCAGATCACATGTTTGTTTTAAGGTAAACGATTTCCTTTTAGAAAAGTTATAAAATCAATGTTAGATTAAAATGAAAATTATAAAAATCAAGAAAAAAAGAAGAGAGGAAGGAAAGAAGGAGAGAAGGAAGAAGGAAATGAGGAAGGAAGGAAGGAAAAGAGGGAGGGAAAGCAAGATAGAGGAGGGGAAGGAAGAGAAGAAGAAAGAAAGGAAAATTTTATCCCTATAATAATAATTCAACACATCTGAACTCTCACCATCTTTTATAGAGCACATGAAATGATAGTGTGGTATTATGTTTTTTGTTGTTGTTGGTCGTGGGACTTGAACTCTGGGCCTGGGCACTGTCCCTGAGCTTTTCAGCTCAAGGCTACTGCCCTACCCCTTGAGCCACAGCGCCACTTCCGGTTTTCTGATAGCTAAATAGAGATAAGAGTCTCACAGACTTTTTAGTACTTGGGCTGGCTTTGGACAGCGATCCTCAGATCTCAGCCTCCTGAGTAGCTAGGATTACAGGGGTGAGACACTGCACTGCGTGCAGTGTTATTTTTAAATTTAGTTTTATCTCATAGGGTATGTAGCTGGTCTCCCAAACTCAGACAAATGAAACAAGCTCATTGGCACTAAGACCTTCCTATTATCCTAAAGGCGAATACCCACATGGCATCTGGAGAGGAAACCTGTTTAAAACTCAGTGCACAGAAGGAGAATGCAGGGAAAAGCTTGCTCAGTGAGTGAAAGTATGGATAGATGGATGGATGGATGGGTGGATGGATGGATGGGTGGGTGGATGGATGGGTGGATGGATGGATGGATGGGTGAGTGGATGGATGGATGGATGGATGGATGGATGAATGGATGGGTGGGTAGGTGAATGGATGGATGGGTGGATGAGTGAGTGAATGGATGAGATGGATGGATGGGTGGATGGGTGGATGGGTGGATGGATGGATGGATGGATGGATGGATGGATGGATGGATGGATGGATGGATGGATGGATGGATGGGTGGGTGGATGGATGGGTGGATGGGTGGATGGGTGGATGGGTGAGTGAATGGATAGGATGGATGGTCAACTGAATGGGTGGATTGACTAATCAACAAAGTGAAGACAAAGGATCTGGTCCCACCAGGTCTTTACACCACCAAGATGGTGTTTCTGAAGGGTCTCGTGTCTCTGCCCCTAGAACCCCAGGATGCTTCCCACTTGGGGATCCATGGTGGCCCACTTCTTGGGAACCCCCACCCCCCAAGGCTGCTTGCTCCATCCCAGCTGGAGTTTCCCCATCAGCGCTCCAGTGCCTGTGGGCCTTGCTCTGGTGGGAAATCCCAATATGCCAGACTCTTTGAAGTCAGAGCCCCACCACGCCTGCAGGGCTCCCCACCTCAGCTTCAAAGGCTGCAGAGCAAGTTGCAGCCACGTGGGGCAGTGGGCATGCATGCAGGTGGAAGCTGGAGGAGGGCTCCCAGCACTCTCCCTTGAAGCCAGAGAGCTACAGAGGCATCTGGAGGTGGAGGCCACATTGTCTCTCCCAGCCTCGTGGTCTTCTCCTCCATTCAGTCAGGGTAACCTCACCCACGCATCCATCTACCCGTGCATCCATCCATTCACTCACAAAGGATCCCTTGAATACCCTCAGTGAGCCAGGCTCCAGACAGAGGGCTCGAGCCACACAGACCTCTCCAGCTGCACACACGCATGTGCATGTAAACCAGCTCCATGTTGTTTACACCGTTCCCCGGTCACTCTCCTTCCAAAGCTGCCTCACACTCCATGTCTCTGGAGGCCGGGCTGCTCCCTCTCCCAGGCCTAAGACCCACAGTGGCCCTGGCAAGTTGGTCACACGGGAGTGGTTGCCTCAAGCACATCAAGAGGCTGCTGTCAGTTTCAGCCCCCTGTCTGTGCAGGGGCAATGGCAGTTTCAGTGCCCCCATTCTCTGTGCAGGGGGTGGCTTTCTGGATACCTGGGAACAGATGAGGCCAGGTGAGGGCCATGCTGAACAGGCCTGGCTTACGGGTATCTGTCACATGGGGACACTTGGCTAGGGGACAGATGTCACATGCTAACACCTGGTTAGGGGGCGACTCACCCTTTACCTGCGCAGGGACCCCAGGCAGTGTGGGGAGAAAGCAGTTAACAATACCTGGGCAGGACGCAAAGGGGACTCTTCATCTGACCTCCTTATCTCCCGTATTCACACAGCACAACGCAGTCTGCTCTGGTGGGGGGCAGGGGGGGGACTTGGCACCTCCCCCAAAGCCATCTTCTTTACATCCCCACTGCAGAACTTTAAAATCTGTGGTTGTTTGTGAACCATTAGTGGGTTTTGAGATCAATGTGGTAGATCATGACCTTCTAACAAACAAAAAAAGAAAGAGAAGAAACAGAATCGCATAAAATAGCAAGGGCACAGAACACCTCCTGGGGTGAGGATGGACCTGGCTGACTTGCAGGATGCTCCTCTCTGCAGTGTGTGGCCTGGAGGCCTGGAGGGCAGGCAGGGAGCGTGGTTTGGAGGGCAGGCAGGGTGCATGGTCTGGAGGGCGGGCAGGGAGAGAGGTCTGGAGGGCAGCAGGGAGCGTGGTCTGGAGGTCAGGCAGGGAGCGTGGTCTGGAGGACGGGCAGGTGGGCAGGCATATACAACTTGCTTAGGTGTCTGTAGACCATTCTAGAGAAGCTTTTTTTTTGCCAGTCAGGGAGACTGAACTCAAGGCCTGGGCACTGTCCTTGGACACTTTTTGCTCAAGGCTAGTGCACTGCCACTTGAGCCACCACATCACTTCCAGCTTTTTCTAGCACACGAACACTAGGCTATGCTCTAGCCCTAGAGAGAGGCTTTTCTAAGCAGGAACCACTTGGTTATCTTAGGATTTGTGCCCAACTTCCTACGGAAGTGTATGCACTGTGCACACGTATGTGCATTTTCACTCATCCATCCATCCATCCACCCACCCATCCATCTATCCATACATCCACCCATCCATCCACCTATCCACACACCCATCCATCCACCCATCATCCACCCATCCATCCACCCATCCATCCATCCATCCATCCATCCATCCATCCATCCACCTGCCCACCCACCCATCTATCCATCCACCCATCCATCCTTCCATCCATCCATCCATCCATCCATCCATCCATCCATCCATCCATCCTTCCATCCTTCCATCCATCCATCCATCTATCCATACATCCACCCATCCATCCACCTATCCACACACCCATCCATCCACCCATCATCCACCCATCCATCCACCCATCCATCCATCCATCCATCCACCTGCCCATCCACCCATCTATCCATCCATCCATCCATCCATCCATCCATCCATCCATCCACCCGCCCACCCACCCATCCATCCATCCACCCGCCCACCCACCCATCTATCCATCCCTCCATCCATCCATCCACCCACCCATCCACTCACCCATCCACCCATCCATCCATCCACCCGCCCACCCACCCATCTATCCATCCCTCCATCCATCCATCTACCCACCCATCCACTCACCCATCCACCCATCCATCCACCTTCTGGTTCATCTATGCTTTAAGGCCTGTATCCAACAAATCTGTGCAACATGCTATTGGGAAGCCATGGTTTGTTGGTCTTCACCACTTCTAAGGCAAACAAAGCAAGATTTCTGTTTCTTTCTTTCCTGTGGATCCTAAGAGCAAAACTCCAGCACACAGCTCAACTTCACAGAGTTACTTTCTCAAGTTGCACTCTTTCATTTTTTTTAAAGAATAAATACCAACTCCCCGACTGTTCTCTTTATTATCCCAAAATATGTTCCATTTCATGCAAAGAAAATCTTATTATTTCTTAATGCTCTGATTCTAGATCCAATAGAAATTCCATGTCTCCCGAGAATAAAGCATTTTGGTGCCTACACACACTGTGACATTAGCACCAGGTCAGGTCCTCTTCCTGTGCCAGCTTCAGTAGAGGCAAGAGAGGCCTTTGGTCCCAGAGGCAGGCTCCTTGGGCAGGCACAGCTGGCTCCACAGTTCGCCGTCTGCTCAGGTAGCAGCAGGGCTAAACAAGGACAGCCTTTCGGCCGCCTGGACAGAGCCTCCATGTCTCCACATACTTTCTGGATCCTTTCGTCCCAGCCAGAGTGAGGAGAGAGGATTCCATACTGTTTGCCCCTGGATGAGAGGGTTTGCCACAGCTCTGCCTGCATGCTGGCAGAGAAGCAGAGGCTGCCTTCCCACGGCATGCAGCCCCTAGTTCCTCTCCAAGCTGCTGTTTGCTAGGAAGCCTGAGCTGTGGATTGCATGGCCCGTGTGGCTGGCAGCCTGCTTTGGGGAACATCTGTCCTTGTCCCCGCGGGAACGCTGCTCCGCCTGGCAGTTTCCGGGCAGGCCCCTCCGGGTTTCATATGGTCTTCCTACATGTAGAGCTCTTGTCTTAAGCAGATCAACAGAGGTGCCTGCCCAACTCCCTCCTAAACCCCTCTTAATTAAGAGTTGTGGCACCTCACATCCACCCACTCAGTGTGCCAGCCAAGGCGCTGGCTTCCAGCTTATTTTCTTCTTGATTGCAGACTTGCCTGTCAGCTATATGTAAACATTAATTAAATCAGGGCTCTCTTCTTGCAGGTGGCTCTGATCCCTGACACAGAAGACGTACACAGTTATCATTTCTGCAGGGCTTTGGAGATAATACTTAAAGTCAGCTTAGAAGGTTGAGGGCCTCAGATTTCTGGGACCTTTTTGCTATATGGTCAGCAAGGTTTGGTTTATAAACCCTTAGGAAACATGGCAGATGTTTCCTGTTTAAGAATCAACTTGGTTTCTGGATCTGTGCCCACATAGCAGGGAGAGCTAACCCCTACCGCTCATTGTGTGCCAGGAGACTGATGGTAGCACCATTTTACCACCGGGGAAATGGAGGCATCGTGTTGGTGCAGCCTGTCTGGGGACGCAGGGCCGGAGAGCACCAGAGCCAGGGCTAGAGCCTTTGGACCAAGTAATGGGCTCTCTTCCACTTGGTCTCAGAGCCCCTGGGCTGGCAGAGGTGTGAGATGGGATGAAGAGGTGGTTCCACTCCCCCTGCTTGGAAAGGCTTCATCCTGGTAGACAGAATTGACCTGGGCCCCAGGCCATACAGAGGGCCCTCTGCACTCTGGAGGAGGCCACGAAGTCCAGCTGCTCTTGGCTCTGCCCCCATGGGATCTGTACTTTGTGGGCACCATGTCTTTGCTTCTGTGCCTCCATCAAAGATCAGGTTCCATCAAGGGATGCGAAAGGCCACAGGACCTCTCTGGAAACCTGGGCCCTGGGCCCTGCCCTGAGCCTGTGACAAGGGGAGGCTACCAGAGGTCGACGATGCACACGTGGCTTTCCAAGCCCCCTGCCCATCCTGACATCTGAGGGGTCTCCTCTCCACCCCCGGCCACACTGTGCCTCCACCCTGCAGTGCCTCTTCTTCCTTCGCATGGTCTGCCCCGCTGATGACGTACCTGAACACATTGCCACAGCGCCATCTCAGAGGTCAGTCGTGGCCACCAGGCCTCATCGCTTGAGGCCTGCACTGAGTCCAGATTCAGGGTGGGGCCATGGGAAGGAGCAAAGCTGCTCACCTCGTGGAGCTCAGGAAGCAAGACAGAAAGCAGACGTCACGGCCCAGTAGCCACTTCCGGGACCCATCCTGAGACCCAGCTTCCTTCTCCTCAGCTGCCCTGCCTTTCCCCTTCCTGCTATGGGCTTCACATGTGGCCCGATGGAAGATCGTCACACTGTCGGTGTGCAGGTTCACACACCGTCTGCCTCCCTTTCAGCTAGGAATCTCATGCTTGAGTCCTTCCTCTCCTTCGCGGCCTGCAGTGTGAAGAACCACGCAGCTCGTCAAACTCTTTCCGTGTAGATATTTCTCCTGCTCTCATTCCTCTCTACAAAGATACCATCGCTCTTTTTCCCTAGAGCCGGGTCCTCCTTAGCACCCGAGGCCTTCTCAGAACCATCTTTGTTACCTGGATTCCAAACACGACACCTCCAGCCAGTCCCAACAGCTGAGCTCTTCTTCTGGGCCCTAACTAGGACTGCCTTTAACACTCCGTCCACAGCAATCACTCCTCCTGTCTCCTCCAGACTCCACCCACTGTCCAGTCCCAAAGCCCAGGTGTCATAAAATGGTGGGATTTTTTTTTTGCCAGTCCTGGGCTTGAACTCAGGGCCTGAGCACTGACCTTGAGCTTTCTCAAGGCTAGAGCTCTACCACTTGAGCCACAGCACCACTTCCTGCTTTTTCTATGTATGTGGTACTGAGGAATTGAACCTGAGTCTTCATGCATGCTAGGCTAGCACTCTACCACTAGGCCACGCTCCCGGCCCTAAAATGGTATTTTGTTTCGTGGTGATGTCTTACCAAACCGTTGCCCAGTGAAGTAGTACTCGGCTGAGTTGGTGACATTCCCCCAGTGGCCGGCTCTGAATGCTGTGTCCAGGATCACGCTCAGTCTCGTCCACCCATGCGTGGCCACTGGTTGAGACAAGAGCCTCACTTTTTGGTGCCTGTGTTCTGTCTCCGTCTGTTTTGTGTTCCTATAACAGAGCAGACTGGGTAATTTACAAAATTAATTTTCTCCTCGGTGTTCTAGAGGCTGGGAGTCCTAGGTCACGGGGCTGGCGTCGGGTGGTGGCCCTCTGGCCACATGCCATCTCTCATTTATAGCGTACCATTGTCTGTGACTGCTCATTAACTTATCCCCAGGTCGGAGTCCATACACTAACATGTCTCTCCTGCCACACCAGTGCTTCAACGTCCTGCCCATGAACCTGAGGGAAACGTCACCCCACAGAACCCTTCTCTGGGCTCTGAGGGTGGGCTCTGGAAGAAAAAGGGAGGAGCAAGGGCCATCCCTGGGCCTCGTGAGCAGCAGGCCTCCCTCCCTCCTGGAGGCCCCCCCCCACCGGTCACTTGCTCTCAGCACAGTCAGATGGAGTTGGGGAATGGGGGGGGGGTGGATTGCCAACCATGTGAACAGAGCTCAGGGAGGTGGGAAACATGGAGCCACTACAGCCCCACAATGACCTTGGGCCGGATCTCTCCAGCCTGGCTCAGCTCAGATGGTCAGAGAGTCCCAGCAGTTCAAAGCCAGGTGCCTTCAGCATACGGCACCAGAGAGGGGCAGCATCTATTAGTCTAGTGAGACTCAGCCGAAGTCCTCGCTCTAAATGTGGCTTCTGTGGAAATCAGTGCCAGGCTAGAAGCTGTCAAAGTGACCCGAGAAGTCGGTTTCTGTCAGGGCAGCAGTGGCCTGGCCCACTCACTGGTGAGCCAGTGCAGGCAGCCAGATGCTGGAAACCCAAGATCTCTACATCACAGTGTTAGGACAAACACTAACCACGGCAAACCATGGCGAACCAAGCCATTGGCGTGGCGACAAACCCAGGTGTGGGCTACTGTTTCACAGGACGTTCAACATGTTTTCTCAGCTCCTGATTATCTGACCCCAGCTCTGATTATTTCATCACCAGATTGTTTGTCTCATTTTGTCTAGTTTTCTGCTTGTGATCCTTCACATTTGCTGGTTATAAATACCTTCATTTCTATTTCATGTCCGTCTGACCGCATTCTCATGGTCAGAAATAGGAATGGCTCGGACATTTCCACTTTCTTTTTTGTTCCTTCTCATCCTATCGAATACATCAGAGACTGAGTAACTTTCCCTTTCTCCTCACCCAGCCGTCTCCTTTCTTCAAGGAGTAGGTCTCAGCAGCCCCTCCATCTCCACCAGCCTCGGCACCAGGCCTGGCGTGGGTACTTCTAGATATCCCATGAGGGTGCTGGGACAAAGGCATATAGTGACCTCTCAGGAAGCTTCCTGTCCTGGTTTCCCACTGGTGCAGTGTTTCTGGACCTACTATGTGCATAGTGCTATGCTCCCAGTGCACGTGGCAGGACCCTGGACTCCCCTTCCCTTCCCACATTCTCCTTAGCAGCCGTCCCAGAGCAGAGAGAGCCCAGCCTTGCCTGGCACCAGGGAACACATGGTATTTGCTCTTGTGAGGATGGACCAGGAGTAGACTGAGAAGAAAGTGAGTGGTTTCTGCCCAACAGAATCCGGCTTTATTTAATGCCACAGCACTCGTGGTGGCTCTGTCCGATTGGTTTCTTCCAGTGACCACGGAGTCTTTATGTGAACTGAATGACCTCTGGCAATATCATAACCTTTTGCCTATGTTACCACTGTAATTGATGATATAAAGTGGGACTTCTGTGTGGTTTATGCAATCACATTTTTCTTGTAGATGAAGTCAAGTTGAAATTGGTCAAAGGTGAAAAGGAATGTCAACAATCGGAGCTACTTACATATTTCTTTCCTTATTAACTCAGTAAGAACTATTTTTAGTCTTCCAAGACAACTCTGAAGGGCCTGTGTAGGGGCTCTCAGATGGAAGAGGTCTTTAGCACAATGCGATTTCATAACGTCTTAGAGCTGGCTCTCCTACAAAATGTGTAGAATTTGCTTCAGCCTTCTGAAATCACAGGTGTGAAAGAAGGTTACTGTGGGGTCAGAGGCCATGGAGCACTGCCAAGCAGGAAGCAGATCTGCGACCCCAGGAAGCTGACCCGGGACCTCAGGAAGCAGACCCATGACTCCGGGAAGCAGGTCTGTGACCTGCGCTCCGCTGGGCAGATTCTCATGTGCTTACCAGCCCTGATTTCTCTAGGAGAAGCTGGGGACTCCTGCACCTGGACTCTCCCAGTCCTGTCCTTCCTCCAGGGGCCATCACCATGATCCTTCATGCTGTTTACCCTAGAATCAGGACACCCTGGCCAACCCTTCCTCTGGTGAAGCCACTCAGTACAATTGTGGCCTCTAAGGGTAGAGCAGCCCTCTCCCCGACCCTCGTCCCCACTCCTAGAGGATGGAGGAATCCTGCCCACTTCACTCATGAGCCCACAGAGGCCATGCATCCCAGGGGTGGAGCTGCCCACGGGACTCGATCTGACGGGGCTCCTGCACCACTGACCACAGGGTAGCGCTTACTCTTCCTGTTCCTGTCACACATCTGCATGTGGCATCTGTTAAGTGGCTCTGTGTCCCGTGGCCTGGTTTGGAGCTCTCCACAATTATTTGTGTTTTACTGAGTCTGTTGCACTGCAAATACAGAATAACCCTCCTTTCCTGATGCCTGTGTGTTGGACAACGCTGCATGGTATCTTGAGACTCTCAGACAAACATCCCAGGGCTGTGATCTGGGAAGAATGGAGCCATGCTGGGCCCTCACCCGTCACCTGCCTGCACAGCCAACACGTGGGCCTTTGATTCTTATCTGAGATCCTGCTTCTCTGATCTCCATGCATAACCTGACATAATTAAATCTGCCTTCCCGAACTTTCTTGATGCCCCCCACAGGACCATATCTGCTCAGAGCTGACTCTGGTCACTCTCACACCAGCCTCTCTCCTCGCCACTGAGCAAAGTCCCAGAGTGATCACTGAGTGGGCCCACAGGTGAGAATTCATTAGAATATCTCTGCTAGTATTGCTATTTTCTCTCTGAGCTCAGCACTTGCTGGGCTCAGCCAGGACCCCGGCTGTCCCTCAGTGGCCAGCGTGTGGCTGTATCTGTTTAAGGATAGAGTCCTCACAAGACAGCACAGTGGCTGGGTGGGGCTGGCTCCAGGTGTGCTGTGGTCTCTGCTCAGTGGGTCCCATGGATGACACCGGTGCTGTGGCCTAATGTGTGATCGGGGGCCTCTCGGTCCAAGAGAGAGACACAGACACAAACACAGCCCCGGCCCCCTCTTCTTCCTCCCTGGTCCCTCCTCAAAGAATTCAAATCCCGAAGTCCCTACAAAGGCGACCCAGTTTCAGGGCTGACATTCTGTGCTATTTTCCCCACTTCACGATGGATTATTTCTTTGCCCCTCGGAATTGATGATAATAGGGTTTTGCTGTGCATATTTCTCTGGGCAAGTCTTTTGGCCACATGGATTTTCCTTGACTTAATGTGCATGTACCTTACTGTGGGGGCCTTTGTTCAAAAGAAAATTTGCATATGGTGGGATGAGGGAGGGTCTAAGAAATGCCTTCCTCACAAGCTCCAGGCCACAGACCTCCGGAGGTAGACAAGGCTTGTCTGCAGGGGTCCTGAGGCCCCATGGACTGTGTGGGGAACTGAGGCCTTGTGACCCGTGTGGGATCTGAATCCTTGTGTACTATGTGGGGATCTGAGTTCTTGTGGACTGTGTGGG
The DNA here is from genome assembly GCF_031878675.1 of Megascapheus bottae. Lineage (NCBI taxonomy): Eukaryota > Metazoa > Chordata > Mammalia > Rodentia > Geomyidae > Megascapheus > Megascapheus bottae. Next base: position 84,513,700 of record NC_143513.1, read on the forward strand.
ATCTGAGGCCTTGTGGACTGTGTGGATCTGAATCCTTGTGTACTATGTGGGGATGTGAGTCCTTGTGGACTGTGTGGGATCTGAGGCCTTGTGGACTGTGTGGATCTGAGTCCTTGTGGACTGTGTGGATCTGAGGCCTTGTGGACTGTGTGGATCTGAGTCCTTGTGGACTGTGTGGGATCTGAATCCTTGTGGACTGTGTGGGATCTGAATCTTTGTGGACTGTGTGGATCTGAGGCCTTGTGGACTGTGTGGGATCTGAGGTCTTGTGGACTGTGTGGATCTGAGTCCTTGTGGACTGTGTGGATCTGAGGCCTTGTGGACTGTGTGGATCTGAGTCCTTGTGGACTGTGTGGGATCTGAATCCTTGTGGACTGTGTGGGATCTGAGGTCTTGTGGACTGTGTGGGGATCTGAATCTTTGTGGACTGTGTGGATCTGAGGCCTTGTGGACTGTGTGGGATCTGAATCCTTGTGGACTGTGTGGATCTGAGTCCTTGTGGACTGTGTGGTGGATCTGAATCCTTGTGGACTGTGTGTGGATCTGAATCCTTGTGGACTGTGTGGGATCTGAGGTCTTGTGGACTATGTGGATCTGAGTCCTTATGGACTGTGTGGATCTGAGTCCTTGTGGACTGTGTGGATCTGAGTCCTTGTGGACTGTGTGGGATCTGAATCCTTGTGGATTATATAGATCTGAGTCCTTGTAGACTGTGTGGGATCTGAGGTCTTGTGGACTATATGGATCTGAGTCCTTGTGGACTGTGTGGATCTGAGGCCTTGTGGACTGTGTGGATCTGAGGTTTTGTGGACTGTGTGGATCTGAGTCCTTGTGGACTGTGTGGGGATCTGAGTCCTTGTGGACTGTGTGGGATCTGAGGTCTTATGGACTGTGTGGATCTGAGGCCTTGTGGACTGTGTGGATCTGAGGTTTTGTGGACGGTGGTGAGTCTGAGATTTTGTGGACTGTGTGGATCTGAGGTCTTGTGGACTGTGTGGATCTGAGGTCTTGTGGACTGTGTGGATCTGAGGTTTTGTGGCCTGTGTGGATCTGAGGCCTTGTGGACTGTGTGGATCTGAGTCCTTATGGACTGTGTGGATCTGAGTCCTTGTGGACTGTGTGGATCTGAGTCCTTTTGGACTGTGTGGAATCTGAGGCCTTGTGGACTGTGTGGGGATCTGGATCCTTGTGGACTGTGTGGATCTGAGGTTTTGTGGACTGTGTGGGATCTGATGTTTGTGGACTGTGTGGGATCTGAGGCCTTGTGGACTGTCTGGATTTGATGTCTTGTGGACTGTGTGGATCTGAATCCTTGTGGACTGTGTGGGATCTGAGGTCTATGGACTGTGTGGATCTGAGGCCTTGTGGACTGTGTGGATCTGAGGTTTTGTGGACTGTGTGGGATCTGAGGTTTGTGGACTGTGTGGGATCTGAGGCCTTGTGGACTGTGTGGATCTGAGTCCTTATGGACTGTGTGGATCTGAGTCCTTGTGGACTGTGTGGATCTGAGTCCTTTTGGACTGTGTGGAATCTGAGGCCTTGTGGACTGTGTGGGGATCTGGATCCTTGTGGACTGTGTGGATCTGAGGTTTTGTGGACTGTGTGGGGATCTGAATCCTTGTGGACTGTGTGGATCTGAGGTTTTGTGGACTGTGTGGGATCTGATGTTTGTGGACTGTGTGGGATCTGAGGCCTTGTGGACTGTCTGGATTTGATGTCTTGTGGACTGTGTGGATCTGAATCCTTGTGGACTGTGTGGGATCTGAGGTCTGTGGACTGTGTGGATCTGAGGCCTTGTGGACTGTGTGGATCTGAGGTTTTGTGGACTGTGTGGATCTGAGGTGTTGTGGGCTGTGTGGTGGATCTGAGGCCAGGTGGAGTGTGTGGATCTGAGATTTTGTGGACTGTGGTGGATCTGAGGTGTTGTGGGCTGTGTGGTGGATCTGAGGCCAGGTGGAGTGTGTCGGATGTGAGGCCTCAGAGTTTTGTTAAGTGAGTACTGGACACTTTTTCTCAGTAAGGTGTCACTCTCCAAAAGTGACCATGGAATTTACTTGTCTGGAAATGTGTCCCAGGCAGGCCAGCCGGCACCTGGCCACGCTGGCTCATCGCTGCAGGCCCATGTGACTGTCCGTGCAGCAGCCCTGACTCACCAGCAGAGCCTCTTCTCGTGTGCACAGAACCCTTTCTGGCTGGGTGCTTGGGGAGACGGCTGCAGGAGCATCCATGCAGCCCTTTCTGACGCTCCATCACCTTGGTTCTCGGACGGGTGTTCTCTTCTTTTTGTGGGAGCTGTGCTTGTACCTGGATAGTCGTGCGGCAAAAGGTAGAACATCCCTCACCAGATAACACATCTCCATCTCCAGCACAAGTCTAACTTAATTCACTTTTAATTTAAACATTCTCATTGTAAAGGTGATATACAGAGGAGCTATAGTTATGTAAGTCAGGTAATTCCTACATTTCCTTTTGTACAGTGTCTTCGTCATTCTCTCCCAGTTTTTCCCCTACAGACTTCTTCCACACCTAGTTGTATAGTTCATTTCCAACATAGTGTCTAGTGGGTTTTACTGTTGAATCAGTTCATCCTTTGTCCCACTGTCTCTGTGTCCCTTCTCCTCCCCAAGTCAGATAAACTTAAATACAAGACGAAGGGGTAGAAAAGCCAAAAACAGTGACAGAAGGGACCAAACCAAAGAGAAAAGAAAAGAAAAAAAGAACTGCAAGCAGTACAATAAAAAAATCCTTTTGCTTCCATTTCCTGGAGTCCATTTTGAGAAACATCATTTTATAGGATCCATGCACGGAGCTACTGAGGCCTTGTGATCCTCTCCTAATAATATCCTCCTTCCTCTCCCTGTGGGAATGCCAAGAGACTACAACTTCTTTCTGAGCCATTCCTGGCGGCCCATCCCTGCGTCTGGGGGGAGCCATGCTCCCCGGGGCTCTAAGGCCTGTTCCTTCCTTAGCTTCCATACCCCACAAGGTGGGGAGAGGCTACTGCCAAATTCCCGAAACCGAAATTTCACTCCTAGAGGCCACACATAAAGGCCTCTTGGCTGACCTACAGATTCCATCTGTGAATAACCATGTGCCCTTGCTCTCTGTGCCAGCCTCTCAGTCCTGGCTCTGCCTTAGATTTTCAGATGCTCGGGATCCACTTAGAATAAAACCCTGGTATCAGAGCTGCCCAGCTTCAAAAGTGCAGCCGAGATGAAAATCAAGATTGTAGACAAGGCTTGACGTGCTAGATACTAAAGGATTTTTAAGATATTAGGGCTACAGGAATGATAGAACCCATCCAATTCTCAGCCTTTCATTTTGTGAGTAAAGTAACTTGCCCAAAGCCACATAGTTAGTGGTAAGTCTAGAACGCAAGGCAGCTAATTTCCAGCTCTGTGTTCTTTTTATAACACCTGACTTCATCCACATCGAAGGGAAGCTAACCATAACAAAGCAACACAGCCAAGGGCACAAACCCTCCCTGGCAAATCTGAAAAGGAAGAACACATACTTTGAAAATATTAAAGGTTATTACCAGATGTCAAATGAATGTCACGAAAACAGCTTCAAGTTTTTCAACGCACTGAGACTAATTTAATTTATTTAAATGTCTTTGTTAGCTTGAGGAATTCTGAAGACAGTCCCCTGCTTGTCATTTTATCCCCCTATTAATCACCTGCAAGCTAACCTGAACTGGAAATCACTGTAAAATTTGTTAGACTTCAACTGATCAGGGTTCAAGGCGCTTGATGCTTAACAGTTTGTGTAGGATCAAAGATATGGCTGTCCTCCAGGAGAATTGGGATGTTTACATCAAAGTTGAGGCTGAATCCTTTTCAACCTCACTCATCTCCTCAGTGCTTAGACTTAAGTTCTTGTTGAAAACTTTTAAGCAGCGCAGCCTGTGTGTATGAAGTGTGTGTGTGTGTGTGTGTGTGTGTGTGTGTGTGTGTGTGTGTGAATTGCAGCCAGTGGTTTCAGCCTACTCTTAGCTCCTTAGGACGGCCAGGTGAAGGAGATTTTTCCTGGCTAACTGGCTGTTGTCTGGAAGACCAGCAGAGCTGTGTCATTGGACCACGGCCCCAGGGACCGGGAGTCCCCAGTCTTTACACGGCACTTCACACACCTGTGGGCTGAGTTTTTCTCGGCCTCCTCCCTTCCTGCCTGCCTTCTCCACTGTCCCTTCCCTCACTGCCAAGGAAGATCTGACTGGATTAAGAAAGGAATCAGGGCGATTTTTTAAAACTTGTTTGAGGGCCTGACTGACAGTAAGGTTTGATATACTGGGAACTTAAACAAGAAAGCTTGGGGTGAATGGATCTGTCTGAAAGTGACAATGTCACATTGCTGCTAATAACCTCCCGCCTCCTGAGCGGGAGAGACACTTGACTTCTTTTTTAAAAAGTGTCTAAAGTTAACCTGCACATAGAACACCAGTCACAAATACTTTCATGTCTGACTCACTTAAGCTAGAGTTGTAACTTAACATTACCATGTGCCTTTCTATTATGAACTTTAAAGGAATTCCTTTCAAAACCCAATGTTTGGCTCATGATGAAAGGCAGCTGAGCAGCTTACCCTAAGTTACATTCGGTAATTACAGAAGTAACCCTTTAAATACTAGATATGCAAATAATGCACTATTCTTCCTGTAATTACTTTGTGTACAGGGCTTGATAAAATCCCAAGATTGTAATACATGTTTATGGGAAGATTAGAAAATCTGAGTTGAGATAGATATATGTATATACATTTATATACATATACATATATATATTACTGAAAAAGTAACTAGGGAATTTAGAGGTGTTTGCTCAGGGCTTCTGGAGCTCCTCTGAGAGCTGGTTCCGTCTAGCATTGTACAAACCGAGCAGCAGTGAGCCACTCCCTGACTTTGCAGCTCGCTCTGAAGAGGACAGTCCTGTCTTTCAGGGCTGGAGCTGGCTCTGTGGGCATCTCAGGGGTTTGGGTCCTTGCTCCAACTCAGTGGAGAGGAGGCAGGAGTCCTCTCCCATGGGGCCACACGGCAGAGGACGGGGTGCTGTGGGCTGTGTCAGCTGGCCTTGGTCTCTTTCCAGAGTTCACCTTGAAAAACAAGTTGTTTCCTTATGATTCATGCGTGCTGTGAAAATCACCTCAGAATTCAGAGGCCTTACAATCCTGCTCTTCCTCCTCCTTTCCTGCGCCCACCACCAGAGAGGGTGTCCTGTGCAGTGTGCATGCCTGCCACCTGCTCCATCCAACCCGTGCTCCCTCTGAGCTGTGCTCTCCTGCTCCATCCAACCCGTGCTCCCTCTGAGCTATGCTCACCTGCTCCACCCAACCCGTGCTCCCTCTGAGCTGTGCTCTCCTGCTCCCTCCAACCCGTGCTCCCTCTGAGCTGTGCTCTCCTGCTCCATCGAACCTGTGCTCCCTCTCAGGTGTGCTCGCCTGCTCCACCCAACCCATGCTCCCTCTGAGCTGTGCTCTCCTGCTCCCTCCAACCCATGCTCCCTCTGAGCTGTGCTCACCTGCTCCCTCCAACCTGTGCTCCCTCTCAGGTGTGCTCGCCTGCTCCACCCAACCCATGCTCCCTCTGAGCTGTGCTCACTTGCACACCTGTTCCACCCAACCCGTGCTCCCTCTGAGCTGTGCACACCTGTCCATCTACCCTGTGCTCCCTCTGAGCTGTGCTCACCTGCTCCATCTACCTCGTGCTCCCTCTGAGCTGTGCACACCTGTCCATCTATCCCGTGCTCCCTCTGAGCTGTGCTCACCTGCTCCATCTACCTCGTGCTCCCTCTGAGCTGTGCTCACCTGCTCCATCTACCCCGTGCTCCCGCTGAGCTGTGCTCACCTGCTCCATCCAACCCGTGCTCCCTCTGAACTGTGCTCTGCTGCTCCATCTACCCCGTGCTCCCTCTGAGCTGTGCTCACCTGCTCTCACAGATCACCTAAGCCCCAGGAGTCAGCCGTGTGTGGGGGGGGATGTTAGGGACACTCCAAAACCGTGTTGGACTTCCATACCATGTCAAGCGCTCTGCACCGTGACTTACTCCTCTGGCTCCCGTGGACTTTCCAGCTTTCCCCTCATCTGGATCTCTTTTCTATTATTTTAGCAACATCCACAAGACTAGGTACTTTATAAAGGAAAAAGGCTTACTTACACAGTTCGGGATACTCAGAGGCACTGTAGCAGCTTGCACTGAGCTCTGGTGGGTGTCTCTGACCTCAAAGCCACACAGCGGGCACCATGGGAGACATGTAGGGGACAGGTCACCTGGCATGAGGGAACTGGGGACAAGTCTTCTCTTAAAACTCCCACAGACAGCTACTCAGGAGGCTGAGGTCTGAGGATCACGGTTCAAAGAAAGCCTGGGCAGAGATGTCAGTGAGACTCTTACCTCCAACCAACTACTCGGGGCATCTTAACGTGATTCTCATGCACCCCCAGTAACTAATCATGCTCTGCATTGTCTTAAGTAGTTGTACAGAGTTTCAGTCCACCTTGTCTGTTTAGGAGTCCAGTGCATCCTGATCAGTGTCACCCCTTTTACCCTTCTCCCATCTCTCCCATTCCTACCCCTCCACTCCATTTCCTTGGCTTTCCTTTCACATATATCCATTGACCATATGACTGCATGCACCCACTCTTCCTCCCATACTGTCTCCCCGCATCCCCTTGCAGGAGGGCTCTGGATGGCGGAGCTGACAGCTGGGTCCACGGAGCTAGAACTGGATGTGGGAGGGAGACGAGGAATCTGATGTAGGACTCGTGGACAAGGACCTGAAGCAGGGGCTGGATGCGACCCTGGCTCATGGGTGAGCGCATGCGATGGAGTTAAGGGACCCTCCATAGCGAGGAGGGGCTCTGTCCCAGGAGGGAACAGGAGGACAGAGGTGGCTGCTGAGCCAAGCCCTGCCTGACCCAGGCATGAGCAGGGAGGGAGGGGGGGAGGGAGGAAATCCAGCGTGGGACACAAGCTTGGAGATTGATGTGGAGGTAGGTGGGGTGTTGGTGGGTTTGGGCATGGGGAAGAACTCCCCAGCGTTCCCGAAGAGGAATGCCGGCCTTCGGGGAGCACAGCCACAGCCTGACCATCTTTAGGCAGTGCATGTTGATTCTGTGACATAAAGGACTAATGCATCCTAGTTATGTGTTGTTTGAGTTTGGGACAAATTAGACAAAATGGCAATGCCTCAGTTTGCCCATCCGCAAGCAAGACATAAAACGTCCCAGGGCCCGGGGCGTGCAGGAAGTCTGTGGTACGTCAGCCATCAGCATCTCCACCCATCTCAGCCTGTGTAGTCCTGTCACTTCCTTCCGCTCTCTTCTTGGGTTATGACAAGGCTGCCCAGACTTGCATTCTTTGACTTACGACTCCAGATTATAGCTGTTGACTTTCTGCTGTCGCTGGGAATAAAACTGTTTCCTTCTGCCTGCTCCTCCGTCTAGCTTTGTTCTTCAGAGTCTGGCCAGTCTTCCTCCATCCGTCGAGTTGCATTTGCGTTATATTCTGCAAGTACGTGGTTTGACTCACACGTCCGTCATCACTGGACACGAGTAGAGAACTTTACTAGACTGTCGTCTGACACTTTGGGAAGCATCAAGGTCTGTCGACTCTCACCAATTTCTCTCAAGTGGTCTCAGTGAGCGTGAAGTCCTGTGTCAGGCACCTTGACTCCTAGCCCTTTTCTTCCTCCTAGCTGGCCCTTGACTTTACCCTGGAAGGAGCTGAGTGGCTTTCAGCCAGGCTACTGTGAGAGCTACTGGGCGTTCTCAATTCTGTGAGGGTCCTGTTGGCCGCCCCAGGTCTCATGCGGGACATCCACCTTCTGGGTCTTGTACTTGGGCCTTCTGGAAACCTCTGCAGTGTTCTTGCTATGAGATGTGGTCGTTCTCGTCCTTGGTCGGGTGCTTCTGCTGTCTGTCCACAAGGTCCCATGCGTAATGACATCACCCTCCTATAATCGGACTCACAAATCACGTGACACTGAGAAAAGTCTTGAATTCTTAAGTCTCAGTTTGCTCATAGACTGAGCTGATCCTGTGATACCGGGCTGTGTGAGGAGAAAGGGCTGAGCAGGCTTTCTTCTTCCTGGGTTAATTTTTCCTACTGTCAGTCAAATGCTGCCAGCTAGTGCGACTCTACCTGTATACTGGAAGGTGAAAGACCACTGTGTTTAAGTGCTTGAAAACAAACATAATTTTAGGAGTGTGGTGCTCCTTCCTCCCCTCCCCGCCTCGTCCATGCTGTGGAAATGTAGACGTCTCTCGTCATTGTCCTTCGCTTTCTGAGTATCTGAGAACCAAGCCTCCGCTTCAAGTTGTCCTCCTGTCACAGTTTCAGGCCAAGCACTCCAGGTTTGTTTACTGCATACCACCAGCTTTCTGCTCATGACACATTTCAGGGGTGATGAACCAAAGCTGGGGTCCAGGCAGAGTAAGGCTGGAGACTGAGTGGAGCGGAGCCTTTGTTAGCAGTGTGGCTTTTAGACCCTACAGACCTGACACGCCTGGCTGCAGACAAACAATCATGGGTGGCAGCAGATTGTGGGGGCCAGGTGCTCTGCTCCCCCAGACCCGTGACCGGCGGCCGTGGTGTCCCCACACCGTGCAGGCTGGGGAGGGCCGTCGGCACTTGCTGGACCAGCAGAGGGGTCGTACCACTGCAACAGGATCCAAAAGTAAAAATGGAGTTTTGGCAGAAGTAAATGACTGCAGGAAGCCTCACGAGGGGTCTGTGACTGGATGAATATTACATACCCTGCGGACTCCAGCTGGTTATTTAGCACCAGCGTTGCCTGTCTGTGGCACAGCCAGCCGCTGTTTTCCTCCCTCCAAACCCATGCTTTAGATCTGACCCCCATGTGAGTGCATGGGGGTTTAGGAGGTGATCAGGGCCCTATGAGGTGGTGGAGGTGGGAGTGTGGGCTAGGATTGTGTCCCTGGGAGAGGCGCTGCCTCCCTGACCATGTGTGGACGCAGGAAGGCAATGTCTGTCTATAAGCTGGGGCGGAGCCTTACCAAGAGCATTCTCCGCGGTGGCGCTTCCCCTGGACTTCGCCTCTAGAACAGCAAGAAGGACCTGCATGAAGCCACTCTGCCCCAGCAGACAGTGACAGTGAATGTTGGGATGAGAGGGCCAGCACACCTCTGGGAGGTTCTGTACCAGTCTAGCATGGTGGCCGCTGGCCACATATGGCGCTAAACTTGAAACATCATCATGTGACTAGTGACTGAGAAATTGAAAACAGGAGTCTCATTTGGTTGTAGTCAACTCAAGTGGCCAGACAGCACGGATGACCTTCAGTCACATTGTCCAGACACCAGCCAGGGCAGAGGCCTCAGGACAGAGGAAGTGCCTCTGCTCACCTGTCTGGAGTCTTATCCCAAGCCCTGCCACATGCTCCTGAGCCATACAGACACAGATCTACTTTTGTCCACCCTCATCATTGTACAGCACTGTCTTGTGTGTGCTATTTGACACTCACGTGTGGCCTAAGCCCTGGGGACACCGAGCCAGGACTGAAGCTCACAGAGTGGGGGATAGAGGTTGGACGTCGTCCATTCCAGTGACCAGCTTCTCTGGAAGACACAGGATGTGTCTCTGGCATCTAAGACAAGGGGACATCCAGGGTGCACAGTGATACTTGGCTGCTGACTTGGCCTGGATCAGGTTGTGACAGTGAGAAAGTCAAGGGTATCCTACCCTGAGGGAGACCATCGAGGTAGACCAGATGTTTCTTCTTGGTCTGGTCTCTTTAGCCAGTGAGTGAGCACTGAGCACGCTGCAGCTCCGGGGTTGGGCTGGGCAGCTCCTGAGGCTCACTCTCTCGTACAGTCAGGGGCCCTGGCATCCGGGCACTGTGAGGGGCTGCGAGAGGACCGTCTTCGAGCCCTGGAAAGAGGCAGAGGCCTAGGATCCAGGAGGCTTTCCTACAGGGCCGACACCAAACACAGTGTTTCCTTCCATTACCTGCAACATGGGGGCCACTCAGCACTGGAAAATGGCACTTGCACAGATGTACTAAGGGCACATTTATGATCCTAAAGTTTAAAGAAATCCACGGACAGGAGTCCACGGTGTCAAGTACCTAGAATCCCACTGGCTAGGAGTCTGGAGGATTAGGATTTGAGGCCAGCTATGGCAAAACTATCATTGAGGCCCCCACTTCAGTCAGTAAGCTGAGTGTGGTGGCACACATGTGCCATTCCAGCCACAAGAGGGTGTGTGTGTGTGTGTGTGCATGTGCACACACACGTGTGTAAATGGGAAGATTGAGGTCTGAGGCCAGCTCAGGCAAGGAAAAGATACCCGGTCTAAAAAACCTCTGAAGAAGAAGGGTTGGGGTGAGACTGCAAGTGCTATACTGTTGTCATGACAAATGTGAGGCTCTGAGTGCCACGAAACTGAAACAAAACAAACACAACACACCGCTGAGCAGATGACCATCTGACCAGCGGCTGTATGCCGGCCCCGAGCTCTGCATGCCAGCCACAGCAGGAACCAGCTATCTCTTCCCATTGTCTTGAATCACAGCGCCTAGCAGAACCCAGGCCACAAACACCCAGTTCTTCACTGGCCACCATTTTGTGCCTCCAGTCCCCTGTCGGGCTTCTGACCTGCTGTTTGGACCTCCTGTCTGGATGGAAGTAGCGTCCCTGGCAGTGCAGACCTGGTCTGGCCCAGAAGCCAGGGAGCCAGGGGGAATCCAAGCACATGGTGGGGGAGGGAGCCTCAGCCTGGCGCCAGGGTGGGGTCTGCTGGGATGTGCAGGATAGCAGCCTGGGGATGGAGTCCTGCTGCTGTTAGGCAGAGGCTCCCTTGCAGATGGCCCAGACGACAGAATCCTGTCTCCTGACCCCAGAGTTCACTGCGCCTCCTGGGGGCTGGAGGAACTTTGAGCCTCTTGCCTAAGTGAGGACATCTAGTGCTGACAGGGACCACGTCACCGCCTGAGCCACGCCACCCACCATGGTGGTGGCGCTCCTGCCCTGTCCAGCAGGAGCCTCTCCTCGGAGAGCCCACATTCTGACCAGCACCACCAGGTGTGGGGAGTCTGCAGGAGGCTCCCAGCAAGGGCACAGGCCTGTGTGCTGTCCCATCCTGCTCATTGTCTGATGGACACTAAGTTGGTATGGCCTCCTGCTGAGTGACTATTCCACCACAAACCCTGGAGTGCGGAGTCCAAGACCAGAACCCAGGTCCTCTCAGACAAGCACTGGGCTGGGATTCTGGAGCCTGTGGGAGTTCTGGCTCAGGTTTGTGAGGAACAATTTGTTTTCCTACCTCCCCTTCCTCTCTGTGTCCTTACCAACCTCTACCACTTGTCCCCTTGAATGAGATCACCCTACCAGATGCAAAGGAATACATAGCTTGTCGTGGTGTGGACATGCATTTGCACAATACATCTTGATAAGTGTCTATTCAAATACCTGTGGGCTATGGTGGGCCTTCCTCAGTCAGTTGTCTTTAGAAGTCTTTTTGCTGTTGAATCAAGTGAGTCTCCTCATTACAGTCTGGCTCCTAGCCCCTTCCTGGTACATGGTTTGCAAATATTTTCCTCCCTCCCCTGGGTTGCCTCTCATCTGTTATTTTAAATCTGTATGACTAATGGGAGCTTAGCCGCGTCTCAGAAATGAGATTTATGAACTATATTGTAGTTCAGCATGCTTAATAGATACTTGCAACATCGGGTTTTGTATGATAGTAAAATTGAGTCAATTAACTAATTAAAATCTGACTCATTTGATAAAGCAATTGAGGGAGATGAAATGAAATGTTCGAAGTGTAGAGTCAGGAGATGGATTACAATGAGCACCCGGTGAAGGAGCAGGGAAGCCAGCATTGGGCCGGCACACAAAAACCTTCGTAGGTGACATCGTTGAGTCGTTACCCGACTAGTGAGATGGTAGCCCTGTACGTCACCTCATCGCAACAGCGCAAAGTAACAATAAAAATGCTCCCTAGTTTTCTGCACAGATACAGAAGGTGAGTAAAACTCAAGGCTTGTTCTGCTCCTGCACCGCAAAGAGGATTTGGCTGATTCTAAGAGTGGCAGAGCTATAAATTAAAATATGGCAGTCAAAATTAATTAATTGCTAGTATCAAAAGCCTGTATGTCAAAGATCTAAAAAAACGATGAAAATTAATCTGGGTTGAATTAAGAAAAGAGCAATTTCTGTGAACCTAATTACAAGGTAAATGAAATCGACTTTTAGCGCATTGTGGTTCTCCTGAGAAGGGGGTTGGGATAAACATGGAGCCGAGTCACGAGGTACAGGGAGGACTCACAGGGCACAGGGAGGACTCACGGGGTACGGGGAGGAGTCTCGGGGTACGGGGAGGAGTCTCGGGGTACAAGGAGGAGTCATGGGGCTCAGGGCGGAGTCATGGGGTATGGGGAGGAGTCTCGGGGTATGGGGAGGAGTCACGGGGTACGGGGAGGAGTCTTGGGGTATGGGGAGGAGTCACGGGGTACGGGGAGGAGTCACAGGGCATGGGGAGGAATCTCAGGGTATGGGGAGGACTCACGGGGTACGGGGAGGAGTCTCGGGGTACCGGGGCCACACGGAGGCCAGGGACGTGCATTCGTCCTCCATGACGCACCAGCCCACTTCTATTTTTACGCCTTGGGCAAATAAGCCAGGAAGTTAAACACTCGAGCGCCATGGAGAGTGTCCACAAGTGAGCGCCTCCTTCTGTTTTGACACCTTGTGCAAATGGACTAGGAAGTGACGCTGACTAAACCCTAGCCGCTCAAGCTGTTCTCAAGAGCAAGAGGAAACACTTGAACCGCCGCCACAGTGGAGCGGTCACGGCCAGCGGTCAGCGGGTGGCCCGGGCGCTGCCCCACAGCTGCCGGGCTCAGGCTTCCCCAGGCCAGGCTCAGTGGAGCTGGGCTTACGTCGAAAGCGCATCCTGGAGTTCAAAGACTGCTGATGAAAATGCGAATGCGAATCTCTTGTTGGTAATTTTCTTCATCACTACGTTGGACGGGACGGTGTCTTGACATGCTGGATTAACATGTACACCATTAAAGAGTAACTTCACTGTCTCCTGTACTTCTTGGTGTGTTTAATAGAAAAGTCAAACTTCCCATGTGGAAAACACTAGCTTCTATTAGGCAAAGCTGGTGTAGAACTAGACCCCTCTCAGGGGCCTGCCACCTGCAGAAGGAGAACTGTGTCACTGCATCTCAGAATGACAAGCGCACAGACTGTACAAAGAGGTGTGTCACCCCAGAGTTAAACCACATACGATGATTAAGATGGGGTTAAAATGCTTTATTATTCTATTTTAGAATAGAACTTTACTGTTTTTATTAAGGAGTTGTACAGAGAGGTGACCATTTCATCACGTGTACATTTCTTTTTGAACAATGCCATCCCTCCCTTCTCTTTCCCCCAGTTTGCACTTTTGATATGTCATCTTCTCTTGTGGCTCTTTGCAGTTTTCATCCATTGGATAGAGACGTATACTTTTGTATCTTTTAAAAACTCGGATTGCATTATGAGTTTTCCCTTCCCTGTTGCAAGTTTGAGAGCAACATTCCCGACATTTACAGCATAGTGTGTAAAGCTGTAATTTATGTAGGCATACTTCCTTTGACATTTGGGCCATCCTATCTTAGTCATCATTGTAAGTAATGCTGTACTAATTGGAGGCCTTCCTTGGCCTTCGGGGAGGCTGTGTCCCCATAAATCCACTGTCAGGTGAAAATCTCCTAAGTTCTCAGTGCCTGGACTGCCCTTGGCCTGGACGGCATGGCTTGGCAGTGCGGTGTGGAGTGTAAAACTCCCTGGTGGCTGTGTGGCTGGCGGGGAGCCACGTCTCTCTCTCCTCACAGCCAGAGGGGTGGATCCTGCCTGGCCCAGCTCACCAGAGACTGGAGTGCATCCCTCCTGAGCGGGCAGCATCTTCGCAGCAGGTGCAGGGCTACTGTAGGGTGGGGCCCACCGCTGCTTCCTACACGTGGCTTTGTGGCACTGCCACAAGTGCCGTGGCCACACTGCTGTGCCGTGGCCACACTTCTGTGTCGTGGTCACGACTAACCAGAGCCCCGACACTTCAGGACTTCACACAAAGCACCACACCGCTTGGCGCCAGCAGTGCTTGAGCGGTGAGGGTGCTTTGCGACGTTAGGAAAAGAGCAGGTCATCAGTGCTTTGTGGTGAAAGTGCATTTGCTTATTTCCCCCATGTATTTCCTTTGGTCTGAGTTAGCTTTTCTTACCCCTTCGCCATCCTCAAGGGCTGGGCTATTTATCCATAAGCCCTGTGTGGGCCGGGAGTTTGGCCCAGTGGTAGGGTGCTTGCCTAGCATGCACGAAGACCGGGGTTCCGTTCCTCAGTACCACACACCCAGAAAAAGCCGGAAGCGGAGCTGTGGCTTGAGCGGTAGAGCTCCAGCTTTGGGAAAAGCCAAGGGCAGTGTCCAGGCTCTGAGCTCAAGCCCCACGACTGGCAAAAAGAAAAGAAAGTCTTTGTGTTTTAAAAATAGTTTTACTACGTATAAAATCCTCCCAGCCCATCATTTGTTTTACAGCTGTGTGTGTCATGTTTTTGTGCAGTGTCTGATCTCTTTCCTGTTGGGAGCACTGGCTGATCCTCTCTGCTCTATGGAGATGTAGTCAAACCCTCACCCCGGGTTGCAGTCAGAATCTTGGGGTGTCAGGAGGCACCAGGCTGGTGACGGTTAACACGTGTCCCGGGGGAGTCCGAGGGGGGCCCTGGTCAGCTCCTGGGGTGGACGCAGAGTGTGACCCCGGGACGGGAGGACTGCTCAGTGGAGAGTGCGTGCTGGAGCCACAGCCTTCTGTTTATGCGTTCCTTTCCATGCTAGTAGCCCAGGGAGCTGCTGAATGCCGGGCTTGCCTTTCCTCAGTCTTGGTCTTTGGTCTGTTTTATTACTTTTTATGACATCTCAGGTGATCTGGGTGTGACTTGGTTTCCCAGCTGCTTCTTCCACTTCCTCCATCTCTTAAAACGTGTTTGTTCTTACTTGCTCTTCTTTAAGGCAAATGTCAGATTCTTTTTCTAACATTTCAAGTTAAAAACCTTCCTGGAGTAAATTGGTTTGGCATTTCTACAGAATTCAGTCTTAGGTGCACAGTGGATGTGATCACATGCCATTCTGTCACGCCTTTTCGCTTTCCAGGTGCCCAGCGCTCTGTTCTTTCCAGTGGGGAGGCAAGAGCCAGGGGTGGGAAGTGGCAGAGAAAGCAGGGGCTGGGAAGGCACTAAGTCAGTGTCCCTGGGGTCAGGACAGCTGGAGGGCATGTGACCCTGGAGGGGAATCCTCAAATGTCCTCCCCTGGGCAGGGACCACCCCCTCCATGGGCGCCCTTTTATAAACCTGCTTCCATCACCCTTTGTTTTGTTGTTGTTTGTTTGTCTTGTTGTCAGTCATGGGGCTTGAACTCTGGGTCTGGGTGCTTTCCTGAGCTCTTCAGCGCAAGGCTAGTGCTCTACTCTTTGAATCACAGCACCACTTCTGGTTTTCTGGTGGTTAATTAGAGATAAGAGTCTTACGTTCTTTAGTGCCCGGGCTGGCTTTCATCCGAGATCCTCAGATCTCAGCCTCCTGAGTAGCTAGGATGACAGGCGGGAGCCATCTGTACCCAGCTTCTTTGTTTGAGTTCTTTTAGTTTGCATTCTCTCTGTCCTACCTCTCTTTGCATGTTGGGGTGTCAGAGTTTCCAGTTGGGGCCTGCTTACAGCACAGTTGAGCTGGAAGAGCGGGGTATGTGCTACGTGCAGTGCCCACTCTGTGTAGAGTGACTGCTGGATACCCGGATGTGAGTGACTTCCAGGAAGCCATGTGCCCCCCAGGACCTAAGCTGGAAGCAGCAGGAAAGGGAGGAGAAACAGAGCATCCAGAGCCAGAAGCCAGGCTGAGGCCTCGGGGGCAGGGTCTGGGCCCCTAGGGAAGCTCAGCAGACCCCAGAGTTCTCACTCCTTCCTACAGCATCAGGGGCGACTGTGGTGGTGGCCACGCCTCTTCCCCTGAAGGTCTCCTGGTGCAGCCTGGACTGGGTCCTGGCTGGACCCTCCGCCCGCAGGCCAGAGCAGAGGTGCCAGGAGCCGCAGGCCCTTGGCATCATTGCTTCTCATGTGACATCACATAGTGCATCTTGTCAACTCATCTCTTTGTCCTCAACTAAATGGCGCAGAAATTGCCACTGACACAGTAGGACAGCTTGAAGAAATAACCAACATACCTGCAAACCACTCAACAAGGCATTCGACGGTTCAATTAAATGGCTTGATAAAGCACTGCAGCAGTTTCAAGGTCCAGGTTGCTCTTGAACCAGCCCCAGCTCCTCGTGCATTTTATATTTTTCGACCAGCTATACTCAAGTTGGAGATTGTTGGCCATGCATGTGCACATGAGGCCCCGGGGGTCTCAGGCCTGTACACAAGGACCCAAGGCTGCACAATGCTGATATTAGACCAGCCTCAGAGCTGGCGACTGAAACCCACAGGAAAACTATGAGAAAGAGGGGTTCCTCTCGGGAAATGAAAATACCAGGGCTTATGGAAACTGTAATGTGTGTTGCATTTCTTAACTTCCGAGCCTTTTTCAGTTCTTACGGACAGAGTTCCCTGCTTATTTACAGAGTTCCTTACCTTCTTAAAGGAGAAGCCAGCAGGCTCAGGTGCCCCGGTTCCAGGGCAGCTCTGCTCGGTCCTGAACGCAGACGTATGAGCACACACCTGCTCTACCCACTGGCAGGGGGCCTCCGTCTGCCCCCACGCTGGCTCTGCCCTCCCACCATGCCCTGCCCTGGAGAAAGCAGGATGCCAGTCTGTGGGGAAGCCCGTCACAGAGAGGCCCCCGCGGGCAGCAGGCCAGCGTGGTGCTGCCTGAGGGCCCCAGCGCCCCCCGCAGGGCCGAGGTGGGTCAAGTGGACGGGGAGGCACAGCCACCCGCTCAGAACCAGAGGAGGGCTCAGAACCAGAGGAGGCTGTACACGGCCCACTGGGCGCTGTGACTGCTGCCTCAGTGAAGCCGGGGCCCCAGAGCCACCCGGGGTCCATGAGGCCTCCGCTCACGCAGCGCTGAAGGAGCCCTGGCTCCAAGCTCCCCCCACGCTCCACTCTCCCCTGGCCTCCTCCACGTCTCCTCCCTCACAGAAAGACACCTTTGCCCACAGGGCACACACTTGAAAGAATTAGCAGGCTGGCAGGCTCTGCTTCGGGGGATGGGCAAACGTCCTACGAAGGAGGGAGCGGATGGCAAAGCCCGGATGGTCCTTCTGCCAGTCTTTTCTGTGTCCACAGCTGAGCAGACAGGTGGCACTGCCCAGCCAGTTGTGCACACGTAGCTTCCCCTCTGTCCACCTTTGAGATGTCATTTGTGCCCCTTTCTTCTGTGTGGCGTGTGTCTAAATTAACCCCGTTTTGGTATCTTGAGGCTTCTGGGCAGGAATCATTGCCTGGAGAAGAAACTGGTTCTTTGAATGCAGGAATCCTCGCCCAACAGCACCAACGTCCTGGGGCCTCTTCATTGTCCCTGGCTCCACCCAGGCCTCTGGGCGTGACTTCATTGTTCTGTTTGTGAAGTGCCCTAACGTGTCCCTTTGAACCTGCCCCTGCTTCTGAAATACAGGAAAAACAGACTTCAGAAAAAGCCTTTTGTACCTGGTAGGCTGTCTCTGTCACTCCGAGGGCTGCTCCCATGCCCAGAGCTTGCAAGCTGCCGTCTCCAGGCCGCCCTCTCCTCAGAGTGCCCGCCATCTCCAGGCCGCCCTCTCCACAGAGTGCCCGCCGTCTCCAGGCCGCCCTCTCCACAGAGTGGACGAGGAACCCGGTCTGGGTCGGAGGTGTCCAGAATGGGGAACGAGGGATATGGACTGTCCACAGACATAAGGAAAGACACACCATTGTGCAAACAAACAGCCGGAGGCCTCTTGGAGAGGCCATGACGTGGGTTCTGGGGGAGGCTAGCCAAGGCTAGCCGTGGAGACATCGTGTTGGGTTCCTGCACCGCCACACTCCAGCCACATCCCACACGCGAGGCGAGGAGGCAGGCCTGTAGTGGAGGGGACACTGGCAGCTTTGGGGGTGGGAAGG